>NW_016809668.1:1367485-1370627 GCF_001698545.2 Rhinopithecus bieti
GCAGTGAGCCAAGATTGCACCACTGCACTCTAGCCTGGGTGACAGAGCAAGACTCTGTCTCTGAAAAAAAAAAAAAAAAAAAAAAAAAAACCCTCAAAAAATAGAAGGAAAGGGGAAATTGGGGAGTTATTGTGGGGTTGTTTTGTTTTGTTTTGTTTTAGAAGGAGTTTCACTCTGTCCCCCAGGTTGGAGTGCAGTGGCGTGATCTCAGCTGACTGAAACCTCAGCCTCCCAGGTTCAAACCGATTCTCCTGCCTCAGTTTCCCGAGTAACTGGATTCAGGCATGTGCTGCGACCATGCCCAGCTAATTCTTATATTTATTAGTAGAGATGGGGTTTCACCATACTGGCCAGGCTGGTCTCAAACTTCTGACCTCAAGTGATCCACCCTCCTTGGCTTCCCAAAATGCTGGGATTACAGGCGTGAGCCACTGCACCTGGCCTGGAGTTATTGTTTAATGGGTACAGAATCTGTGCTTAAGATGAATATAATAGCGATGGTTGTATAACATTGTGAATGTGCTTAATGCCACAGAATTGTACACTTAAAAATTGAAAAAATGGAAAATTTGACATTGGATTTCTGTTTTGTTTGTTTGTTTTGAGATGGAGTCTCATTGTCACCCAGGCTGGAGTGCAGTGAGGCAAACTCGGTTCACTACAACCTCTGCCTCCCAGGTTCAAGTGATTCTCCTCCCTCGGCCACCCAAGTACCTGGTATTACAGGTGTGTGCCACCACACCCAGCTAATTTTTGCATTTTCAGTAGAGATGGGATTTCACCATGTTGGCAAGGCTGGTCTTGAACTCCTGACCTCAGGTGATCCATCCACCTTGGCCTCCCAAAGTGCTGGGATTACAGGCATGAGCTACCGTGCCCCACCAGCTCTACTGTCTTTTATATGGCACTCTCAAATGGCACTTTCATAAAATCCGTACCAGCTAAAAACCTAGAAAGTATATTCTGTATCAAGACTCCCTTGTGAGATTCAAAACCTTTCATTATATTATATTTCATATCATATCTCTAATCTGCAGGCCCAGTTTAAGCAAGTAAAACTTGAGAAAAATCCCAGGCAATTCTATCTACCTCCCATTGCAAACATTTTCCTTTTGACTGCCTGCCTATCGCTTCACTTAGTCATCTTACTGACAATCTTAACAATTTTTTTTTTTTTTTGAAATGGAGTCTCGCTGTCACCCAGGCTGGAGTGCAGTGGTGCCATCTTGGCTCACTGCAACCTTCGCCTCCCAGGTTCAAGCAATTCTCATGCCTCAGTAGCTTGAATTACAGGAGCAAGCCACAATGCCCAGCTAATTTTTGTATCTTTCATGAAGACGAGGTTTCACCATGTTGGCCAGGCTGCCCTTGAACTCCTGGCCTCAAGGGATCTGCCGACTCGGCCTCCCAAAGTGCTAGGATTACAGGCATGAGCCACCGCACCTGGGCCATCTTAACAATTAAAGATGTACTGTGTTAATCAGCAGTTTCATCTGTCAAACTCAACGAAGTGCTCCCTCTCACCACCAATTGAGAGTATAATTTCCTGATTCAGTCTTTTCCTTCTGAGCACTCTATTCCTGACTCTCAGCTTAGGATGGTTAGTTAGAGGTCCTTAACCCTCACCAGTCCTAAAAATATGACCTGGGCCTAGCCCAGGGAGGGTCAAATTGACACCACTTTTTTTTTTTTTTGAGATGGAGTCTCGCTCTGCCACCCAGGCTGGAGTGCAGTGGCCGGATCTCAGCTCACTGCAAGCTCCGCCTCCCGGGTTCACGCCATTCTCCTGCCTCAGCCTCCCGAGTAGCTGGGACTACAGGCGCCCGCCACCTCGCCCGGCTAGTTTTTTGTATTTTTTAGTAGAGACGGGGTTTCACCGTGTTAGCCAGGGTGGTCTCGATCTCCTGACCTCGTGATCCGCCCGTCTCGGCCTCCCAAAGTGCTGGGATTACAGGCTTGAGCCACCGCGCCCGGCCCACTTTTTTTTTTTTCAGGAGTTGATAATTTCTAAAACTAAAGTTTTATAAATTCAGTTCTAAAGAAGTTCATTTTGGGGTGGAGGGAGCGGGGTAGCATCAGAATCTCAAAAGGTAACCAAGAAAGATACCATAAAACAAGTCTTTGGCTTAAGTTGACCTTGAGCCCTGTATCTTATGTAAACAAATTTTAGTTTTTTCCTTTTCACTTCATTAGTTGTTTCTTTCCTGCAGCCTTAAACTCCTGGGCTCAAGCAATCTTCCTGTCCCAGCCACCTGAGAAACTGAGACTATAGGTGCATAGCACTAGGCTCAGTTTCATTAGTTCTTTAATACCTATAAACTGCCTTTTCAAAGTGGATATATTTTCCTAACCATGAGTTGGTATTATATACTCACACCTGAACTGCCAAGTTAAAGATACTACATATCACTGTCCCACAGATGATGTCCTCATGCTTCTAGTGCAAATTAACAAAACACATCCCCATCCTCAACACTCACTTCCATTTGTTGAGGCAACATTAACTTAATAGATGAGAAAACTAAGGCTCAGAGATTAATGGCCAATGCATCATGTTCCTTTGCATTTTTGCATAGGACAAACTAGAAAGACTATGTTATTATGACAGGCAAAGGAAAAAATGTTCTTGAACCCTCCCTGAGGCACATCATGCCAGGTTTCATGCAGTCATGTGTTTACGAACCTGCCATGGTTACATACTGTGTCAGCCTTAGTATTTTCCCTCAAAAGAACTGTTTTCTGGAGGAAAACAAGTCTGTAAAACCAAAATTTTCTGCCAGTTTATGCAACAATGAAGCTGCAAGATGTGAGAACACAGACCAGGTTCAGTAGCTCATGCCTGGAATCCCAGCACTTTGGCAGGCCACGGTGAGTGGATCATTTGAGCTCAGGAGTATGAAACCAGCCTGGGCAACATGGTGAAACCCCATCTTTACAAAAATACAAAAATTAGCCAGGTGTGATTGTGCATGCCTATGGTCCCAGATACTCAGGACACTGAGGAGGGAGAATCAATTGAGCCTGGGAGGCGAAGGTTGCAGTGAGCCAATCCCACCACTGCACTATTGCCTGAGCAACAGAGCAAGAGCCCATCTAAAAAAAAAAAAAAAAAAAAAAAATTCAAAACACCACAAATCCTGGG
>NW_016809668.1:1370808-1376340 GCF_001698545.2 Rhinopithecus bieti
AAAAAAAAAAAAAAAAAAAAAAATTCCAGAACACCACAAATCCTGAGACATGTTGACAAATGAATGAAATACATGTAGACAAAGACATCAAAACCATGACCAATGTGCACAGCTCACAGCAAAAAGCAAGGGCTGCTGGTGCTCTTTTAGAAGCTAAGAATGGTCTACATTTTATCCTGCCCCTGCTCAGGAAGAAGAGCTTTGAGACCTCTCTTCTTTTCATAAGCTATTCAGTAAGCACTACATTTTTTTTTTTCCTAATTTGTACTAACTTAAGTAACACACTATAACTCTTATTAATAGGGAAACACAAAGGTATATATTCAAGATAAGAAAGCATGTGTAGTCGGGCGTGGTGGCTCACACCTGTAATCCCAGCATTTTGGGAGGCCGAGGCGGGCGGATCACCTGAGGTCAGGAGTTCGAGACCAGCCTGTCCAACATGGTGAACCCCCATCTCTATTAAAGAGACAAAAAGCAGCCAGGAGTGGTGGCACACGTCTGTATTTGGGAGGCTGAGGGCAGGAGAATAGCTTGAACCTGGGAGGCGGAGGTTGCAGTGAGCTGAAACCACACCATTGCACTCCAGCCTGGGCAAGAGAACAAGATTCTGCCTCAAAAAAAAAAAAAAAATTTAAGAGGCAGAGGCCTAGAAAATGCCAGTCACTGGGAACAAGGAGGCAAGTGAGTGAATAGGCTCTATCCTGGAAACCCATACATCACAAAAGTCCATCCTTCCCAGAAACCAGAAGCTCCTTATCTGCAAAACAAATCCTAGGGACTTCCTACCTACCCTCCAACTCAACTCACCTGTTTATTGATTTCTAGAGTTACACTGAGGAGAAAAAATTTGTAACTTGATAAAAAGCTTTTTTTTTTTTTTGAGACAGGGTCTCACTGTCGCCCAGGCAGGAGTGCAGTGGCAAGATCTTGGCTCACTGCAACCTCCACCTGCCTGGTTCAGGGGATTCTTGTGCCTCAGCCCCCGACTAGCTGGGATTACAGGTGCATATAGCCATGCCCAGCTAATTTTTGTGTGTTTTTTTTTTTTTGAGATGGAGTCTCACCCTGTCGCTGGACAGGCTGGAGTGCGATGGCGCAGTCTCGGCTCACTGTAACCTCCACTTCCTGGGTTCAAAAGATTCTCCTGCCTCAGCCTCCCAAGGAGCTGGGATTATAGGTGCACGCTACCATGGCCAGCTAATTTTTGTATTTTTAGTAGAGACGAGGTTTATAATGTTGGCCACTCCTGACCTTGTGATCTGCCCACCTTGGCCTCCCAACATGCTGGGATTACAGGTGTGAACCACCACGCCCAGCCTAACTTTTGTGTTTTTAGTAGAGACTGGGTTTCACCCTGTTGGCCAGGCTGGTCTCAAACTCCTGACCTCAAGGGATCCATCCATCTCGGCCTCCCAAAGTGCTGGGATTACAGGCATGAGCCACGGTGCCTGGTCCATAAAAAAGTTTAATAGACTCATTCATACCAAAGGAGCATGTAAAGTTATATGCTGCTTCCTCGTTTTCATGGAGATAAAGGGGTGAACCAGGATAGAAAGAGACGAATTTGAGTTAGACTTCAGTTCTGCTGAGGGCAGCCCTGCTTACCTTTTAGCAGGGACAGCCAGAAGCATGTAGCTCTATTTCATACCCTTTTTTTCTTTTTTTTTGAGACAGAGTCTCACTCTGTTGCTCAGGTTGGAGTGCAGTGGCAAGATCTTGGCTCACTGCAGCCTCCACCTCCCAGACGCAGGGGATTCTCCTTCCCCAGTCTCCCAAGTAGCTGGGATTATAGGCACGCACCACCAGGCCAGGCTAATTTTTGTATTTTTTGTAGAGATAGGGTTTCATGTTGTCAGGCTGGTGTCAGACCCTTAACCTCAGGTGATCTGCCTGCCTTGGCCTCCCAAAGTGCTGGGATTACAGGTGTGAGCCACAGCGCCCGGCCTATTTCACAAGTTCTGAGACTCGCTTTTAAAAACTAGTTTGACGTATTGCATATGCATGATAAGGAGATTCAGGATAGTTCCTAAATAACCAATGTTGAATGGACTAGAAGTCTGGATACTATAAGCAGGAGGTAAGAAGCACCTCTGTTGGCCGGGCGCAGTGGCTCACGCCTGTCTCAAAAAAAAAAAAAGAACCTTTGTCTACAGGGGGCTTAAAGTCGTTTTACTTCTAATTAGTCTCACATGGTCTTCTATACGTACCTCCTCAACAACTGAGGTTAGTGACTTTGTTGTTATTTTATAACAACACAGTAAGTAAAGTCCAGCTGAGGCTGGACACTGAAGAATCTCTCTCTAGGACTCACGCTTTAACTGGTTCCCTGGCAAGAAATGCCCAATGACTTTACATGACACTGATTTAAATAATCACTCACTTCCTTTCAGCTCTGATTCCTTTTCAGTGAGGTAGTCAGACATGACTAGGACATTTTACTGGTTTGAAAACCCACTCACAGGGATCCAGTAAGTTGGCAAACAAAGAGGGCCAACTGTCACCTAGTAAAATTTGAATATGCACATCAGCTTTTAGGTTTTTTTTTAATCTGTTATCAAGCATCTCATTTTTAACATTAGCCTTCCAATGTTCTCACTCTGCCAAATTCCCCAACAGGCCAACTGAAATTCATGTATGTATAATAACTCTGTCATGAAGGTTAAGTAGCTCTACGAAAGCAACACACGAAGCATATGGAACAAACAGCATGTAACTGGTCTATCCTGCAGTGAATTTTATTGAATTCAAACATAGTATTATTCCTATTTGAGAAATAAAAAGCTAAAATCAAGTTTTACAAGTAATCATCATGAGATAAACCAGTGAAGAGGCCTTTTCAGACCATACCAGAGCTGACACCAGTTTCTACCCCAGCCCACATGAAGATGTTTTTATTCAATACAAACAGTAACAGAGGCAACACAATGGCCACAGAATGAGAACATAAGTGCACTTGAATTTTTTCTGAGTTCTGGCTATAGGCTCTGACAAGCCTAGCATTCTTTTCTTACCAGGTGAACAGAAATTATCTGCTAATGCCAGAAACTTTACAGCTCTTAATGCAGCTGGAAACAACTATAATTGAGGGCCTTTTTACTAGCTACTTGCTTCCCAGATTAGGGTTACCTAGCAAGTTAATTTCAACATAACAGGTCATCTGCCTGGCCACATCATGCACTAGTGACAGGGGCAGGTTTAATGAGTTTTGTGCTCAGATCGCTGGGTCTCCTGGCTGCTCTTGTCCATCTCTGCACCTTGGTCCTGAGCATTCTGAGACTCAGTCAGCTGAGGATAAAAGGGACCTACCAGCCAGTTGAGGGGCGTGTTGTTAACAAGATAATCCATCACGTCATCTAAAGATTCCTTCATTTTCTGCAGCTGCCCCTTGCTAGAAGTGAGGAGGCTGTCAGACACTTCCTTAAAGGAGGCAGCACTGCGGAACACTGAGTAGATGTCACCTGCCATCACCCCCATGTGCTTGGCCTGATCTTGGATGTTCTGTGGTACGCCTTGGATGTTGGACAGGAGGTTGTGGCACGTGGTCTGGAGCTGCTGAGTCAGGTTGCGGGCAATTTCAAGAGTACGTGACTCAATGTGCTAAAAATAAAACTTAAAATTAGCAGTGGATCCAGCAGTGCTATGTTAAGTTAGTTCAATGACAGTAAGCTGGTTATGTGTCCACCACATATATGGCTTCTTCGGTTTTTAAAAATCCTCATTACAACACCAAGTGCAGCAATATTATTCACATTTCATAGATGTGGATATAAGCTTAGAGTTTAAGTAGATGGCTTCAGTTAACAACTGGAAAACAGCTGGGTAGGGATTCGAACTACTGCCTGAGTCTCCAAAGTTCATCATCTTAAACTGAAGAAACATATTAGGTAGGGGAGACTCAAAAGAATGGAAATGTACTTCATGCTAGTAGTGTAATGTATATAATCCCTCCTCAAATAAGATGACAACACATGCTCCTTGAGGGAGATTGAGACCATCTTGGCCAAAATGGTGAAACGCTGTCTACTGACTTCAGAGCTTTTGGGACACAAAGAACCACTTTCTAGGACATTTCCTAGAATATCCTAGAGGATATTTCTTTCTGTTTTTTTTTCTTTTTTTCTTTTTGAGACAGGGTCTCAGTCTGTCTCCCAGGCTGGAGGGCAGTGGCACAATCATGGCTCACTGCAGCCCTGACCTCTTGGGCTTAGGTGATCCACCCACCTCAGCTTCCCGAGCAACTAGGACTACAGGTGCACATCACCACGCCCTGCTAATTTTTGCATTTTTTTGTAGAGATGCGGGTTTCACAGTTGCCCAGGCTGGTCCTGAATTCCTGGGCTCAAGTGATCTGCCTGCCTTGGCCTCCCAAAGTGCTGAGATTACAGGTGTGAGCCATTATACCCAGCCAAGATGCTGTCTTCTCTCCAGAACCTTAGTCACCTTATTGCCCTTTCGCCTAATTTACCCATTAGTTCTCAGTTTACCATTCATCTCTTCCAGGAAGCAATGTGACTCACCTACCCCCACTCCAAGGCTGCCTGAGATAGTCTTCCCATATATTTTCTTTTCTTTTCTTTTCTTTTTTTTTGAGACGGTGTCTGGCTCTGTCGCCCCGGCTAGAGTGCAGTGGCCGGATCTCAGCTCACTGCAAGCTCCACCTCCCGGGTTTATGCCATTCTCCTGCCTCAGCCTTCCAGGTAGCTGGGACTACAGGCGCCCACCACCTCGTCCGGCTAGTTTTTTGTATTTTTTAGTAGAGACGGGGTTTCACTGTGTTAGCCAGGATGGTCTCCATCTCCTGACCTCGTGATCCGCCCGTCTCGGCCTCCCAAAGTGCTGGGATTACAGGCTTGAGCCACCACGCCCGGCGTTATTTTCTTTTGTTTTTTGAGACGGAGTCTTGCTTTGTTGCCCAGGCTGGAGGGCAGTGGTGTGATCTCGGCTCACTGCAACCTCTGCCTCCTGCGTTCAAGCGATTATCCTGCCTCAGCCGCCCGAGTAGCTGGGATTACAGGCACGTGCCATCATGCCTGGCTCATTTTTTGTATTTTTAGTAGAGACAGGGTTTCACCATGTTGGCCAGGATGGTCTCGATTTCCTGACCTCATGATCCGCCCACCTCGGCCTCCCAAAGTGTTGGGATTACAGGCGTGAGACACTGCGCCCGGCCAATAGTGCCTGTATTTATGCTGTTAAAAAACAACTGGACGGCCGGGCGCGGTGGCTCAAGCCTGTAATCCCAGCACTTCGGGAGGCCGAGACGGGTGGATCACGAGGTCAGGAGATCGAGACCATCCTGGCTATCATGGTGAAACCCCGTCTCTACTAAAAAATACGAAAAAACTAGCCGGGCGAGGTGGCAGGCGCCTGTAGTCCCAGCTACTGGGGAGGCTGAGGCAGGAGAATGGCGTAAACCCAGGAGGCGGAGCTTGCAGTGAGCTGAGATCCGGCCACTGCACTCCAGCCTGGGCAACAGAGCGAGACTCTGTCCCAAAAAAAAAAAAAAAGAAAAAACAAAAAAAGAAAAAA
>NW_016809668.1:1376362-1385963 GCF_001698545.2 Rhinopithecus bieti
CGAGGTCAGGAGATCGAGACCATCCTGGCTAACACGGTGAAACCCCGTCTCTACTAAAAAATACAAAAAACTAGCCGGGTGAGGTGGCGGGCGCCTGTAGTCCCAGCTACTCGGGAGGCTGAGGCAGGAGAATGGCGTAAACCCAGGAGGCGGAGCTTGCAGTGAGCTGAGATCCGGCCACTGCACTCCAGCCTGGGCAACAGAGCGAGACTCTGTCTCAAAAAAAAGAAAAAACAAAAAAAGAAAAAAAAAACAACCGGACTTGGCTACTCTGAGCGTACTGCCTATAGGATAGCCCTCTTCTGCAAGGAGCATTAAAAAGCCTGTAATCCCAGCACTTTGGGAGGCCGAGACAGGTGGATCACGAGGTCAGGAGATCGAGACCATCCTGGCTAACACGGTGAAACCCTGTCTCTACTAAAAAAAAAATACAAAAAACTAGCCAGGCGTGGTGGCGGGCGCCTGTAGTCTCAGCTACACGGGAGGCTGAGGCAGGAGAATGGCGTGCACCCGGGAGGCAGAGCTTGCAGTGAGCTGAGATCCGGCCACTGCACTCCATCCTGGGCAACAGAGCGAGACTCCGTCTCAAAAAAAAAAAAAAGGCACAATAGGACAGCATGGCTGGCTATATCCCCTGTTAGTCTGTACCCATTATGAGGGCAAGGCCTGTGTTTCTCATTTAGTTGTATCTCACTTGGGGCCTATGTATACTCATAGGTTGTTAGATAAAATTATTCCCTGCCTAGTTTTGCTTTTCTGCCACGTAACTAGCCACCTATGCACATGGTATTGTTCAACCTTTTGATACAGAAGAGTATTCTAAGACATAGTATGGAAAAATTGAAATGAAAAGTCGGATAAGAACTTCTTCAGAAATCAGCGAATGAGGCCGGGCGCAGTGGCTCACGCCTGTAATCCCAGCACTTTGGGAGGCCGAGACGGGCGGATCACAAGGTCAGGAGATCGAGACCATGGTGAAACCCCGTCTCTACTAAAATACAAAAAATTAGCCGGGCGCAGTGGCGGGCGCCTGTAGTCCCAGCTACTCGGGAGGCTGAGGCAGGAGAATGGCGTGAACCCAGGAGGCGGAGCTTGCAGTGAGCCGAGATCGCGCCACTGCACTCCAGCCTGGGCGACAGAGCGAGACTCCGTCTCAAAAAAAAAAAAAAAGAAATCAGCGAATGACTGTCCCAGTCAACTTACCTCAGCACAGTGGGACTCATCAGTATCATCGTATCCAATGCTCCTTTTCCACTCCACCCATGAGAGGTAGAGCTTATCCTGAGCATCCTGAATTTTCTGATTGGTACTATGCACATTCTTCCTGGCAAATTCAATCTAGACACATTGAAACAAGACAAAGGAACACACAAGTCAGATATTCATGTTAGCCTGTTTGCAGATGTATGATGTAAATCAGACAATATAAAAACTAAGAATTTCCTGGAGTTGAATGAGATCTATTCCTGCTATCATCATTATTTATTATCAATATGTGTAAATTAACCAAGCAGTAATAGCTCTTTACTGCCTCTGTTAAATCATTGACTCCAAATTTACCTCCAGTTTAGCACAGGTAAAGCAACTAAAAAAAAAAAAAAATTCTCTTTTTTTTTTTGAGAGAGTCTCACTCCGTCACCCAGACTGAAGTGCAGTGGCGTGATCACAGCTCCCTGAACCTCTGTCTCCCGGGTTCAAGCGATTGTCCTATCTCAGCCTCCTGAGTAGCTGGGATTACAGGCATATGCCACCATGCCCAGCTAATTTTTGTATTTTTAGTAGAGATAGGGTTTCACCATGTTGGCCAGGCTGGTCTCGAACTCCTGACCTCAGGTGATCTGCCCACCTTGCCCTCCTAAAGTGCTGGGATTATAGGCATGAGCCACCACGCCCAGCCAGCAACTACAATTTAATGTGTACATGAGTAAAGGATAAGTTAGAATTATAAAACAGAAAGGAATTTGACCTTCCTCTTCCCTGTTGCCAACCACCTATTTCCCCTTCAAGGAAGAAATGGTTTCCTTATGGCAGTACAGAATGGTACATACCGTTCTCTAACTTGGCAACCTTTAATGGCTACAGTAGTCTATTGTGATATATCAATTTAATTAGTCCTGTTAGTGGATGTGCATTGTTTTAGTCTCTTGCAACTTTAAACAAATATACACATCCATAAGATAAAAAGTAAAACTGCTTGAAGAGTGGGTATGTTTGTAACTTTCCTAAAACTGTCTCTTGAATCAGTCCCTTAGAGCAAGAACTGTATAAGTGTGGTTCTTTCTCTACACCATTGCCAACAGCCACATTTCCCGTGTGGCAGGACAAGAGAGATGTCGGTACTTGACCCCTCAGAGCGAGATTAGCATTGCTTCATGTATTTCAGCTATTTATACTTCCTTTTTCTGTGAGCTGTCTTCATATTCTTTGTCCAGTTTTCTATCGGGTTGTTCAAGTAAGAGTGAAATTCTTGGATTTTGTGATTACATTAATTCTTGGTCCTAGAGATAAATGAACCCACTTCAGATACCTTAAAATAAAGTTTTACTCACCAGGTGAACAGTAGAATGGAGCTGAGAAATGGTCTCTTGGCTTTTTTGCTTAGCTTCTTTAACCCTGCTGAGAGCCTGCTGGTAGGCACGGGAGCGAAGCTTGGAAGATAGGGATCCCAGTCTAACATAATAACTTGGCTTCTGAACCAGATCAAATCCTTCAACTTTTTTTGCTTCTTTTTCTGAAGTTAGAAATAAGAGATAAAAAAAACTTAAGGGATCACAGCGACAACTGATAAGGCCTGGACTCTAACCTGGGTCTTTACTTTCTTACTTGTACCCAATCACTTAGCAATCATGTAGTCATTTTTCCAAGACTGCTCATGTCTGCTGCTGGACTTGACTACCCTGAACATATTACTGTATCTGCTACACACTGCATGCATCTACACGTTTTTCCCACTAGAGTAAACTGCCTATTTTTTTTTTTTTGGAAACAGCGTCTTGCTCTGTTGCCCAGCCTGGAGTACAGTGGCGCAATCTTGGCTCACTGTAGCCTCAACCTCCCAGGCTCAACTGATCCTCTCCCCTCAGCCTCCTGAGTAGCTGGGAATACAGGAACAAGCCACCACGCCCAGCTAATTTTTGTGTTTTTTAGGGTTTCGTCATGTTGCCCAGGCTAATCTCAAATTCCTGAACTCAAGTGATCTGCCTGTCTCAGCCTCCCAAAGTGCTGGGATTATAGGCATGCACCATTGCACCCAGCCTACAGTGAACTTGAGCGGCATGGTACCTGGCACACATTACCTAATGATGATTCTTTATAATGAGGATTTTATAAAGCAATCCATTAAACACAATCCATTTACAGAAAATATTTTTCAAGTCCAATTTTTGCCAAAGTTTGAAAACTTACTATGTACAATTCAATGTGAACTTTATGATTGCTTTAGGAAGGAAAATCTATAAAGGCAAAAAGATTAGTGGTTGCTCACATCTGTAATCCCAACACTTTGGGAAGTCAAGGCAGGTGGATCGTTTGAACCCAGGAGTTCGAGATCAGCCTGTGTAACATAGTGAGATCCCATCTCTATAAAATTAAATTAAATTAAAAAGGATTGACTGCAAACAGGCATGAGAATCTTTTGGGGTAGCAGAAGTATTCTAAAACTGTATTGCGGTGATGCTTGCACAACTGTGTAAATTTAGACTAAAGATGAAAGTGTATGTCAGTGAAGCTGTTTAAAAAAGATTTAATATAAAACAGTATTTGAAAATAAAATTCCAGTTACCTAGTTCTTCCTCAGTGAGAGGGAGGTACTGTTCTACCAACAGCTCTGATTTGGTGAGTGCATTTTCTACGCCACTGCTCACAAGCTGCATCATCCGACTCCCCAATACTGTGTTAATGCTGCCACTGACCACAGACTTGGTCTTCTCCACACTGCCAGTCACTGCCCCTTTGGTCTTGTCCATCACCCCTGTAATCGTGCTGGCCACAGAATCCTTGGCCCCAGTCACGGTAGTTGTCACAGCATCTTTTGCCCCAGTCACAGCACCTTTGGCATTGGCAACAATCTATAAGTAGAAAAGCAGATCCCTTGGCTGGTGAGAAACATGAGCACAAAGACATACTCAAGGTCTTAGCTAAGGCAGCACAGCTGAAGAGTTAAAGAAGGAATCTAGTCCTCCCACTCTAGCTTTAGGTCTTGGACAAGTCACTAAGAGTTGATGAGCCTGAATTTCCCTATCAAGTATATCTGCCCTACCTGCCAATCCTTGGGAATTGCTGGAGGAGCAAATGAAGTAAACAGATATGAAATCTGTCTATTTGCCAAGGCTGCAGTGAGCCGTGATTGTGCCACTGCACTCAGCCTGGGTGACAGAGCAAGACCCTGTCTCAAAAAAAAAAAAAAAAAAAAAAAGAAAGAAGAGAAAAGAAAAGAGAAAAGAAAAGGTAAGCTATATAGCTTATTCCAAAGTCACATAATTTCAGAGAGGAAACTGAAGATCAAACTAAAACTGGCCCTCGGGGTATTATTAGTATGCAGTTATTATACATGGCCAGCATGGTGGCTCACGCCTGTAATCCCAGCACTTTGGAAAGCTGAGGCAGTTGGATCACCTGAGGTCAGGAGTTCGAGACCAGCCTGACCAACATGGTGAAACGCTGTCTTTACTAAATACAAAAAAATTAGTTGGGCGTGGTGGCACATGCCTGTAACCCCAGCTACTTGGGAGACTGAGGCAGAAGAATCGCTTGAACCCATGAGGCGGAAGTTGCAGTGAGCCAAAATTGCACCATTGCACTACAGCCTGGGCAACAAGAGTGAAACTCCATCTCAAAAACAAACAAACAAAAAAAAATAGCTGGGTGTAGCGGGGCGTGCCTGTGAACCCAGCTACTAGGGATGCTGAAGCAGGACAATTGCTTGAACCCAGGAGGAAGAGGCTGCAGTGAGCTGAACTTGTGTTGGTAACACAAGTTACCAACATTTAAAGAAAATATCCAAAATGGAAAACAGCTCTCACCATTAGCATAGTCTCAAGCAATGTAAGTGAAAAATTTAAAAGATTTGCACAAGCATTCTAAAGGCTATACACTAAACTTATCTATAGCTATGAACCACATAACATTTTGGTCAGCGATGGACCACATATTCAATGATAGTACCATAAGATTATAATGGACTGGCATATAACAGGTATACCTTTTTTTTTTCACTGTACCTTTTCTACGTTTAGATACACAAATACTTATCATTGTGTTATAGTAGTCAGTGTAGTCATGCTGTGAAGGTTTGTAGCCTAGAAGCAAGCAACAGGCTATATACCATACAGTCTAGGTATATAGCAGGCTATACCATGAGTCCCTAACCCCCAGGCCATGGACCATTACCAGTCCATTAACAGTCAGAGGCGGCATTAGATTATCATAGGAGACCTAACCCTAACCCTGTGAACTGTTCATGCCCATGCGTGCAGTTGCATGCTCCTTATGAGAATCTAGTGATAAATATAGTACACTTGAATCATCCCAAAAACACCACCCGCCCCCTGCTGGTCCATGGAAAAACTGTCTTCCACGGAACCAGTTCCTGGTGTCAAAAAGCTTGGGGACCACTGGGCTCTACCATCTAGGTTGGTGTGAGTATACTCTGTGATGTTCACACAATGGCAAAATCACCTAATGATGCATTTCTCAAAACATATTCGCATCACTAACTGACAGATGACTGCATTTAGATTATGAAAAGACACAGAGCTATATTTTTCCCTAACTGATATCCTTTTGTGCCATTCTGTATTCTTAATTCTGCCATTCTTAATTCTTAACAAAATTTTAGGACATTATCTGAACCAAAGGATCACCAGGACAGATGAGCCTAGCTCATAGCTTGTCAGCACTGGCTAGCTATCCCATATGGATGGTAGTTCCTGGCAGCATTGTACAAGCCAGGTGAGAAAAGTTTATATATATATCACCTCTGCATTTATTTAATACCACAAGAGAATCAGTTTGAGATTCAATTTGAGACAGCAATTTCATCTACAGGAGCAAAGACACAAATTGATAGACATCACACTAAAAGTTTTCTAATCCAAAGGAGGTTCGTTCTTCTCTGCTTCATAGATACAACTTGACAACAGTTTGGGAAGTAAGGAAGCGGCCATTATTTTTCAAACACACATCCAGATCCAGGTTGGGAAAACAAGTATTTGCCTATTTGTGGTATGTACAGCTTGTGCTAACAGATAGAACATGAAAACATGTGAAGTGTCAAGCCTCAGCACTTTTGTCCCAAGCTCACCTGAGTTGATGGCTGATTCAGAATAGGCAGTCTCTCCTCAATCCTGTCTAGCCCCTTACAGGCATAGATATTGGCAACTGCAACTAGAATTACAAATGGGAAAATGTTAATGTAGTACTGTAGGTATAGAATGAACACACATTACCATACCTTATACTTTTAGCCTTATTAAAAAAATGGTAAAAATGGGCCGGGAGCAGTGGTTCACACCTGTAATACCAGCACTTTGGGAAGCTGAGGCGGGTGGATCACAAGGTCAAGAGATCAAGACCATCCTGGCCAACATGGCAAAACTCCGTCTCTACTAAAAATACAAAAATTAGCTGGGCGTGGTGGCGTGCGCCTGTAGTCCCAGCTACTTGGGAGGCTGAGGCAGGAGAATTGCTTAAACCTGGGAAGCAGAGGTTCCAGTGAGCCAAGATCGTGCCATTGCACTCCAGCCTGGGTGACAGAGCAAGACTCCATCTCAAAAAAAAAAAAAAAAAAAAAAAAAAAGGCAAGAATGTTGATCTTATACAACAGAATGCATTGCCTGGTTTCTCTAGCTCAGACAGAAAGAGGCCTGGCAAGTTGCTGGCAACTCTCTTCTACAGATAAGGAAATATGGGGATGTGAGGGAGGAGCAGGCAGAGGCAGTGACAGGACAAACAGGAAGCTGGCTCTGAAGCTTCTTCCTCATCGACTAGCCCCTAATGTTAATGCCAAGAGTATCGAGGCTTTCCCTGAACTCTCACTCAGAGAATAAGGTATCTGGAAACTCTCTCAAAGTTGATATTCCCGAGCCAATTTAATCCCTACCTACACTTACTTCAGCACATGTCAGTGTATTTGGGGTTCTCACTAGGAAAGAGTATGCTAAGACCACCTTGGATCTCCCTAACAAGGGAGATTTTAGTGTGAGCTTCCCACTAAGAATACCAAGCCAAGTACTAGCACCAAATTCATTTAGGAAGTAGCAGAGTTGGAATGGCTGGTCTCTAAAGGCTCCTTATAATCCTAAAAGTCCTTGGCTTAACCATTTGAAAGAATGATTTAAATCTTTATGCAAAAGCAGTTCACGATGTGGAGACATTGGAGCCTCCATACAGTGTTGGTGGGAATGTAAAATGGTACAGCTGATTTGGAAAACAGTCTGGCAGCTCCTCAAAAGCTTAAATACTTATTATATAACCCACCAATTCCACTCCTAGGTATATACCAAAAAAACCTGAAAACATATGTCCACACAAAAACTTGTACACAAATGTTCATAGAAGCATTATACATAATCTCCAAAAGTAGAATGAACCCAAACATCCATCAGTTGAAGAATGAATAAAATATTGTCTGTCTAGACAGTGAATTACTATTCCACAATAAAAAGAGATGAAGTACTGATATGATGTGACAAGATAGATTAACTTTGAAAACATTATGCTCAATGAAAGAAGCCAATCACAAAGATGAAGGGGTGGCCTGCCCCTCCACACCTGTGGGCGTTTCTCGTCAGGTGGAACAAGAGACTTGAGAAAAGAAAGAGACACAGAGACACAGAGACATAGAGAAAGGAAAGTGGGCTCTGGTGACCAGAGCTCAGCATACAGAGGACCCACACCAGCACCAGTCTCTGAGTTCCCTCAGTATTTATTGATAATTATCTTTACCATCTCAGAGAGGGGGAAGTGGCAGGACAACAGGGTCACAGCAGGAAGAGGGTCAGCAGAAAGACATGTGAATAAAGATCTCTGTGACATGAGTAAGTTTAAGGAAAAGTGCTGTGCTTTGATGTGCATATATGCAAACATCTCCATAAACATTTTCAGTGCATAAAGAGCAGCATTGCCTGCTAGCATGTCCCACCTCCAGCCCTAAGGTGGTTTTCTCCTATCTCTTTTCTCCTATCTCAGTAAATAGAACATACAATTGGGTTTCATTCCATTGCCTAGGGATGGGCAGGAGACAGAAGCCTCTCTATCTCAACTGCCAAGAGGCCTTCTTTCCTCTTTTACTAATCCTCCTCAGCATAGACCCTTTACGGGTGTTGGGTGTCGGGCTGGGGGAGGATCAGGTCTTTCCCATCCCTTGAGGCCATATTTCAGACTATCACGTGGGGAGAAATCTTGGACAATACCTAGCTTTCCTAGGCAGAGGTCCCTGCATGTAGTGTTTGTGTCCCTGGGGACTTGACATTAAGAGAATGGTGATGACTTTTAATAAACATACTGCCTTCGGGCACTTGTTTAACAAAGCACATCCTGCGCAGCCCCAAATCCACTAAACCTTGAGTCACCACAGCACATGTCTCTGCAAGGACAGGGTTGGGGGTAGGGTTACAGATTAACAGCATCTCAATGGCAGAAGAATTTTTCTTAGTACAGAACAAAAATGGAGTCTCTTATGTCTACTTCTTTCAATATAGACACAGTAACAGTCTGATCTCTCTTTCTTTTCCCCACAAAAAAGCCCACACATTTTATGATTTCATTTATAAGAAATATCCAGCATAGGCACATCTATAAAGACAAAGTAGATTAGTAGCTGCCTCAGGGCGGTTGGAAGGAAATGGGGAGTGACTATTAAGTATGACAGTATGAGATTTCTCATGGAGTATGAGATTTCTATTTTTTTGGTAAAATATACACAACAAACTTCACCATTTCAACCATTTTTAACCGTGCAATTCAGTGGCATTAAGTCCATTTACAACATTATACAACCATCACCACTATCCATTTCTAAAACTCATTCACAGCCGGGCATGGTGGCTCACACCTGTAGTCCCAGCACTTCGGGAGGCCGAGCTGGGCGGATCACCTGAGGTCAGGAGTTCCAGACCAGCCTGGCCAACATGGCGAAACCCTGTCTCTACTAAAAATACAAAATTAACTGGGCATGGTGGTGTATGCCTGTAATCCCAACTACTTGGGGAGCTGAGGCAGAAGAATCGCCTGAGTCCTGGAGGCAGAGACTGCAATGAGCAGTCTCAAATTCCAGGCCTCAATCAATCCTCCCATCTAGGCCGCCCAAAGTGCTAGGATTACAGGTGTAGGCCACCATACCCATCCTCTGGGGGATTTTCAATTAAAGGATCATAAACATCTGCCAATGCTATGAAACAGGCCTTCTATGGACAGGCACGTTGGCTCATGCCTGTAATCCCAGCACTTTGGGAGGCCAAGGTAGGTGAATCACAAAGTCAGGAGTTAAGCCTGGCCACGTCTCTACTAAAAATACAAAAACTAGCTGGGTGTGGTGGCACATGCCTGTAATCCCAGCTACTCGGGAGGCTGAGGTGGGAGAATCACTTGAACCCACAAGGCG
>NW_016809668.1:1386454-1389322 GCF_001698545.2 Rhinopithecus bieti
CAGAGCGAGACTCCGTCTCAAAAAAAAAAAAAAGAAAAAGAAAAAGAAACGGGCCTTTTACAGTAATGAGGGTCACCTGAAAGTTTCTAGGTAAAGGCAGTATATACCCCAGGAAGGGCTGAGGAGTTCTGGATGTTACTGCTGTGAGCTCAGGGGCTCACCACTGACCAGTCCCTTGACTGCATCTTGAAAAATCAGAACTCACTTTGCGGTTCTAGCTTCTGGATGATGGGCAGAGCACTGGTCATGGCCACGGAGGTGATGGTCTTCACGCCCTTCTCTGCCATCTCACATACAGACTTCAGGTAGGGATATTGGTCCTTTGTACTGAGATAGGCTGAGGACATGAGGTCATACATGGAGCTTACCAAGGGCAGATTGATCACCCGAGTCACCACACTCTGCAATCAAAGTAGGGAGGGTGTGCTTATTAATGTCTCAAAACACAAGAGGAGAGAAAGTAGGCAAAGGCTACTAGAAATTCATACCAGTTGTGGATCAACTGCAACGGATGCCATTTTTCTTCCTGGAGAAAGAAATCTGCAGAAAAGAGACTTATTTCAGAACACTGGGGTAAGACTTCCCAAATTCATTCCCCAACCCAGGCAAATGCTGATTTCAAGTAGAGAAAAATTCAGGGTGAGTTCCATGTAGTCTCTTCTGTACTTCTTTCCTCTCTCCAGCTCTCAGAGTCCCCCTCCTGAAGGATCCACACCCACACAACCCTATTCCCTCTTTTGAGGCAAGGTTTCAGAGCTTATGTGTAAACTTGCAATACTCAGGAGGGAGAAGTAAAGTTGTTGACAAACTTGTTTTACGTTTCTCCCTCAAGATAGAGAGATGCCTTTTGAAGGGCAGTTATCTGTTGACAAAAATGCTAGCCAAGTTAAAACCCAGGTTAAGACTAAAGAGAGATTTCAAGCAGAAGACATCTTGGTCAGCCGGGATTCTTGTGGGGATCAAGTGGGAACACTTTGCAGGGACGTAATAAAACTTTCTTGTGAAAGGAGGGAAGCTAGTTTAGGGGAGACTATGCACAGCAGCAAGGAGGTGCTCTGAGGAAGCAGAAGCACTTCAGGACGCCTTTAAACGTCATCTTAGTATCCCCAAAGCCCATCCCCACACAAAGCCGACCGCGGCGGGAGCTGGGAGGGAAAGAACCTGCTTACTGTCGTCCGTCCCCGAGCCGCCCAGCTCACCCTCCCCTCGCCAAGAACGGAGCCACCACTACTCTGAAGGCGGAAGACGCGCCAGTATCGGTATCCCACTCCTATTGTGTATCCATAAAATATGTACCCATAAAATGCGGTTTTCGGGCTGGGTGCAGTGGCTCACGCCTGTAATCCCAGCACTTTGGGAGGCCAAGGCAGGTGGATTGCTTGAGGTCAGGAGTTCAAGACCAGGCTAACCAACATGGTGAAACCCCGTCTCTACTAAAAATACAAAAATGAGCCGGGCGTGGTGGCGGGCGCCTGTAATACCAGCTGCTCTGGAGGCTGAGGCAGGAGAATCGCTTGAACCCAGGGGGCGGAGTCATTGCACTCCAGCCTGGGCGACAGAGGGAGACTCCATCAAAAAAAATGCGGTTTCCTAACGCGTTTCCCCTTTCGATAATGTCCCTTCGACAAATGTTAATTGTTTCCCCACAACCACCCAGGCAGGCCAAGGGACATTTGATAGCAATCGCCCTAAATCTGTTGGCAGGAAAGAAGCCTCAACTTACAAAGGCAAGGGTCGAAAGCGCGGGTTCAGGAGGCCGCCCCTACCCGGCCAGGATCTGGAAGCCGTCAGGCGAGCGGAGGATCTCGGACCACCACCCCCGCGTCCCGTCCACCTTAGAGCCCCGTGGGGAGCAGAGCAGCGGCCCCGAGGCCCCGGGGAGCTCCCCACCCCAACTGGGCGCCGCTGGGGACCCCGGGCCGGCTCACTGGGGCGCCGAGTGGGCGCGCACTCACCGACGGACTGCAGCGAAAGGCGGAGAGCAGGCGCGTCCCGAAGGCGACTCCGGCTGCCACCACCCGTTCAAAGCATGGGGCCCGCGGGCGCCCGGGCTATAAACCCCGCCTCGCCGCCCCTCCCCGAGCCTCCGCAGCACGTGACCCGCGGCAGCACGCCCTGTCCTACCCCGAGTGTCACCCTAGGGCACGTCCCGGCGCCCTCCCCCAATGCCTGCCCTCCTAGAGGGGTGGGGGCCCGGTCGGGGTGAGAGGGTGTGTTGCCTAGGTGAGGGGCCCCGCCGCGGGGAGAGAAGCCTGTTGGGAGCAGGGCGGGGAGAGGCCTAGCCCGTGTAGGCTGGGAGTTGGAGGTATCCCTGCCTGGAGTCGGGCGCTGCCTGTGGTCGGGGTCCTGAGAGGCCCGGGGCAAATGGGGATGGCGCCCAGGCCGGCTTTGGGGTTTTGAAAAACGCAAACAAATTCACACCGACTTGTTGAATGGCGTTAGTCCTCAGAATAGAACTCTTTAAAAATGGAAGCGGTAGGCCGGGCGCGGTGGCTCAAGCCTGTAATCCCAGCACTTTGGGAGGCCGAGACCACCCTGGCTAACACGGTGAAACCCCGTCTCTACTAAAAATACAAAAAACTAGCCGGGCGAGGTGGCGGGCGCCTGTAGTCCCAGCTACTCGGGAGGCTGAGGCAGGAGAATGGCGTAAACCCGGGAGGCGGAGCTTGCAGTGAGCTGAAATCCGGCCACCGCACTCCAGCCCGGGAGACAGAGCCACACTCGTCTCAAAAAAAAAAAAAAAAAAAAAAGGAAGCGGTGGCTCACGCCTGTAATCACAACACTTTGGGAGGCTGAGGCGAGAGGATCTGTCGAGCCCGAGAGTTCCAGACCAGCATGTGGAAGATTTTTTTTTTTTTTTTTTTTTTT
>NW_016809668.1:1391702-1394351 GCF_001698545.2 Rhinopithecus bieti
AAATGGAACATCTCCGTGTATCTGTATGTCTTACTGCTGATTTACTCCCTTATCTTTTGAGCAATAAATACTGAGGGAACTCAGAGACCGGTGCCGGTGTGGGTCCTCTGTAAGCACAGCACAGGTCCCCTCGGCCCCGCTTTTCTTTCTCTATACTTTGTCTCTGTGTATTATTCTTTTTCTCAAGTCTCTCGTTCCACCTAACGAGAAGCACCCACAGGTGTGGAGGGGCAGGCCACCCCTTCACCATCTATTCTGTCCAATGGCTACTACCTGTGAGGTTTCATCTACATCAGCGGTCCCCAACCTTTTTGGCACCAGGGATAGGTTTCATGGAAGACAATTTTTCCAGGGACCAGGGCAGGGGGATGGTTTTCAGGATGAAACTGTTCCACCTTAAATCATCAGGCATTAGATTCTCATAAGGAGCTGCAACTTAGATCCCTTGCATGTGCAGTTCACAACGGGGTTCTTGCTCCTAAGAGAACCTAATAACAGCTGCTGACCTGACAGGAGGCAGAGCTCAGGCAGTATTGCCCACTCACTCGCCACTCACCTCTTGCTGTGCGGCCCTATTCCTAACAGGAATGTAAATGGCCACAATGTAAATGGCCCAAAGTTTGGGGACCCCTGATCTACATAATGAGATGACTTTTGCTAGCCAAGTTTCCATTTCTGTCTTGCCACTAAATCCTGATTTACCACCATTACCTGTTTGGGGGCATTCTCTGAGCCCCCAAAATTTCTGTAACCTCAGGAGTGGTATATAAGCTTCTGAACCCACTAAGAGGTGGAGTAATTACTCTGTGGTTCCCCCACATGCCCAATAATACATTTACGTCTTTTTATAATAATACATGTACATCTTTTCTCCTGTTAATGTGCTTTTGCCAGCTGATTTTCAGTGAACCTCCAGAGGACAAAGGGGACATTTTTCCTTGGCCCCTGCAGTAGGTTGCCATTAGATAGGGTGTGTGCAGTGTGGCAGTCCTGGGGAGTGGCAGGACATTACCATGGATTTGGCGAACCTGAGATTCTTGGAGGTTTTCAGGGCTTTGTTTTGTTCCCTCCAGAATTCAATTTACCGTCATTCAGGATCTGGCTCCTGTCTCTTTCTCACCAGCTTCTTCTCTGGACTTTACCTGTGTGAAAGGAAAATAAATATTGGGACCCCCAAATCACTAAGCCAAAGGGAAAAGTCAAGCTGGGGATGTGTCACACAAACCTGCC
Organism: Rhinopithecus bieti; assembly: GCF_001698545.2. Lineage (NCBI taxonomy): Eukaryota > Metazoa > Chordata > Mammalia > Primates > Cercopithecidae > Rhinopithecus > Rhinopithecus bieti. Next base: position 1,392,933 of record NW_016809668.1, read on the forward strand.
TCCTATTCAAAGATAAGCTACATAAGCCAGGCGCAGTGGCTCATGCCTGTAATCCCAGCCCTTTGGGAGGCTGAGGCAGGCAATCACTTGAACCCAGGAGTTTGAGACCAGCCTGGGCAACATGGTGAAATCCCGTCTCTACAAAAGATACAAAAATTAGCCTGGTGTGGTCCCATGTGCCTGTAGTCCTAGCTACTTGGTGGGCTGAGGTGGGAGGATCGTTTGAGCCTGGGTGGTCAAGGCTGCAGTTGGGGACCGCTATAATGGAGACACTGCACTCCAGCCTGGGTAATAGAGTGAGACCCTGTCTCAAAAGAAAACAAAACAAGAAAGCTACATACTGCCCTCATAATTTGCCCACTAGGAAATTCCTTGTGGGCCCTAAGATCTTTACCCTAAAACATTTCTGTTGAATTTCATCCTCACAATGTAAATTGATAGCTTATATTCACAGGGGTGAGACATAGGACAGAACTCAACATCATCCCTCAGCTCACCTGAGACAAATTAATATCTAATTGCTTCCTCTGGGCTATGTTTATTTTATCGTATGTAAAAATGCAGATTCGCTGAGCTAAATGAATGTGTGACTGTTCCTCTAGCCCGCATCTCACATGTCAATGGCTAACCAAAGACTCAAAGGAATGCGACCATTTGCCTCTTATCGGCCCACACCTCTTAAAAATTTCTCCTCTCCCCAGTATCCACTCCTTTACCCTTTAGATATTGCAACCCTCAAAATCATCTTTGGAGAAAGGCACAGACCTGTCTCCCGTGTGTGTGTCCTTAGCCTTGGCAAAATAAACTTCTAAATTGATTGAGTCCTGTCTCAGATACTTTTGCGTTGCACCTGTCTTAAACTTTAAGCTCTAGTCACACAGATTTACTTACAGTCCTTTGAACACATCCTAGTATAGGATTCCTGTGTGTCATCGCTCCTACTGTCTCCACCTTGTTCACTGGGAATTTATCCCTCAAATTCCCACCTGGGGGTGGTGGACAGATGCCACCACCCCCAGGAAGACCTCCCGACTACCCTAGATGGAATCCATCACTCAGACACCACTGCACCTCTGTACTTTGTACATTTATGCTTGTCGTTTTTTTGTTTTTGTTTTTTTTGAGACGGAGTCTTCACTCTGGAGTGCAGTGGCACGATCTCAGCTCACTGCAAGCTCCGCCTCCCGGATTCAGGCCATTCTCCTGCCTCAGACTCCCAAGTAGCTGGGAATACAGGCGCCTGCCACTACGCCTGGCTATTTTTTTTGTATTTTTAGTAGAGACGGGGTTTCACCATGTTAGCCAGGATGGTTTCAAATCCCCTGCCCCAAAAAAAAAAAAACGAATTTTCCCCAAAAAAAAAAAAAAAAAAAAAAAAAAGAACAACTCCCTCACCACTCACAGACACACACACACACA
>NW_016809668.1:1398072-1409861 GCF_001698545.2 Rhinopithecus bieti
GTCTTGAATTCCTGCCCTCAGGTGATCTGCCTGCCTCCGCCTCCCAAAGTGCTGGGATTATAGGCATGAGCCACTACACCAGTTTTTTGTTTGTTTGTTTGTTTGTTTGTTTGTTTGAGATGGAGTCTTGCTCTGTGGCTCAGGCTGGAGTGTAGTGGAGAGAGGTGGGTTCACTGCAACCTCCGCCTCCCAGATTCAAGCGATTCTCCTGCCTGAGCCTCCCAAGTAGCTGGTATTACAGGTGTGTGCCACCACACCTGGCCAATTTTTGCATTTTTAGTAGAGACGGGGTTTCACCATATTGGCCAGGCTGGTCTTGAACGCCTGACCTCAGGTAATCCACCCGCCTTGGCCTCCCAAAGTGCTATGCATGAGCCACCGCGCCTAGCCCAAAATGTGGTTTTTGATGGATATTTATATTAGATTCTACTTAATGCTCACAGAACTAAGCAACTAACCAGAGAATTCACTGATGAGTGCTAAATTCTACCTAGAACTTGGTTACAGAAAGCCTGTAACTGGATGCAGCTCACTGTGCTAGAAAATCCAAGCAAAATTTTACACATGTATGTGGATCAAGGACTCCCACAGCAGCTTGAAGATTGTCAGTTAGGGAGTCTCAAATTGCAAGTTAATTCATGGGCCAAAACATATTCTCTCAAATGTTCTGTAAAAGTGTGGATGTGGGAGCATAAACTCAGCAAAGCAGCCATAGTGTTACAGAATGAATAAGAATCTAGAGGGCCGGATGCGGTGCCTCACACCTATAATCCCAGCACTTTGGGAGGCCGAGGCAGGTGGATCATTTGAGATCAGGAGTTCGAGACCAGCCTGACCAACATGGTAAAACCCCGTCTTTACTAAAAATATAAAAATTAGCTGGGCAGTAGTGGCATGGGCTTGTAATCCCAGCTACCCGGGAGGCTAAGGTGGGAGAATCCCTTGAGCCTGAGAGGTGGAGGTTGCAGTGAGCTGAGATCCGGCCACTGCACTCCAGTCTAAGCGAGAGAATGAGATTGTGTCTCAAAAAAAAGAAAAAAAAGAAAGAAAGGAAGGAAAAAAAAAAAGAATCTAGGCCTCTATCTCCTTTCTCCAAGCAACATGTATCCCTGAAACACAAGGACTACTCTGGACCTGCTTAGCGGCTGGTGCACTGAGTAGGTATGCCCAAAACGCACATGGTTTTACTTCCGTGAGGGAGTCGAAGTTTAACTTTCAGGTTCCCCAGTAATTGTTTACAAAAGGGTTTCTCCTCAAGCCACCACTACAGAATATCCTTGCTAGGCATCAAAAACATGGCCCCTTCCCTTCATATGCTCATAAGAACTTCAGGGATGCTTGGGCAGAAACCACACCTAGATCACCACGTTCTTCTTCCTCTTTTTTTTTTTTTTTTTTTTAAATAGAGATGGGGCCTTGGTATGTTGCCCAGGCTAGTCTTGAACTCCTGGGCTCAGGCGATCTTCCCACCTCATCCTCCCAAAGTGTTGGGATTACAGGCGTGAGCCCCTGGGCCTGGCCTATCACCATGTTCTTGACAGCTCTCCACCAGGTGAGCATAAGAGGCTCATAACCAGTTCTTATTTATTTAATGGAGGGTGGGGGAGATTCTGATCGGGGTAGTCTCAGACTGAACTACATTTTAATATATTCATGTTAGATAAATGATCTGGCTACCTAATAACACAATTTACTATGAAAGATAAAAATCAAGAACTGAAGACTATTTCCCAGAAAAGGAATAGCAGTGATTTTATTACATTTATTCTTTCTCTCTTTCTCTTGTACCCACACATACACACAGATTGGGACACACGCTCCAAACTGCCAAGGAATCTGTTTGTGGTGCAATTTTTGGAAGTCAAAGATATTGCACATTTTAAGTCACAACCTGGCTGGACACAGTGGCTCATAATCCCAGCACTTTGGGAAGCTGAGGCAGGTGGACGACTTGAGCTCAGGAGTTGGAGACCAGCCTGGGCAACATGTCGAAACTCTGGCTCTACAAAATAAACAAAAATCAACTGGATGTGGTGGTGTGCACCTGTTTTCCGAGCTACTCAGGAGGTTCAGGTGACAGAATGGATTGAGCCTGGGAGGTGGAGGCTGCAATGAACCAAGACTGCACCACTGCACTCCCTCCTGGGTGTCAAAGCCGTATCCTGTCTCAAAACAAAACAAAAGAAAACAGACACAATCTGCTTCAAAATCAGAAAGCATGCCATCTCGAGAGACATACCAAATAATTGGCAATGGTGATCTGGGATAGATGGGCAAGGATCGTAAAAAAACTTCCACACTTTTCATATTATGTATCTCTTATAATGTTGGAAAATGTTTAGTGAGCCTATATTTCTCCTTTTGTAAGCAGAAAGTATAATACAGAGAATTTTAAAAACAAAAGCAGTGCTTCACATCTCTTAGCAGTGGACCACATACTACCATCATTCACTTCATGCCGGACTTCTTGTGATAGTTTTGCCTGTTCATGAGACTCCCTGATTCACAATCTCCAAGCGGCTGTGAGGGTCCCGGAAAAGATTTGGCAGCTCCTTACCAGTCCTCTGAATGGGCAGAAAATCATGCATGCATTCCAGGCATGGTGGCTCACTCCTGTAATCCCAGCACTATGGGAGGCCGAGGCGGGTGGACCACAAGATTAGGAGTTTGAGACCACCCTGGCCAACAGAGTGAAACCCCGTCTCTACTAAAAATACAAAAATTAGCCAGATGTGGTGACACATGCCTTTAGTCCTAGCTACTTGGGAGGCTGAGGCAGGAGAATCGCTCGAACCCAGGAGGCAGAGGTTGCAGTGAGACAAGACTGCAGCACTGCACTCCAGCCTGGGTGACAGATAGAGACTCTGTCTCAAAAACAAAAAGGGGGGACCGGGCGCAGTGGCTCATGCCTGTAATCCCAGCACTTTGGGAGGCTGAGGCGGGTGGATCACAAAGTCAAGAGTTTGAGACCAGCCTGGCCAACATGGTGAAACCCCGTCTGTACTAAAAAAAAAAACAAAAATTAGCTCAGTATGGTAGTTTGTGCCTATAATCCCAGCTACCTGGGAGGCTGAGGCAGAAGAATTGCTTGAACCCGGAAAGCTGGGGGTTGCAGTGAGCCGAGATCGCGCCATTGCACTCCAGCCTGGGCTACAGAGCAGGACTTGTCTCAAAAAAAGAAACAAAACAAAACAAAACCAAAAAAATCACATATGCAGATACAAATCTGGGACAAAGTAGAAGCCCTTGGGCTTCCTTTCCTTGTAACCTTTTCCCTCAGGTCTGTCAGGACCGTCTTCACCATCAGAATGAGCAATTTCCCTGTAAGTCCTCGCCTATCTTCTCACCCCCATGTGCCTTTTGTTTATGGTTGATTTCCCAAGTCTCTCTGCAAATGGCTAAGGGACACAGAGGTTTAATCTGGTATTGACTGTCAGCACTAACAAACCTCATGCTTAGTGAAAGATGTGCTTAGAACTGAACTGTTAGGTAGAGCCCTAAAAATATGTGGAGGAAGAATGTTGAAGATGAGGTGGGGAACTTTCGTGCTTTTGGGCATGGAAACCATTTAGCGTAGTACACATTGGCAGGATGTCAAGAACCTGTTTTCCATGATGCCCAAAAGAATAATATACTGTATTCGAGGAGGCCCTGGCAAGTGTGCAGCCCTGTATTGGGTAACATTAGGGGATCAACAGAGGTAAAATTCATGACCCCTCGGCCGGGTGCAGTGGCTCATGCCGGTAATCCCAGCACTTTGGGAGGCCAAGGCAGATGGATCATGAGGTCAGGAGTTCAAGACCAGCCTGGCCAACATGGTGAAACCCCGTCACTACTAAAAAATACAAAAATAGCCAGGCATGGTGGCATGCGCCTGTAATCCCAGCTACTGGGGAGGCTGAGGCAGGAGAATCTCTTGAACCCAGGAGGTAGAGGTTGCAGTGAGCTGAGATCACACCACTGCACTCTAGCCTGGGCAACAGAGCAAGACTCTGTCTCACAAAAAAAAAAAAAAAAAAAATCATGAGCTGCTCTTGAAGAGTTCAGAATATATAGTTGGTAACTGAGGTATCTGTTGTAAAGAGGCAAGGCAATACTGTTCTCTCTCTTTCTCTCTCTCTCTCATGTGTGTGCGTGTGCATGTGTGTAAGGTACTGATTCCTTACTACGCCGACTCAACAAGACCAGCTCATCACCAGTTTGCTACATAGACAAGTTCCTTGAACTTCATGTCTTCACCAAGTCACATACTGCTGCCCACGCCTTCCCTTTCCTGTGGCCCTCTGGCTTTGGCACACTCCTCCTCTTCTCTAGCCACACTTACTGTCTCTGTGGGGACGCACGAGCAGAAGGGCTGCTTTCACACACCTCAGCTTACCCCAGTTGCTTCAAACTACTCTCCACCTCCCTTGCTTGGTAGCCTTTCTTCCATGCATCACTTCAGTGTCAGCCACTGCTAGATTATTAGCCCTTGAGGGCTCCTGCTTTCTTTTCCAGCCAAGCACACTTTAGAAAGAAAGCCCTAATTGTTCTGACAAAACGTTCTGTTCAATGAGAATGAACTCATAGTGGAATCCTGGGAACTCAGGCAAACAACTATTGCCAATCAGGTTGCTGCCAGCCAACTCCAAGAACAGTCTAGAACTAAGAGCCTGCTGATTGCTTTGCCTCCTCCCACCCTATGTCAAATGATGTCCTGCTCACAGCTGACAATGTCTCTATTCTCCTGGTGTCACCTTTGACCAGCATGTGCGGGTTTATGACATTCCTTGCCAAGCCACAAGGGTAATTCTCCTGGCCTGAGTAAGTTCCCAGAACCCCTAGGTTGGCCATATAATTACAAACTCCAGAACGTTAATAAAGAAAAGGAAAAGTGAAGTGGCTCGTGCCTGTAATCTCAGCACTTTGGGAGGCTGAGACATGAGGACTGCTTGAGCCCAGGAGTTCCAGACCAGCCCGGGCAACATAGTGAAACCTCATCTGTATAAAAAAATTCAATAATTAACCAGGCATGGTGGTGTGTGCCTGTAGCCTGTATTCCCAGCTACTAAAGAGGCTGAGGTGGAAAGATCGCTTGAGCCTGGTTGCAGTGAGCCGAGATGGGGCAACTGCACTCTAGCCTGGGTGACAGAGCAAGACTCTGCTCAAAAAAAAAAAAAAGAAAAGAAAAAAGGACAGTGGAGTGGACAGTGTGGCAGGACACATTATTTTACAAAGAACAGCAACAACGAAAGTACCTTGAAGTCTTCATAAACACTAAATAGCCAGGTATGGGCCGGGCATGGTGGCTGACACCTGTAATTCCAGCACTTTGGGAGTCTAAGGTGGATGGGTCACTTGAGGTCAGGAGTAAGAGACCAGTCTGGCCAACATGGTAAAACCCTGTCTCTACTAAAAATACAAAAACTAGGATCCGTCACAATGGCTTACATCTGTAATCCCAGCACTTTGGGAGTCTAAGGCATTTAGATTACCTGAGGTCAGGAGTTCAAGGTCAGCCTAGCTAACATGGTGAAACCCCGTCTCTACTAAATATACAAAATTAGCTGGGTGTAGTGGTACACGCCTATAATCCCAGCTACTTGGGAGGCTGAGGCAGGAGAATTGCTTGAGCCCAGGAGGCAGAGTTTGCAGTGAGCTAGGATTGCACCACTGCACTCCAGCCTGGGCGACAGTGAGACCTCATTAAAAAAAATAATAATAATACAAAAACTAGCTGGGCATGGTGGTGCACACCTGTAATCCCAGGGCTCAGGAGGCTGAGGCAGGAGCATTGCATGAACCCGGGAGGCAGAGATTGCAGTGAGCTGAGATTGCCCCACTGCACTCCAGCATGGCAACAGAGTGAGACTCCATCTCAATAATAATAATAAATAGCCAGGCATGGTGGCATGTGCCTGTTGTCCCAGCTACTCATGAGGCTGAGGCAGGAGAATTGCTTGAGACCAGGAGTTTAGGAGTGATCACAGGAGATCACAGTGCTGTCATGCACTATGATCACACCTGTAAACAGCTACTGCACTTTGGCCTGGGCAACACAGTGAGAACCTGTCTTTCTCTCTTTTTTCTTTTGCACTCCAGGCTGGAGTGCAGTGGTATGATCTCAGCTCACTACAACCTCTACCTCCCAGGTTCAAGCGATTCTTCTGCCTCAGCCTCCCAAGTATCTGGAAGTACAGGCATGCACCACCATACCCAGCTAATTTTTTGTATTTTTAGTAGAGACAGGGTTTTACCATGTTGACCAGGCTGGTCTTGAACTCCTGGCCTCAAATGATCCATCTGCCTTGGTTTCCCAAAGTGCTGGGATTACAGGTGTGAGTCAGTGTGCCTAGTCAATTGTTATTTCTATGCCTATGTAATATGCCACACAGAATCACATGTATATGTAAATATTTTTAATAAAGTATTCAAAATGATAAGCTGGTAGGAAAAAAAGATTTGCCTATCTAATGACTCAAGTTGAAATTAATTTCTAAAGACAAAGACAATATATTGCAGCGATTACAAGCATACCTAGAATCACCCAGATCTAGGTTTAATGCCAACTTAGTATTCAACTTGCGGGAAATGCCTCTAAGAGAAAATGGGAAGGAGCCAGGAGAGGCTGGCAGGTCCATCAGACTGCGATACAGACCTCAACCCAAGTGAAGAAGAGAGGAAAGGAGGGAAGGGTGGGTAGAAGCACGTTTACGTTATAGTGTATTCTAAGGAAAGTTCAGCGAGGCTGTGGGAGGATTGCAGTCATCAGAGGAGTCCCGTATCTCCAAAGTATCAGCCTGCCTTAATATCCCTGCCACACTTTGTCACTGGCTGGAAGTAGCCCGTGGGTGCGTGGCCTCGCTCACACGTGGTGATGGAGTTCAGAAGGCAGCAGGGGCCCTCAGTCAATTGCTCCCTGCAGTTGGAAGGATATCTGAGCGGTGTATCTCATGGTCACCACACTCAATTTTCCTCTTTAGTAAGACAGGACAAAATCCTTGCCCACTTGCCATCCAGAGAAATTGGATGACTCAGAGAAGGCGATGTCTATAAACACTTTGTAAACTTTAAGTATGGAACATGTAAATATTCCTTACACGAGACTATGCCCCGGTCGTGACGTGTAGCTCTTCACTCCCTATCTTTGTCTATGTCCTTAAACACATACCTACTAGACCTCCAGTCTGCCTCTGGCTATACAACCTAGATATTTTGTGAGCTCAGCCTGACTGGAACGCAGGAATGGAAAATGCAGTCCTTTGGCTCATAACTAAAAATGTCCTCAAATAGATCGAGTCAGCTGGCTGTGCACAGGTCAATTCAGCCTCATTATGTACCACTTCAATGAAGCTGGACATCGACCTCTTTGATAACCAAGGGTCATGCATGGCAAATTCTGCAACTTAATGATTAAACTGCTTGGAAGAGAGGCAAACTATTAGACTTTGAGACCTCTACGTTTTGATTTTGATTTTATTTATTTTGAGATGCAGTCTATCTCTGTCACCCAGGCTGGAGTGCAGTGGCGTGATCCTGGCTCACTGCAACCTCTGCCTCCCGGGTTCAAGCGATTCTCCTGCCTCAGCCTTCCAAGTAGGTGGGATTACAGGCACCTGCCACCACACCTGGCTAATTTTTGTATTTTTAGTAGAGATGGGGTTTCCCCATATTGGCCAGGCTGGTCTCAAACTCGTGACCTCAAGTGATCTGCCTGCCTTGGCCTCCCAAAGTGCTGGGATTACAGGTGTGAGCCACCATGCCTGGCTATAATTTTATTTATTTTTGAATAGGTAATAACACATGATCTGATATGCAAAACTTACAAAAAAGAATATAGTGAAAAGCCTCCCTTCCATTCTGTCCTCTACTCACAAAGTTCTCCCTCCCTGGAGGCAATCACTGCTATCCTTTCTTTTCTTTTCTCTTTTTTTTTTTTTTTTTTTTTATCGGGGGTTTTTTTTTTTGAGACGGAGTCTCTTTCTGTTGCCCAGGCAGGAGTGCAGTGCAGTGGCGATATCTCGGCTCACTGCAACCTCTGCCCCCCGGGTTCAAGCAATTCTCCTGCCTCAGCCTCCTGAGTAGCTGGGATTACAGGTGCCCACCATCACACCTGGCTAATTTTTGTATTTTTAGTAGAGACAGGGTTTCACAATGTTGGCCAGGCTGGTCTTGAACTCCTGACCTCAGGTGATCTGCCCGCCTCCGCCTCCCAAAGTGCTGGGATTACAGGCGTGAGCCACCGCGCCTGGCCCTCAGAAATATTTGACGTGTATTTCTGCCTCTGAAATAATTTATAAAACTGCTAAAGGCCGGGCGCAGTGGCTCAAGCCTGTAATCCCAGCACTTTGGGAGGCCGAGACGGGTGGATCACGAGGTCAGGAGATCGAGACCATCCTGGCTAACACGGTGAAACCCCGTCTCTACTAAAAAATACAAAAAACTAGCCGGGCGAGGTGGCGGGCGCCTGTAGTCCCAGCTACTCGGGAGGCTGAGGCAGGAGAATGGCGTGAACCCAGGAGGCGGAGCTTGCAGTGAGCTGAGATCCGGCCACTGCACTCCAGCATGGGTGACAGAGCGAGACTCCGTCTCAAAAAAAAAACAAAACAAAAAAACTGCTAAAAGAATGTCCCTTAGAGAGTAACTACTGTTCAGACTGGACTAATGTTATTTACATTCCTCTATTTTACTCTAATTTGTCTAATTTCAACCTTATTTGGAAGCATATTTTTTTCAACATTTCACTATGAAGATTTTTCAAACATACAGGAAAGTTGAAAGAATTGTTCAGTGGGGCCGGGTGCGGTAGCTCATGCCTCTAATCCCAGCACTTTGGGAGACCAAGGTGAGCAGATCACTTGAGATCAGGAGTTTGAGACCAGCCTGGCCAACATGGAGAAACCCCTTCTCGACCAAAACTACAAAAATTAGCTGGGTGTGGTGGCAGGCACCTGTAATCCCAGCTACTCGGGAGGCTGAGGCAGGAGAATCGCTTGAATCCCAGAGGTAGAGGCTGCAGTGAGCTGAGATCACACCACTGTACTCCATCCTGGGAGACAGAGTGAGACTCCATCTCAAAAAAAAAAAGAAAGAATTGTTCAGTGAACACTCACACTCCCACCACCTAGATTCTGCAATGACTAATTTGCTACATTTGCTTTAGGTATTGTTATTATTATTCTCATTTTACCGCTGATGAAACTGTGTCTTGTTGCAAAAGCTCTAATGCTATCTTGCTTAATCTTTTTTTTTTTTTAATTATTCCAGCATCTAAACCAAGGTCCAAAGAGATTAACATTCCCTAAGAAGAATTTAAATCCAGTTTCTGTGTCTGAATATGGTCTGTAGATAAGCCCCAAAGAACACAAGTTCTCTTTTTCACTTGTAATTTCTCTACCCTTTGGCCCTTATCATTCCACGTGGTGCTATTCTCCCTAACAGAGTTTAACCTCCCTCAGCTGACCTCCTTCTTCTTGAAAGTGTGGTAGTTTTTAGACATGTGAGGGAAGCCGACCAGGCATCCCAGCCGACTCCTCTGTTTTTATCTCAACGGCCTACATGGACGACCACTTTTCTACTCACAATGTGGTTCACAGACCAGCAGAATTACATCATAAATGCATAGTATCAGGCCCACCCAGACCTATGGAATGAGAATCTGACATTTCACAAGATTCCCAAATGATTCCTATGCACATGCCACATCATTACATTCTCACTTCAGCCACGGTTAAAAGGAGCCCAATGTGATTTGCTGGTCATACGTGGGGGGGAAAAAAAAGCAGTAGCTCATGACATTTATCTTGGCCAGGCGTGGTAACTCATGCCTGTAATCCTAACACTTTGGGAGGCCAAAGCGGGATGATCACTTGAGGCCAGGAGTTCAAGTCCAGCCTGGGCAACAAAGCAAGACTATAAAGAAAATAAAGACATTTATCTTAAAACAACCCTTTCCTTCTTTTGTTTTCACATCTCATTTGCCTCTTTACTCCCTTTCTTCACAACCTGTAATTCCACTTATTGAGCCCCTGCTCTGTATGCTATGCATGAGGAACATTATTCCTAACCCTCAGAGCATTACAGAAGATATTTTATTCCTAATTTACAGACGAGTCTCAGAGGATTAGAAATCCACCTAATATTAAGCAGTTGTAAATATTAAGCATGTTCTTTTCCAAGACCTGCTGCTCTCTTTCTATTGTAAAACAATGCCTTTCCAAACTCTGGCAATTGCCTCAGCCTAGACCTTGCCCACTTGGGCCGGAGAGCTTATGTCTGCCTGTCATCCAAGGCTTGTGGACTTGTCTTTCAAGCCTCTTTCTCATGTCTTGTTCACTGCTAGTTGATCTGGATCTTGTTCTTTTAGCTCCTAGGCATCAACCAGGTGTTCTTATAATCTAAGAACTTAGGTAACACTTGTGCATTGTAATGATAGCCTCCCACAGACAGTGAGAGGTGGCGGGAGTGAGAAGATGACAGACAGGTGAAGAAATATTTGGTGAGGTAGGATGCACTCTGCCAGGGCATGCCCCATTTCAACCTAAATAAAGAGCTCAAATAGCTGCTGTGGCTATGGTATCATGCTAATGCCTGTTCTGGGTACATAGATCTACAAAATGTGATTCCTGCCCTTAATACGGATAATTAATCCAGCTGGGGAGTTAGAACGTGCACACATAAAAGCCCCATGAATAAAGTACAGCAGGAACATAGAAGAGTGGGTGGTGAAATAGATGATTCTGCGTGGTGAAATAGATGATTATAAAGAGCGTGGGATGGGAGGCAGAGAGCCTCCCCAGGCAAGGGGAGAATGTGCAGAAAGAAAAGGAAGGAAAAGCACCTTTGGGGAGTCTCCTGCCCAGAGCCCTGGGTGGCCGATGCAGAAGGTATGTTAGATTAAGGAGGATGCTTGGGAATGGCTCACAGGGAGTCAGTGAAGATTGATAAGTAATGTGATCAGAAGTGGGCAGTTCGGTTACTACTTTGGCACAGAATGTGGATCAAAGCAGACAGTGACTAGATTGAGGGAGGTGACAGATTCATACCTAGTATGAAACTCAGAGAACTGGTAGACAAGCAGCTTTCAAACTTTTTGGCCCTGAAACCCTTTGTGCAAATGAAATCTTAGCCGTTGTAAACAAATAGATTAAAGCTAAATTGCTCTGGTTGGAATAAATGGGAGGGAAGAACTGAGCTCTCTCCTCCCTCTCATTTATTTCTTTCTCTCCTAGTGGATTTTGAAGGGTTTTCTTGTATGAAAATCAATGATCAAAGGACTTAGCAAACCGCAACCAGCTCCTGCCTGCCACCTGTTTTTGCAAATAGAAACCTATGGGGATACAGCTATGCCTCTTTGATTTCATATTGTCTCTGCCTGCTTTCATGTTACAATGACCAAGCTGAATAATCAGGACAGGGAAACCCCATGGTCCACAAAATTGAAAGTATTTGCTATCTGGCCCTTTAAAAACAAGGTTTGCCTAAGGAAGGAGACCACTCCTACTCCTGCTGCCCTCCTCCCCCAACCTTGCCTAGTTCACAAGACAGGAGTAAAGAGAGAAAGAAACAAAAGTAAGATAAATAGCCAGACAACCTTGGCACCACCACCCAGTCCTAGGAGTTAAAGTAATAATAATAACATCAACCCCTGGCCTAAACTACTTGTGTTATCTGCAAATTCCAGACACTATATGAAAAAAGCATTGTAAAACTTTTTGTTCTGTTAGCTGATGCCTGTAGCCCCCAGTCACGTTTCCCACGCTTGCTCGATTTACCACGACACTTTCACGTGGACCCCTTAAAGTTGTAAG
>NW_016809668.1:1412786-1415153 GCF_001698545.2 Rhinopithecus bieti
CTACTAAAAATACAAAAAATTAGCTGGACATGGTGGTGGGTGCCTGTAATCCCAGCTACATGGGAGGCTGAGGCCGGAGAATCATTTGAACTCGGGAGGTGGAGGTTGCAGTGAGCCAAGATCGTGCCGCTGCACTCCAGTCTGGGCAATACAGTGAAACGCTGTCTCCAAAAAAGTTATTTATTATTTTTAAATGTAATTTAATTTTTTTGAGATGATTTCTTGTTCTGTCTCCTAGGCTGAACTGCAGTGGTGCGATCTCGGCTCACTGCAACCTCTGCCTCCTGGACTTAAGGGATTCTCTTGCCCCAGCCTCCTGAGTAGCTGGGATTATAGGCGTGCGCCACCATACCCGGCTAATTTTTTTATTTTTAGTAAAGACGGGATTTTGTAACGTTGGCCAGGCTGGTCTCAAACTCTGGACCTCAAATGATCCGCCCACCTCTGCCTCCCAAAGTGCTGGTATTACAGGCATGAGTCACCATGCCCAGCCAAAAAAAATTTTTTTTAATAAAAAAATAAAATGGGGATAATAACAATGGAGCCCACCTCGTGAGAGTATTACCTAAAGGGCTTAGAACAATACCTAGCATGTGGTAAGGACGCTATCAATATTAATTATTACTGTTTCCACAAGATGAAAATTATAGACCAGTGCTGTATTTTATGGGTGAGATAGAAAAAGGAGTTTTGGCCAGTTGCAGTGACTCACACCTGGAATCCCAGAGCAGTGGGAGGCCGACGTGGGTGGATCATTTGAGGTCAGGAGTTTGAGACCAGCCTGGTCAACATGGCTGAAACCTCATCTCTATTAAAAAATACAAAAAATTAGCTGGGCATGGTAGCGTGCGCCTGTAATTCCAGCTACTTGGGAGCCTGAGGCACAAGATTTGCTTGAACCTGGGAGGCAGAGGTTGCAGTGAGTGGAGATTGAGCCACTGCACTCCAGCCTGGGTAACAGAGCAAGACTCTGTCTCACAAAAAAAAAAAAAAAAAGAAAGAAAGAAAGGAGTTTTAACTTAACACGTATTTGCTAATGTCTATGATGTGTTTAGATATCTCAAAATCAATGAAGTAAAGAGGATTATTAGGCCCACCTGCAGTATTGTTAATAATTTCAGGGAATCAGCTATCTAGGTGAAAGTTCACAGGGGAGTACATGTCATTGTAACACAAATTAGACCAAAGTTCAGGAAGTGACAGTTACTGAGTCATTTATCTATCTTAAGACCAGTAAGCCTCTTAGCACCACAAAGTAGATGTAACATTTTAACAGGAAATGACTCCAATCTAGAGCAAAGTTAGTCCCATGCACAGTGAAAGGTTGTGCAAGACAAAAATGATCTGTGCTACGTGTCACACATGATCAGGTGGCATATTGCTCAAGATGCTGACATTCAATCAGTGTTTGCAAGAGTCAGGTCATTGTCTCACCTTAGGAAAGGCTTTCCATGTGCCCTAGACAGACACTTTCCCCTTCTGGGATGCTTCCTAAAGTACATTCACCTTAACTTATAAGCAAAGGAAATCTTTCTCAGGTGCTCTGAGTTTATTATTTCCTTTTCTAGACTCTGTGATCAGGGTTATCTGTGTGTGGATGAGGTTCCCAGAGAGGATTGCTGGAGGACATTAAATGTTTATGAATTTCACAGGTATTCAAGAGTGGTTGCACCTGGAGCTGGGAGCTGAGCATCAGGAATATTAAAACATAAAGTATGCTCATAAAATTGAGAGGAGTGGGCCAGGCGCAGTGGCTCACACCTGTAATCCCAGCACTTTGGGAGGCCAAGGTGGGTGAATCACCTGAGGTCAGGAGTTCAAGACCAGGCTGACTAACATGGAGACACCCCATCTCTACTAAAAATACAAAATTAGTGCAGCATGGTGGCACATGCCTGTAATCCCAGCTACTCGGGAGGCTGAGGCAGGAGAGTTGCTTGAACCCGGGAGGCAGAGGTCGAGGTGAGCTGAGATATCACCACTGCACTCCAGCCTGGGCAACAGGAGTGAAATTCCGTCTCAGAAAGAAAAAAAAAAAAATGAGAGGAGTTAGGAAGAATCATCTTCTCAAGTCAATTAACAACATATTGGGATGCAGTGTGGTGCCACAGTTTAGTGGCTTTACACTCAGATTTGGTTTATAATACCAGCTTTCACCTTTGCAAAATGCCATATGTACAAGGTAATTCACAGCAGCATTGTTTACAATAAAAAATGACTGGAAAGATACTAAATGTCCATCAGTAGGGAACTAATTAAATAAATTATGGGTATAACAATGTGGAAACCTACCAAATGGAAAAGCAAGATACAGAGCAGGGTATAAACTGTTACCCTTTACAAAAAAATAAAACGGGGGCAGGGGAA
>NW_016809668.1:1418547-1422307 GCF_001698545.2 Rhinopithecus bieti
GCTGAGATTATAGGTGTGAGCACCGTGCCCAGCCACTAACTCTACCCTTCCAATAGTTCAAGCCAAAATCTTGGCATCATCCCTGAATTCTCTCTTTCTCTCATACCCCACATTAAAGTATCAACAATATCTGTTGATATTATTTTAAAATATTTCCAGAATCCAAACCCTTCTCACCACTTCCTTCTATATCACCCTGGTCCAAAACATCATCCTTTTTTTTTTTTTTTTTTTTTTTTGAGGCAGAATCTTGCTCTGTCACCCAGGGTGGAGTGCAGTGGTGTGATCTTGGCTCACTGCAACCTCTGCTTCCCAAGTTCAAGCGATTCTCCTGCCTCAGCCTCCAGAGTAGCTGGGATAACAGGCACAGGCCACCACGCCTGGCTAATTTTTGTATTTTTAGTAGAGATAGGGTTTCACCACGTTGGTCAGGCTGGTCTCGAACTCCTGACCTTAAGTGATCCACTGACCTCGGCCTCCCAACATGCTGGGATTACAGGCATGAGCCACTGCACCTGGCCTAAAGCATCATCTTCTCTTGCCTGATCTTCTACAATAGTCTCTTAACTAGTTTCTTATAGAACCCCCATCTGCCACCTGGCCCCCTGTGGAAAAATTCATCTTTTTTCCCATACTTGTATATAATTGATATTGTTTGGATATGTGTCCCCACCCAAATCTCACGTTGAATTGTAATCCTCACTCTTGGAGGAGGGACCAGGTGGGAAGTGATTAGATCATGGGGGTGGATTTCCCCTTTGTTCTTTTTGTGATACTGAGTTATCATGAGATCTGTTTTTTGTGTTTTTGTTTATTTATTATTATTATTTTTTGAGACGCAGCCTTGTTCTGTCACCCAGGCTGGAGTGCAGTGATGTGATCTCAGCTCACTGCAACCTCCGCCTCTGGGGTTCAAGCAATTCTCTGCCTCAGCCTCCCGAGTAGCTAGGATTACAGGCATCTGCCACCATGCCCGGCTAGTTTTTGTATTTTTCGTAGAGACAGGGTTTCACCATCTTGGCCAGGCTGGTTCTGAACTCCTGACCTTGTGATCCACCTGCCTTGGCCTCCCAAAGTGCTGGGATTACAGGTGTGAGCCACCACACCCGGCCGAGATCTGGTTGTTTAAAAGTGCGTAGCACCTCCCGCTTTGCTCTCTCTTCCTCTGCTCTGGCCATGTAAGACATGCCTCCTTCCTCTTCACCCTCCGCCATGATTGTAAGTTTCTTGAGGCCTCCCCAGTCTTCCTGTACAGCCTGCAGAATAGGGAGCTAATTAAACTTCTTTTCTTTATAAATTACCCAGTCTCAGGTAGTTCTCTATAGCAGTGTGAGAACAGACTAATACAATAGTTTTGTTTTTCTTACTTTTAAAAATTTCAACTTTCATTTTAGATTTAGGGGGTACATGTGCAGGTTTGTTACATGGGTATATTGTGTGATGCGAAAGGTTTGGGGTGCTACTGAACCTGTCACCCAAGTAGTGAGCATAGTATCCAATAGGTAGTTTTTTTTTTCACTCCCTCCTCTCTCTTGTAGTCCCCAGCATCTATTGTCTCATCTTTATGTCCATGTGTAACCAATGTTCAGCTCCCACTTATAAGTGAGAATATGTGGTATTTGGTTTTCTGTTTCTGCATTAATTTGCTTAGGATAATGGCCTCCAGCTGCATGCATGTTGCTACAAAGAACATGGTTTCATTCTTTTTATGGCTGCATAGTATTCCATTGTGTGTGTGTATACATATATATATATATATTTTTGAGATGGAGTCTTGCTCTGTTGCCCAAGCTGGAGTGCAGTGGCATGATCTCAGCTCACTGCAACCTCCACCTCCTGGGTTCAAACAATTCTCCCTGCCTCAGCCTCCCGAGTAGCTGGGACTATGGGCGCACGACACCATACCTGGCTAATTTTTGTATTTTTAGTAGAGACGGGTTTCACCATATTGGCCAGGCTGGTCTCGAACTCCTGACGTCGTGATCCGCCCACCTCAGCCTCTCAAAGTGTTGGGATTACAGGCGTGAGCCACCGTGCCCTGCCTTCCATGGTGTATATATTTCATCTTTTCTTTATCCAGTCCACCACTGATGGGCACCTTTTGGCAGAGTCTTTAAGGGTTTTCTAGGTATAGAATCATATTGTCAGTGAAGAGAGATAATCTGACTTATTTTCCTACTTGGATGCATTTTATTTCTTTCTTTGGCTTGGTTGCTCTGGCTAGGACTTCCAGCACTATGCAGAATAGGAGTGGTGAGAGAGGACATCCTTGTCTTGTTTCAGCTCTCAAGAGGTATGTTTCCAGCTCTGGCCCATTCAGTATAATGTTGGCTGTGGGTTTGTTATAGGTGGCTCTTATTATTTTCAGGTATCAAAATTCTATTCTTTAAACGGCATCACTGAATCCTTTGTTCAAAAAACCCTTCAGAAATGACTCAGCTCACTCACAGAAAAATCCAAGGCTTTAAGACGTGATCCAGCACCACTTGCTTCTTTGATTTGAACTCCTACTCTTCTTCCCTTTACTAACTACTAACTCCAGTTGAACCTCCTATGGTCCTCCTTGCCATCCCATGAGCATGCCAAGGTAGCAGATGGTAACAGATATCTCAAAAAAGGAGAGCTCAAGCCAAAAAAAGATTTATTAAGAGTATGAAGATTTGTACAACACAATTAAAACAGTTCCTCAAATGACCTACATAGAATTCTGAAACCAAATATTAGAGAAAAAACATACTTTTCAAGCACAAAGGATTATTTAACAAAACTGACAATGTACTAAGCCAAAAGAGAGGTCTCCTTAAATCAAAAAGTCGATATTATATAGACCAGATCCTCAGATCAGAACACAATAAAGTAAAACATTGATAACAAAAAGATAATTTAAAAATGAACTAGAAAAGAATAATAGTTCAAAAAATAGCAAACTACCCATATTTATGCAGCCTTTGACTTTCAAAAGGGCACCAAAGCAATCCAATGAGTAAATGAAAGTAATTCAATAAATTATGCTGCATATCCTTATGGAAAAAATAAATCCCTTCCACCAGCTCATAACACAAAAAAATCATTTTGAGATAGATCATAAACCGAAATGTAAAGCTAAAACCATAAAGCTTTTAGAGGAAACATGTGAAAATAACATCTTGACTTGTGAATAGGGGAAAGTTTGAGAAAGTAGTAGACTTCATCAAAAAGAAATACTTTTGGTTACCAAAAGCCACCATTGGCTAGGCATGGAAGGCTGGGGTAGGAGGATCACTTGAGTTCAGCCTAGCTTGGGCAACATAGGGAGACCCCATCTCCACAAAAATAAAATAAAATTAGTCTGGCACGATGGCACGTGCCTATAGTCCCAGCTACTTGGGAGGCTGAGGTGGGAGCATCTCTTGAGCTCGGGAATTTGAGGCTGCAGTGAGCTGTGGTTGCTTCACTGTACTCATCCTGAGCGACAGAGTGAGACCCTGTCTCAAAAAAACAAAACCCGCCGGGCGCGGTGGCTCAAGCCTGTAATCCCAGCACTTTGGGAGGCCGAGGCGGGCGGATCACGAGGTCAGGAGATCGAGACCATCCTGGCTAACACGGTGAAACCCCGTCTCTACTAAAATACAAAAAACTAGCCGGGCGAGGTGGCGGGCGCCTGTAGTCCCAGCTACTCGGGAGGCTGAGGCAGGAGAATGGCGTGAACCCGGGAGGCGGAGCTTGCAGTGAGCTGAGATCCGGCCACTGCACTCCAGCTTGGGCGACAGAGCGAGCAGAG
>NW_016809668.1:1425728-1427787 GCF_001698545.2 Rhinopithecus bieti
CGGAAATCTCGCTCTATTGCCCAGGCTAGAGTGCAGTGGAGTAATTTCGGCTCACTGTAACCTCTGCCTCCCGGGTTCAAGCAGTTCTCCTGCCTCAGCCTCCTGAGTAGCTGGGATTACAGGTACGTGCCACCATGCCTGGTTAATTTTTTTATGTTTAGTAGAGTCGGGGTTTCACCATGTTGGTCAGGCTGGTTTCAAACTCCTGTCCTTGTGATCCACCCTCCTCAGCCTCCCAAAGTGCTGGGATTACAGTCGTGAGCCACTGTGCCCAGCCAATATCAGCATTCTGAAAAATGAAGAGGACCGAAGGTGGTGAGTGCCAGGACATTTTTCTTCTCCGAGACGAAAAAGAGATACGGCAAAGGACGCCAATTTAATGATAAGATGCCTAGTGTGGTTGGTTTAGGACTACCCACAGGTGTTGGGCAGTGTAAGTCGGACTTTAATCACCCACCTGCCAGTTGTCATACTTCACATCACCCCTCCAGGTCAACATTTCCCTTCCCTGACTCGAGTCTGCCAAAAATGCATTCATGCTACTTTTGTTATCCTTCTCATGCCAAATCTTATCAGTTTATTAGCCTAGGACCTGGAGCGGGGAGCAGTAAGTTTGGGGGATCACTTGAGCCCAGGAGGTCAAGGCTGAAGTGAGCCATGATAGTGCCACCGCACTCCCGCCTGGGTGACAGAGTGAGACTGTGTCTCACACAAAAAAAGGAGAGATCTCTAAACTGTCTTCTATTAACAGTAATCATAAACCAGTGTACAGTCCCACTAAAAATATATGAGAATGCCTATTATTCTAAACCAAATATCTTATCAGAACTGTTGATATTTACCATCTAAGTTAAAATAGCGTCTTTTGCATCTTTTGTAGTTTGTGTGCGTTTATTTTATTATGAAGGAGATTGGGAATCTTTTCCAGAATTTGGGGAGGTAGGTGTGTAAACCAACACAATAAAGTACGGTGACAAAGAGTCTTCTATAGCGCTTTCGGTTAGGAAGGGCAGATAAGGTCCTACAGAGGAGGTAGTATTTGACGTAGGTCCTAAAGGATGAGGGGGAATTCACCAGGGAGCTTATTGATCCTGGTATGTAGTCAGCCAAAATCTTCAACAACTATTTGTTGACTTAAGTGATAAAAGTAGTCAGGTGCAGAGTTCCACGCCTGTAATCCTAATCCCAGCACTTTGGGAAGCTGAGGTAGGAGGACCCCTTGACTGCAGGTGTTCAAGATGAGCTTAGACAACCCAGGGAGACCTCATCTCTCCAAAAGACACAAAAATTAGCCGGGTGCGGTGGCACGCGCCTGTAAGTCCCAGCCACTCTGAAGGCTGAGGCAAGAGGATGACTTGAGTCAGGAGCTTGAGGCAGCAGTGAGCTGTGATTGTGTCGATGTACTCCAGTATGGGGAACAGAGACTCTGAAAAAAATAAAAAGAAGTGATAAAATTGAGATGTTTGGGTTGAGGTGGGAGGATTGCTTGAATACAGGAGTTCAAGGTTGCAGTGAGCTGTAATTGCACCACTTCATTCTAACCTGGGCTACAGAGCAAGACCCTGTCTCCTTAAATAAATAAATACATAAATAAGACGTACAGGCAACAAGTTTTCTGGATGGCTAAGGGGATTTTTTTTTGCTATATGTGGCAAGATACTGACACACAAATACCAGTACATGATTAAGCAAACCACCTAGTGCGACTGGGTCAGCCCTCCCGGACCCGGGCAGGAGCTTTATAGTGTACATCCGGTTTCTTCCACTTTTTGGATGTTGAGCGACATCTAATGGCCAAATAGGAAAAAGTCTATGTATTCAGTTTTTCTTTCTCTTTTCTTTCTTTTTTCTTCTTCTCTTTTCCTTCCTTCTTTCCTTCCTTCCTTTTTCTCTTTCTCTCTCTCTTCCTTCCTTCTTTCCTTTCTCCTTCCTTCCTTCATCCTTCCTTCCTTCTTTCATCCTCTCTCCTTCCATCCTTTCTCTCTCCTTCTTTTCTTTCCTTTCTCTTTCTTCTTTCCTTCCTTCCTTCCTTTCCTTCCTTTCCTTCCTTTCCTTCCTT
>NW_016809668.1:1431349-1441265 GCF_001698545.2 Rhinopithecus bieti
CCCGCCACCTCGCCCGGCTAGTTTTTGTATTTTTAGTAGAGACGGGGTTTCACCGTGTTAGCCAAGATGGTCTCGATCTCCTGACCTCGTGATCCGCCCGTCTCGGCCTCCCAAAGTGCTGGGATTACAGGCGTGAGCCAGCGCGCCTGGCGATGCCAAGATTTTTGGCTTGAACTATTGGAAGGGTAGAGTTAGTGGCTGGGCACGGTGCTCACACCTATAATCTCAGCACTTTGGGAGGCCAAGGCAGGAGAAACGCTTGAAGCCAGGAGTTTGAGACCAGCCTGGGCAACATGGCAAATCCCCATCTCTACAAAAAAAAATACAAAAATTATCTGGGTGTGGTGTGGTGAGCCTATAGTCCCAGCTACTTGGGAGGCTGAGATAGGAGGATTGCTTGAGCCCAGGAGGCAGAGGTTACAGTGAGCCAAGATTACATCACTGTACCACTGCACTCCAGCCTGGGTGACAGAGTGAGACCCCATCTCAAAAAAGAAAAAAAGAAAAAGAAAAAAATTGGAGCTACTGATAACTACAGTGGGGATTTATGTTATGTACATATCTTCCATATATGCATATATCTTTGTCACCTCTCAATAGTGCCTTCATGACCAGAATCTTTTTTTTTTTAGACAGAATTTTGCTTTTGCTGCCCAGACTGGAATGCAGTGGCACGATCTCAGCTCACTACAACCTCCACCTCCTGGGTTCAAGCGATTCTCTTGCCTCAGCATCCCAAATAGCTAGGATTACAGGCATGCACCACCAAGCCCAGCTAATTTTGTATTTTTAGTAGAGACGGGGTTTCACCATGTTGGTCAGGCTGGTCTCAAACTCCTGACCTCAGGTGATCCACCCGCCTTGGCTTCCCAAAGTGCTGGGATTACAGGTGTGAGCCACTGCACCCGGTCCCAGAATCTTAAAAATATATTGTTCATAGCTAATATATATTTATTATTTATGTGTGAGACATGATATCACTAATGTAAATATAATATTAAATGCTTTTTTTGTTTGTTTTTGAGATGGAGTCTTACTCTGTCACCCAGGCTGGAGTGCAATGGCACAATCTCAGCTCACCGCAACTTCCGCCTCCCAGGTTCAAGCGATTCTCCTGCCTCAGCCTTCCACGTAGCTGGGTTTATAGGCACCCGGCTAATTTTTGTATTTTTTGTAGAGATGGGGTTTCACCATGTTGGCCAAGTTAGTCTCAAACTCCTGGCCTCAAATGATCTGCCTGCCTCAGCTTCCAAAAGTTCTGGGATTACAGTCATGAGCCACCGTGCCCGGCCCCGGCCATGAAGTTTTTTTTTTTTTTTTTTTTGAGACAGAGTCTTGCTCCGTTGGCCAGGCTGGAGTGCAGTGGCGTGATCTTGGCTCACTGCAGCCTCTGTCTCCCGGGTTCCAGGGATTCTCCTGCCTGAGCCTCCTGGGTAGCTGGGATTACAGGCACATGCCACCACGCCCCGCTAATTTCTTTTGTATTTTTAGTAGAGACAGGGTTTTGTCACGTTGGCCAGGCTGATCTTGAACTCCTGATTTCAGGTGGTCTGCCTGCCTCGGCCTCCCAAAGTGCTGGGATTACAGGTGGGAGCCACCGTGCCCAGCCACCCCTGAAGTATTTTTAATTGGACAGATTTTCTTAATTTTGTAGAATCGAATTCTTTAGGATCTGGAGATCCACTTCATTCTTTCTAATCTATATGGTATATCACAGGATGTACCATAATTTAACCATTATCCTGTTTGACAGACATTTAGATTGCTTCCAGCATTTTTCCTAGAACTAAAATATCTTTACCACATATTTTCATGCATATGCATAAAGATTTAAATAGGAGAAATCCTTTAAAATACTGTTGTTTTGTTTTTGTTAGTTGGTTTTGAGACAGGGTCTCACTCTGTCACCCAGGCGGGAGTGCAGTGGTGCGATCACGGCTCACTGCAGCCTCGACCTCCCAGGTTAAAGCATCCTCTCACCTCAGCCTCTGAGTAGTTAGGACTAGAGGCCCTTGCCACAACACCCAGCTATTTAAAAGCAATCTTTAGTAGAGATGGGGTCTCACCATATTGCCCAGGAAAGTCTAGAGCTCCTGAGCTCAAGCAATCTGCCTGCCTCCAACTTCCCAAAATGCTGGGATTACCGGCATGAGCCACTGCGCCCATTCTTCTGTAAAATACTAAATACTTTCTAAAAGCAGGAGACTGAGGCAGGAGAATCACTTAAACACGGAAGGCAGAAGTTGCAATGAGCTGAAATTGCACCATTGCACTCCAGCGTGGGCAACAAGACCGAAACTCTGGCTGAAAAAATAAATAAATAGGCTGAGCATGGTGGCTCACCCCTGTAATCCCAGCACTTTGGGAGGCCGAGGCGGGCGGATCACCTGAGGTCAGGAGTCTGAGACCAGCCTGGCCAACAGGGTGAAACCCCATCTCTACTAAAAATACAAAAAATTAGCCGGGCTGGTGGTGGGTGCCTGTAATCCCAGCTACTCGGGAGGCTGAGGCAGGAGAATCACTTGAACCCAGCAGGCGGAGGTTGCAGTGAGCTGAGATTGTGCCATTGCACTCCAGCCTGGGCAACAAGAGCAAAACTCTGGCTGAAAAAATAAATAAATAGGCTGAGCATGGTGGCTCACCCCTGTAATCCCAGCACTTTGGGAGGGCGAGGCTGGCGGATCACCTGAGGTCAGGAGTTTGAGACCAGTCTGGCCATCATGGTGAAACCCCGACACTACTAAAATACCAAAACCAAAACAAACAAACAAACAAACAAAACAATTAGCCAGGCATGGTGGGGGGCACCTGTAGTCCCAGCTACTCGGGAGGCTGAGGCAGGAGAATCACTTGAACCCAGCAGGCGGAGGTTGCAGTGAGCTGAGATTGTGCCATTGCACTCCAGCCTGGGCAACAAGAGCAAAACTCCATCTCAAAAAATAAATAAATAAAAATAAAATAATAAAATAAAATAATCAATTTGGCTAGGGACTGTGGCTCATGTCTTTAATCCCAGCACTTTGAGAGGGCGAGATGGCGGATCACCTGAGGTCAGGAGTTTGAGACCAGTCTGGCCATCATGGTGAAACCCCGACACTACTAAAAATACCAAAAAACAAAAACAAACAAACAAACAAACAAAAACAATTAGCCAGGCATGGTGGGGGGCACCTGTAGTCCCAGCTACTGGGGAGGCTGAGGCAGGAGAATTGCTTGAACCTGGGAGGTGGAGGTTGCAGTGAGCCAAGATTGTGCCAAAGCACTCCAGCCTGGGTGACAGAGTCTCAAAACAAAACAAAACAAAACAAAACAAAACAGTGAGGCTGGCAAGGTGGACTGAGGCCAAGTGTTATAAAGTTATATGGCCTCAAACACTAGCCGATGGAATTTAATAAGTAGGCAGTGAAGTCTCATTGAAGTTTTTGAGCAAAGGAGTGACAGCGTGACATATTGAAAGCAATATGTTAGGAAAAACCATTAAGGAGAAATTTCCAAAACTTGACAAGCCACCATGATTTTTTTTTTCTTTTGAGACAAGAGTTTTGCTCTGTCACCCAAGCTAGAATGCAATGGCACAATCTCGGCTCACTGCAATCTCTGCCTCCCAGTTNTCTGTCACCCAAGCTAGAATGCAATGGCACAATCTCGGCTCACTGCAATCTCTGCCTCCCAGTTTCAAGTGATTCTTGTGCCTCAGCCTCCCAAGTAGTTGGGATTACAGGTGTGTGCCACCACACCCAGCTAATTTTTTTTTTTTTTAAATGAAGTTTTGCTCTTCTTTTTTTTTTTTGAGACGGAGTCTTGCTCTGTCTCCCAGACTGGAGTGCAGTGGCCGGATCTCAGCTCACTGCAAGCTCCGCCTCCCGGGTTTACGCCATTCTCCTGCCTCAGCCTCCCGAGTAGCTGGGACTACAGGCATCCGCCACCTCGCCTGGCTAGTTTTTTTCTATTTTAGTAGAGACGGGGTTTCACCGTGTTAGCCAGGATGGTCTCGATCTCCTGACCTCGTGATCCGCCCGTCTCGGCCTCCCAAAGTGCTAGGATTACAGGCTTGAGCCACCGCGCCCGGCCAGTTTTGCTCTTCTTACCCAGGCTGAAATACAGTGATGCGGTCTCGGCTCACCGCAACCTCTGCCTCCTGGGTTCAAGCAATTCTCCTGCTTCAGCTTCCTGAGTAGCTGGGATTACAGGCACGTGCCACCATGCCTGGCTAATTTTTTGTATTTTTAGTAGAGACAGGGTTTCACCATGTTGGCCAGGCTGGTCTTGAACTCCTTACCTCAGGTGACCCACGTGTCTTGGCCTCCCAAAGTGCTGTGATTACAGGCATGAACCACAACACCCAGCCAAAGTTTATATTTTTTAAATGGAATATATTAAAGTATTGTTCCTATCAGATGGCTTATTTATTTGTAGAGATGTTAGTATTTTTTGTTTTTTTGTGTGTGTGATGGAGTCTCACTCTGTCGCCCAGGCTGGAGTGCAGTGGTGCCATCTCGACTCACTGCAACCTCTGCCTCCTGGGTTCCAGCAATTCTCCTGCCTCAGCTTCCTGAGTAGCTGGGATTACAGGCAGGCACCACCATGCCTGGCTAATTTTTTTTTTTTTCTAGTAGAGACTAGAAAAAATGTTTGGCCATGTTGGCCAGGCTGGTCTCAAACTCCTGACCTCAGGTGATTCACCCGTCTCAGCCTCCCAAGGTACTGGGATTACAGGTGTGAGCCACCGTGCCCGGCCCCAGTATTTCTTTTAAATACAAAATATACATTATCCTTTTCTTTTTTGCTTCTCTAGGGGAAAATATACATACTATCTTAAGACAAACACGGAATATACTAAAACTAAATGCTGGCTAGTTATGAGATAGGAATTTGGCAGGACTTGTTTCACAAGATGTAGGTCACAAAGACCCTGCTTCTAAAACAGGGTGCAGTAAAGAACCCAGCCAAGGGCTGGGTGTGGTGGCTCATGCCTGTAATCTCAGCACTTGGGAAGCCAAGGTGTGAGGATCACTTGAGGCCAGGAGTTCAAGAACAGCCTGGCAACATAAAACAAAACAAAACAAAAAAACAGCCAACCCCCTCCCAAAATCAAAATCAAGATGGCAAAGAAAGTGACCTCTGGAGGATGTGCGCGGTGGCTCACGCCTGTAATCCCAGCACTTTGGGAATCCGAGGTGGGCGGATCACGAGGTCAGGAGTTCGAGACCAGCCTGACTAACATGGTAAAACCCCATCTCTACTAATAATACAAAAATTAGCTGGGCCTGGTGGCGGACACCTGTATTCCCAGCTACACAGAAGGCTGAGGCAGGAGAATCGCTTGAACCTGAGAGGCAGAGGTTGCAAGTGAGCTGAGATCTCGCCACTGCACTCCAGCCTGGGTGACAGAACAAGACTCCGTCTCAAAAAAAAAAAAAAAAAAAGAAAGTGACCTCTGGTCATCCTCATTGCTCATTATATGCTAATTCTAATGCATTATCAGCACCCTTAAAGACACTCCCATGAGCACTATCAAAGTTTACCAATGCTATGGCAATGTCCCTAAGTTACTTTATATAGTAGGAGATGGGGAGAACCCTCAGTTCTGGGGAACTCCCCACCCCATTCCAGGAAAACATGAATAATCCACCCCCTTTTCAGCACGTAATCAAGAAATAACCCTAAGTATAGTTAGTCAAGCAGTCCATGCTGCTACTGTGTCTATGGGGTAGCCACCATTTCATTCATTCCTTTACTTTTTGATAAACTTCCTTTCACTTTATTCTGTCCACTTGCTCATGAATTTTTTTTTTTTTTTTTTTTTTTTTTTTTTTTTTTTTTTTTGGTGGCAGAGTCTTGCTCTGTTGCCCAGGCTAGAGTGCAGTGGCGTGATCTCAGCTCACTGCAACCTCCACCTCCCTGGTTCAAGCAATTCCCCTGCCTCAGCCTCCCGAGTAGCTGGGATTACAGGAGCACGCCACCACACCCGGCTAATTTTTTTGTATTTTTAGTAGAGATGGGGTTAACCATGTTGGCCAGACTGGTCTCGAACTCCTGACCTCAGGCAATCTGCCCGCCTCAGCCTCCCAAAGTGCTGGGATTACAGGCATGAGCCACCGCGGCCTCCTGAATTCTTTTCTGCCAAAAGTCAAGAAGCCTCATGGCCTCCTGGGCTGATCCCCAATTTGGGGGGTTGCCCTGTGACAGTTAGAGAACCCACATATATCTTTATATTGTAAAATTACTTTAGGTCTTTGTGCCAACAGTTTGAAGAGCAGCTGTCAAAGGGGACTTCTAGCTCTGGGCTCCAGTACATTAAACAAGAACTATTCTGACGGACCCCCCAGATCAACCTGCATTAGAACCACTGTAGGTATTTTTACAAATATAGCTTCTCAGGACCCACCCACTTAATTAGAATGGGGATAAGGGGAGTCTGTGGTTTTACCAAGCTTTGTGAATGATTCGTAAGCATTCTGCTGCATTGCTTTTTTTTTTTTTTTTTTTTTTTTTGAGATGGATGTCACCCAGGCTGGAGTGCAGTGGCTGGATCTCAGCTCACTGCAAGCTCCGCCTCCCGGGTTCACGCCATTCTCCTGCCTCAGCCTCCCAGGTAGCTGGGACTACAGGCGCCGCCACCTCACCCGGCTAGTTTTTTGTATTTTTTAGTAGAGACGGGGTTTCACCGTGTTAGCCAGGATGGTCTCGATCTCCTGACCTCGCGATCCGCCCGTCTGGGCCTCCCAAAGTGCTAGGATTACAGGCTTGAGCCACCGCGCCCGGCCTCTGCTGCATTGCTTTCTAAACTCAGACCTGTTTCCCACACCAGGATAATCAAGAGGGAATACTGATGTTTCTTCAGTTCCTTCCTGTTTTTTCCTGTTTCCTTCTGCAGTGACCAACACTATCAGAAATGGCATTTTTGCGGGGAGGGAGAGTACAGGAGTGGAAACAGGAAAGGCATAAATAAGACTCCTACTTTGCCCCAGGACTCTCTCCTGTGGTCACCTTACCAATGAAGGCTTGTGAACTCTGATTTAGCTAAGTTAAATTTGTGCAAAAAAATAAATTTTGGCCGGGTGCGGTGGCTCATGCCTGTCATCCCAGCACTTTGGGTGGTGGAGGCGGGTGGATCACGAGATCTGGAGTTCAAGACCAGCCTGGCCAAGATGGTGAAACCCTGTCTCTACTAAAAGTACACACAAAAAATTAGCCAGGCATGGTGGCAGGTGCCTGTAACCCCAGCTACTAGGGAGGCTGGAGCAGGAAAATTGCTTGAACCCAGGAGCTGGAGGTTGCAGTGAGCCGAGATCACACCACTGCACTCCAGCCTGGGCCACAGAGTGGGGCTCCGTCTCAACAAATACAAATATTAGCTGGGTGTGGTGGCTATTCAGGAGGCTGAGGCGGGTAATTGCTTGAACCTCAGAGGAGGAGGTTGCCAGTGAGCGAGATCGTGCCATTGTACTCCAGCCTGGGCAACAGAGGGAGACTTAATCTTGAAAAAAACACAGATTACAAGGTGCTTTGGTAGAGATGATGATACCTTAATCTAGATGATTCAAATGTAGGTAGCCCTCAGAACACACTTTGGAGAACAATGACTTAAATCCAGTGAAGAAAATCTCCAAGAAACTGTGACGTCATGTGTTCTCTTGAAATCTAGAGATTGGCACTGGGTGTGATGACTCACACCTGTAATCCCAGCACTTTGGGAGGCCGAGGCGGGCGGATCACTTGAGATCAGGAGTTGAGACCAGCCTGGCCAACGTGATGAAACCCCATCTCTACCAAAAATACAAAAATTAGCCAGGTGTGATGGCGCGTGCCTGTAATCCCAGCTACTCGGGAGCTGAGGCAGAAGAATCGCTTGAACCCAGGAGTGGGAGGTTGCAGTGAGCAGAGATCGTGCCACTGCACCCCAGCCTGGGCGACAGAGCTAGACTCTGTCTCAGAAAAAAAAAGGGAAAGAAAAGAAAAGAAAAGAAAAGAAAAGAAAAGAAGGAAGGAAGAAAAGAAAAGAAAGAAATCTAGAGATTGGCTACTGAATATTGACAGCTTTATCTTCCCAACTAGCAAAAATGATCCCTGCTAGAAGGAACGGATTCATTTTGGAAAAAGAGTATTCAGTAATCTCTGAAGCACAGAAACATTTTTTTCATTCTTGCTATGCAAACAGATTGTTGGCCTTCTTCAGTGAGGCAGGCCAGGACAAAATCTCAGCAGGCCCTTTCGACCGCATTTCTCCACAAATCAAATCAGGTCAAAGAGAAAATTCAGAGCTGTCTGAGGAAGGAAAAATAAAAGCTCTGAAAAGTGATATAAAACTGGTGGGCAGGGGACAGGGGAACATCCCACCTACTTTGTTTGCTCTGGTAAAGGCTGGTGGCTTGTCACATGAACCCCAGGCCTTCCTGTTCTCGGCAGCTGCCTTCTGAGTCACTGTAGGCTGCAGGGGAGGGCCCCCTAACATCAGGGAACATAACAACCATATGACTCTTAGGTGAGGCCACTGTGCCAGGCCAATTCAAAAATTAAACAGCGACTACATTGCCAATTTTCATTTATTTTAAGAACTTCTTTACTCTGTTTTTGTCTACAACTGCAAATTAGCAGAAGAGAAAAAACAAACTAGTAAGTGGAATTCACATCTGGTAAGTGAGAACTGGTGCCAGTCCTATTAGTCACTAAGATCACTTAAGGGTGGAGTGCACTAGCAGGATAAAACATTAAACCAAAAGCAATACTTCCTTGTAACAGCTGGAGTTTCCTGAGACATTTTAAAAAAGAAAAACCTAGAATGCCTAGCAGTCAGAAAAGTCAATCTTTACTTTACTCTTTCGATCGTCGTCAGCTGTTGCAGAATTTTTTTTTTTTTTTTTTTTTTGAGACAGTCTTGCTCTGTCGTCCCAGCTAGAGTGCAGTTCACTGCAACCTTTGCCTCCTGGGTTCAAGCAATTCTCCTGCCTCGGTCTCGAGTGGCTGGGACTACAGGAGTATGCCACCATGCCAGGCTAATTTTTTTTTGTATTTTTAGTAAAGACAGGGTTTTGCCATGTTGGTTAGGCTAGTCTCGAACTCCTGAACTTGGATCATCCACCCACCTCAGCCTCCCAAAGCACTGTGATTACAGGCGTGAGCCACCGCACCTGGCCTGTTGCAAAATGTTGTTGGGTATGTTATATTATACTATGTGAATTAAGAATGACCTATTAAATAGTTTTAAGTTGTAAGAAAGCCTCCCTAAGTTCAAAACTTTCAGTTTTTTTAAAACCGAGGCATTCAAGAACTACTCCAAGTAAGAGAACCACACTGAGGTGTGATTCATTTGAACTTGAGTCCTGGATCCTTAACCCAACGCCTGGATGCTAGAGATGTTCAATAAAGACTTAACGACTGCATAACCAACTTATTAGCTGTAGAATAGTTATAATAATCAACTTCCCTGAGCCTTTGTTCTCTCTTCTGTGATCAGGGAAGAAACCTCTTCTGTCTACCTCAGAGAATTTTTTTAAGTATCGAATAAAATAATGTGTGTTGAAGTTCTTTCTTTCCTTCTCCCTCCCTCCCTCCCTCCCTCCTTCCTCTTTCTCTCTCTCTTTCTCTCTTTCTCTCTCTCTTTCTCTCTTTCTCTCTTTCTTTCTTTCATGGAGTTTCACTCTTGTCACCCAGGCTGGAGTGCAATGGTGTGATCTCTACTCATTGCAACCTCTGCCTCTGGGGTTCAAGCTCTTCTCCTGCCTCAGCCTCCCAAGTAGCTGGGGTTACAAGTGTCCGCCACCATGCCCGGCTAATTTTTGTATTTTTAGTAGAGATGGGGTTTCACCATAGGCCAGGCTGGTCTTGAACTCCTGACCTCAGGTGATACGCCTGCCTTGGCCTCCCAAAGTGCTGGGATTACATATACAATCTTTTTTTTTTTTTTTTTTTTTTT
>NW_016809668.1:1441870-1456114 GCF_001698545.2 Rhinopithecus bieti
CTTTTTGAGACAGAGTCTTGCTATGTCACCCAGGCTGGAGTACAGTGGGGCAGTCTCGGTTCACTGCAACCTCCGCCTCCCCAGTTCAAACAATTCTTGTGCCTCAGCCTCCCAAGTAGCTGGGATTACAGATGTGCACTACCACACCAGCTAATTTTTGTCTTTTTAGTAGAGATGGGGTTTTGCTATGTTGGCCAGGCTGGTCTTGAACTCCTGGCCTCATGTGATCCACCCGCCTCAGCCTCCCAAAGTTCTGGGATTACAGGTGTAAGCCACTGCACCCGGCCAATACAACCTCTTTTTTGATTAGAGCTTTGAAATTGGGGTAGGTTTACTGAAAACAGAACTGTACCAGAGAATTGCATCTGAAATATACAAAGCTCACCTGGATATCTCAATAGCATGGCAATAACCACCCTATAACCATTTTAAAAATAAATCTGAGCGAAAGTGATGCTGAAATCTCTCCTTAAGGTCCTCTTTCTCAATCAACTATAATTCAGCAAACATTAAACTTCAGTTACCCAGAAAAGGATTGGGTAATAAATGTGTTAATTGTAGACTGGATCGTAATCAGCACTGTCACCTAAAGAATACTCACTCCTTAAATAATCCAAAAGAAAACTAAGAAGCAAAAATCCAGGGTTTGTTTTCCTATAACCAAAACAGAAGAATGTCCATAGTCATTACTGAGCATTAATCATTTGAAGATCTCCTTCCTTTTAACCTCAAGACATTATATCTTCCTTACTGTCAGGAGACCTAGAGTTCCGTCCTGGCTCTGTGTCTATAGTCATAAGTTGATCTTATCCTTAAAAATGTAAAAATCTTTGTCTTTATTTTGGCTGGGCATGGTGATGTATGACTAATCCCAACACTTTGGGAGGCTAAGGCAGGTGGATCATTTGAGGCCAGGAGTTGAGGGCAAATCACTTGAGACCAGCTGGGCCAATGTGATGAAACCTTGTATCTACTAAAAACACAAAAATTAGCCAGGTGTGGTGGTGCACACCTGTAATCCCAGCTACTTGGGAGGCTGAGGCACGAGAATCGCTTGAACCTGGAAGGCAGAGGTTGCAGTAAGCCGAGATTGCAACACTGCACTCTAGACTGGGTGAATTGCACCACTGCACTCTAGCCTGGGTGATGAGGAGTGAGACTCTGTCTCAAAATAAAAAAATAAAATCCCTGTTTTATTTTGAAATCAGAACAACAAAGGACACTGTGTGATCTTTGCAAAATCATAGAATCTTGAGCTGAAAGAACCTTAAAGTTTATCTTGTTAAGGAGTTACTTTTTTTAAGCACAATTTTATTTATTTTATTTTTTTCAGAGATGGGGTTCAAGTTGGTCTCAAACTCCTGGCCTCAAATGATCCTCCCACTGTGGCCTCCCAAAATGCTGTGATTACAGGCATGATCCACTATGCCCAGAACTATTTTATTCAAACAAAAATTTCAGAAGAGAAAAGCTAAACAGCTTTGGTTGAAGAAAGGTAGGTTATTTGGTGGCTGTCTGCTGGCCTCCCAGGAAAGCCCTAGGACTCTGCTGTCCTTCAGGAAAGCCCTAGGACTCCACAGCACAACTTGAACCACTGACTTAGTCTAACCTTCTCATTCATTTCATGGATTGTTAAAACAGATCCAGAGATATTTAGGGACTTCCCGAGTTAATTGTAAATAGCAAATTCAGGACTTTTTAGTTGTTGTATCCATGGTCATAACAAACATTTATTGAATGATTTACTGCTCTGTTTCACTTGCATTATCTCATTTATATTTTTTCTTTTTTTTGACACAGGGTCTTGTTCTGCGGCCCAGGCTGAAGTGCAGAGGTGTGATCTCGGCTCTTGCAATCTCTGCCTCCCAGGCTCAAGTGATCCTCCCACCTCGGCCTCCCAAGTACCTGGGACTTCAGGCACATGCTGTGACAGCTACGTTTTGTATTTTTTGCAGAGATGGGGTTTCGCTATATTGCCCAGGCTGGTCTCAAACTCCTAGGCTCAAGCAATCCTCCTGCCTTGGCCTCCTAAAGTGTTGGGATTACACATGTGAGTCACTGTGCAACTGTGCAGGGCCCTTTCTTTTTTCTTTTCAGAGACAGGGTCTCACTCTGTCACCAGGCTAGAGTGCGTTGGTTTATCCCTGATTTGTCACTGATTTGTTTCTGAGATGGAGTCTCTCTCTCTGTTGCCCAGGCTGGAGTGCAGTGGCACAATCTCAGAAAATTGCAACCTCTGCCTCCTGGGTTCAAGCGATTCTCCTGCCTCAGTCTCCCAAATACCTGGGATTACAGGCATAAGCCACCATGCCCAGCTAATTTTTGTATTTTTAGTAGAGACAGGGGTTTCACCATGTTGGCCAGGCTGGTCTCGAACTGCTGACCTCAAGTGATCTGTCCACCTCAGCCTCCCAAAATGCTGGGATTACAGGCATGAGCCACCACATCTGGCCCACAGCTCACTGTTGATACAGGAACTAGAAATAAATTATTTAGACAGATAGTGAGGGTTCTTACCAAGCAGCTCCTGTTTCATTTCTTTTCTAACAAAGAGCAGCCTGAAAAACTGAGCTGCAGACATAAATACGCAAGCTGGAAGCTTGCACAGGTAAATGCCAACACCTGTGCCAATAGGAAAAGGCTACCTGGGGGTGAGGCATGTTCAACATGGAGGCTCCATTTTCCCTTTTCTTTGTCAATCACGTGTACAGTAAAGGAACAGGCAACATGGCTCCAGCCAGGTAGAGGACCCATCTGCATAATAAAATATTAGGGTAGGGCAGCCAGCTTCTTTGTGTGCCATGTAAATGGCACACCTGGTCCATCCAATCTCTCGGGCTCTATGTAACTCAGACACCGCTTCCTCAAGCTCGTCTATAAAACCCCATGTGTTTCACCATGAGACCAAAAGTCCCACTCAGGAGTCCCTCTCTCTCCTAGAGAGAGGTATTCCTTTTTCTCTTCCTTTTGCCTATTAAACCAATGCTCTTAAACTCACTTCTTTTGTGTCCACATTCTCAATTCCCTTGGCATGAGACAAGAAACCTCTGATATTTATCTCAGACAACGACACCACTTCTCTGTGACTTCAAACTCCTGGGCTCAAATGATCCACCGGCCTCAGCCTCCCGAGTACCTAGGACTACAGGCTATGCACCACCATGCCCTGCTAATTTTTTTTTTTGAGACGGAGTCTTTCTCTGTCGCCCATGCTGGAGTGCGGTGGCCGGATCTCGGCTCACTGCAAGCTCCGCCTCCCGGGTTCACACCATTCTCCTGCCTCAGCCTCCCGAGTAGCTGGGACTACAGGCGCCGCCACCTCGCCTGGCTAATTTTTTATATTTTAGTAGAGACGGGGTTTCACCGTGTTAGCCAGGATGGTCTCGATCTCCTGACCTCGTGATCCACCCATCTCGGCCTCCCAAAGTGCTGGGATTACAGGCTTGAGCCACCGCGCCCGGCCGCCCTGCTAATTTTTAACCTTTTCTTTTAGAGACTGGGTCTTGGTATGTTGCCCAAGCTAGTCTCAAACTCCTGGGCTCAATTGTTTCTCCTGCCTTGGCCTCCCAAAGTGCTGGAATTACAAATGTGAACCACTGTGCCCAGCCTTTTATTATTTATTCCTTACAATAACCCTCAAAAGTATAGGAACTGCTGAGATCAATTTGATAAGAAAAGCGAGAAGATAGGTAAATTGCCCAAGGTCACTCAGTCACCGTGTTGTCTTCAGTTGCTTTATCTATAAGAAGGATCTGGACAAGATACTTTCTGAAGTGCATGCTAGCGTGCACTGCTAAAATTCTATGGCCATAATTGCAAGCTGTGAGACTGGTTCTCACAACTAAAAGTAATTGTTACCTTTAGAACCAATTATGCTTTTCTGAGGCTCTTAACTATTTGAGGCCTACAGAGGGACATTTCAAGATGTTTTGTCGGAAACTTGAAAAATGAGTGCCAAAATTTAAATAAAGAAAAAAGAGAGTGAAGATGCATTCGTTTCAATTAACCAGTCAGGGGAGTCTAATAGCCTCTACCTGTGAGCAAGTAATACCACGAATCCAGTGTTGGCTGATGCAATAAATGGCATTGCAGGGGATTAGAACATCCTACCCCAAAAATGTCATTCAAATAGGATTATTTTGAGCTGAAGAAAACTGAGAAATAGCTGATGCAAAAGAAGCTCTTGAGGCTCACACCTGTAATCCCAGCACTTTGGGAGGCTGAGGTGGGAGGATCACTTGAGCCTGGGAGTTTGAGACCAGCCTGGGCATCATAGTGAGACTCTATCTCTACAAAAAATACAAAAATTAGCCTGGCGTGGTGGTACATGCCTATAGTCCCAGCTACTGAGGAGGCTGAGGTGGGAGGATTGTTTGAGCCCAGAAAGTTGAGAGTGCAGTGAACCGTGATTGTGCCTCTGCACTCCAGCCTGGGCAACAGAACAAGACCCTGCCTCCAATTTAAAAAAAAAAAAAAAAAAAAAAAAAAAAAAAACAAAAACAAAAAACAGGCTCTTGGGCTTCTTTCCCCTGTCTGGCTAAGAACAGGACATAAATTGTAAGGGTATTTCCTTTCCTTCCCCTCCATGAAAAGGAGAACTCAATCATTCCTGACTTTGAGCCCAGACTCTTACCAGAACAGGGATCAGACATAGCACTGAGAAAGAAATCTACATAAAAAACTTTATTAAGATAACCTTTGGCCGGGTGCTGTGGCTCAGGCCTGTAATCCCAGCACTTTGGGAGGCTGAGGTGGGTGGATCATTTGAGGGCAGGAGTTTGAGACCAGCCTGGCCAACATGGTGAAACCCCTTCTCTCTCTCTCTCTCTCTTTCTTTTTGATGGGGTCTCATTCTGTCACCCAGGCTGGAGTGCAGTGGCACGATCTCAACTCACTGCAACCTCTACCTCCCAGGCTTAAGCAATACTCCCACCTCAGCCTCTCTGAGTAGCTGGGACCACGGGCATGCACCACTATGCCCAGCTAATTGTTTTGTATTTTTGGTAGAGATGGGGGTTTCTCCATGTTGCTCAGGTTGGTCTCGAACTTCTGAGCTCAAGGGATCCACTCACCACTGCCTTCCAAAGTTCTAGGATTACAGGCGTGAGCCATTGTGTCTGGCCTGAAACCCCATCTCCACTAAAAATACGATAAAATAAAAATACCTGAGTATAGTGGCAGGTGCCTATAATCCCAGCTATTTGGGAAGCGGAGCAAGAGAATCGCTTGAAGCTGGGAGTTGGGGGTTGCAGTGGGCTGAGATGGAGCCACTGCACTCCAGCC
Source organism: Rhinopithecus bieti (assembly GCF_001698545.2). Taxonomy (NCBI): domain Eukaryota; kingdom Metazoa; phylum Chordata; class Mammalia; order Primates; family Cercopithecidae; genus Rhinopithecus; species Rhinopithecus bieti. The sequence continues at coordinate 1,447,154 of NW_016809668.1, forward strand.
TGGGCGATGGAGCGAGGCCTTGCCTCAAAAGAAGTAAAACGAAGTAAAATAGGGCCGGGTAGCGGATGGCTCAAGCCTGTATCCCGAGCATTTTGGGAGGCTGAGACGCGGCAACAAGCAAGGTGAAGGAGATTCGGATGACCGTATCCTGGCAACACGTGAAACACGTCTCTAACTAAAAATACAAAAAACTATGCCGGATGCGAGGTGGCGGGCGCCTGTATTCCCAGCTAACTCGGGAGGCTGAGGCAGAGAATGGCGTAAACGCCCAGAGGGCGGAGGCTTGCAGTGAGCTGAGACTGGCATTGCACTCCAGCTGGGTGGCAGAGCAAAGATCCGTCTCCCAAAAAAAAAAAAAAAAAAAAAAAAGAAGTAAGAATAACCTTTATCTTCCATGGTATTCTCCCCCATATTTACCCCTCCGCCACCAGATTTGCGCTGCCCTAAAAGCTGCAACCCTTTATCTTTGTCCTCTCTACTATATATACTGTTCCATGTTAAGATGCTATATAAGCCCCTGATTTTAACCACTCCTTTGAGTTACTCATTACTGAGTTTCTCCTTTGTGTATGTGTGCTGTACAGGCGAATAAACTCTGTTTTTCTCTTGTTAATCTATCTTTAATCAGTTTGATTCCCAGGACTCCAGCTGGAGAACCTAGGACGGTAGAAGACAAAGGTTCGTGTGTGTTTTTCCATCCCCTACAGTGATGGTGGTATATTATTTTGGTTTTGATCTCTGTGATCAGGGAACAATGAAGCAGGCGATGAGAAGAGGAAGGAAGAAAAGACTCCCTTTGCGAAGATTATTTAGCAGTAGAAGTAGCAAAAAGATGAGTTGCGAAAAGTAAGTGGAGTTTAAGAACAGATAAGTGGTAACAACAGCAGGTAACGATTGAGACAATGTGATAATGATAAATTTAGAGAAATTTCTTATTATGTAATCAGCAATAAGCAAAGTTTTATTTTTTTATCAACTTGACTAAAAAGATAACTTTCGGTCCAGGCGCTGTGGCGCACACCTGTAATCCCAGCACTTTGGGAGGCCAAGGCGGGTGGATCACCTGAGGTCAGGAGTTCGAGCCCAGCCTGGCCAACATAGTGAAACCCGGTCTCTACTAAAAATACAAAATTAGCCAGGCATGGAGGCACGTCCCTGAGTCCCAGCTACTCGGGAGGCTGAGGCAGGAGAATTGCTTGAACCCGGGAGGCAGAGGTTGTAGTGAGCCGAGATTGTGCCACTGCACTCTAGCCTGTGCATCAGAGCGAGACTCTGTCTCAAAATAAATAAATAAATAAATGACTTTTTACATGAAAAACAAAATGTTTTACCCCAATAATTCTGGAGCTATTGTGATGACCTTGCAAAGAAGAGAGCAGTGTTTTTACAAAGATAACCAGTTCTTGAACTTTGACCAGTGTATTATACATAGACATGATTTCATCTGACATCAAAGTAGCAGGACTCTTTAATCTTCCTATTTTATTATTTCAAGTAACATTTAAACTCAAGGATAATTCACTACTTCCCTTGGGGTTTGAGTTTTCTGCATACAGAGTTAGATTTCTTATCTTTCTGTGTATACATGCCAACCTAAAGAATGTGGTTTTTTATTCACTGAAAGAGGAAAATGACTATGATTTTAAAAATTGACATTATAATTCTGTTCTGCCTCTGAGGTTTTCCTCCCAGCCTTGTCCCTTCCCCCATTCACAGTGTATCCTTTGCTCCACTAATACCCAATTTCCTACTGTTCCCCAATACATTCTGTCCTATCTCTGTAACTTGGCACATGCTGTTCCCTTTAACTTCCCTTCTTACTCTTCCCCACCCTGCAGACCTGGCTGACTCCTATTTACCTTTCACGGCTCAGGTCAATTAAGTATCACTTTCTCTTGGAGATCTTTACTACTACAAAACTGTAATCAGTACCTTTTTTCTTCTTTGTACATATATTTGCATACATTCCTGATTGTGCCCTTAGTGGAAATGATTAGAAGTGGACTTAAAGTGGACTTACTGTGACAGAAATTCTCTTAAAATAGTCATGAGTGATAACATGTTTGTAAAGTCAAACAGTTCCTGACTTGCAAATAACAGCACAAACAAGCAGCCCCTTGTGCTTCACTATTCTTGCTCCTGGGCCCTTCTGCTGCTGATACCTGCTTCCTTTTCATAAATGCCCCAGCTATTATTTCTGGAGGAGCTTTTTTTTTTTTGAGATGGAATCTCGCTCTGTTGCCCAGGCTGAAGTACAGTGGCATGATCTTGGCTCACTGCAAGCTTCGCCTCCCGGGTTCACGCCATTCTCCTGCCTCAGCCTCCCAAGTAGCTGGGACTACAAGCGCCCACCACCACACCCAGTTAATTTTTTATATTTTTGGTAGAGATGGGGTTTCACTATGTTAGCCAGGATGGTCTCGATCTCCTGACCTCGTGATCCACCCGTCTCGGTCTCCCAAAGTGCTGGGATTACAGGCGTGAGCCACCATGCTCGGCCTCTGGAGGAGCTTTTAAAGGTCTGGTCCAGCTCCTCTTCTTGTGAGACAATCTCCTCTGTCTCTGTTGCCTTGGAGCTGTCCACCTGCCTTACCCACATCCTACCACTCACGGCAGACAGGGGCTCCAGGCTACAGAATGTAAGATGAAAAGGAGAGGAGTTTTCGTTTGAGCCCGGGAGGTGGAGGATGCAGTGAGCTAAGATCGCGCCACTGCACTCCAGCCTGGGCAACAGATGAGACTGTCTCACAAATAGATAAATAAATAAATAAAAAGGAGAAGAGTGGTCAGATTTCAGGGACTAGACAAACATAACTTCAAGGCTTAGAAAAAGTTTTTACATGACTTATGAATTTGCTAAGTATTGATGGGGTAGCCTAGGAACCACAATCTCAACTCACCATTACATTTCAACTTCCTTCAGTCTCTTTGGGAAAAGATATTTATTCATGTATTCCTAAAAGTGACCAATTTGTCTTAGTTTGCTTGGGACTTTTCTGGTTTTAGCATAGAAAGCAGTGAGCTGAGATCGTGCCACTGCACTCCAGCCTGGGTGACATAGCGAGACTCTATCTCAAAAGAACAAAACAAAACAAAACATAAGTTCCAATTTCAAACCATCTCTTTGTGACCGTATGTGACTGTATGCTTTCAGAAAAATCCAGATCACCTCTTGAATGTTTTGCTGCTTAGAAATTTCTCCTGCCAGATGTCCTAAATCATCTCTCTCAAGTTCAAAGTTCAACAGATTTCTAGGGCAGGGGCAAAATGCCACCAGTCTTTTTGCTAAATCATAGCAAGAGTGACCTTTGCTCCAGTTCCCAAAAAATTCCTCATCTCCATCTGAGACCACCTCAACCTTCATTGTCCATATCACTATCAGCATGTTGGTCAAAAACATTCAACAAGTTTCTAGTAAGCTCCAAACTTTCCCACATCTTCCTGTCTTCTTTTGAGCCCTCCAAGTTGTTCCAACCTCTGCTCATTACCGAGTTCCAAAGTCACTTCCACATTTTCAGGTTATCTTTATAGCGGTACCTCACTCTGTTAGTACCAATTCTCTGTTTTAGTCCATTCTCATACTACTATAAAGAACTGCCTGAGACTGGGTAATTTATGAAGGAAAGAGGTTTAGTTGACTCACAGTTATTCATGGCTGGGGAGGCCTTAAGAAACTTAAAATCATCGTGGAAAGAGAAGGGGAAGCAAGCACCTCCCTCACAAGATGGCAGGAGAGAGTGAGCGCAGGGAAAACTGCCACTTTTAAACCATCAGATCTCATGAGAACTCCCTCACTATTATGAGAACAGCATAGGGAAACCACCCCCATGATCCAATCACCGCCCACCAGGTCCCTCCCACAACACATGGGAATTACAATTCAAAATGAGATTTGGGTGGAGACACAAAGCCAAACCATATCAATCCCCAATCCTCTTCTCATCCTATGCGATCTGCCCTGGACAGTCTTAAGTTTCCATAACTTCAACTCTCATCTGAATACTGAGGATTCCCAAATGTAGCCCAACTTTTTCTTCTGACCTCTGTTCTCTATTTCCACCTTCAGCTGGAACTTCTATACTAGGATATGCACTGGCATTGTAGACATAGCTAAAACCCCATCACTAACATCACACTTAATGGTGAAAGACTGAATGCTTTTCCTCTAACATCAGAAATAAGACAAGCATGTCCACTTTGCCATTGCCATTCAACATTGCACTGGAGGTTCCAGTGAGGGCTATTAGGCAAGAAAATAAATAAATACAAGGTCTCCAGATTGGAAAATAAGAAGTAACACAATCTCTACTTGCAGGGTGTATGATCTTGTATACAAAAAATTTTCAGGTGGCTGAGGCAGGACAATCGCTTGAACCCAGGAGGCAGAAGTTCCAGTGAGCTGAGATCATACCACTGCACTCCAGCCTGGGCGATAGACCAAGACTATATCTCAAAAAAAAAAAAAAAAAAAAGAAAGAAAGAAAGAAAGAAAGAAAATTTTAAGGAATTTACTAAAAAAAAACTATTAGAATTTAAAAATGACTTCAGCAAGGTTGCAGGGTACATCAACTTTAAAAAAAAAAAAAAAAATCAGTTCTTTACACTAGTAGGGAATAATCACAAAACGAAATTAAGAAAGCAATTTCATTTACAACAGCATTAAAAAAAAATACAGGCCAGACATGGTGGCTCTCACTTGTAATCCTGACACTTTGGAGGCTGAGGTGGGAGGATCACTTGAGGCCAGGAGTTCAAGACCAATATGGTTAATACAGTGAGAGCCCCAACTCCACAAAAATTCTTTTTAAACATTTGTTGGGTGGGCTGGGTGGGCTGGGAGGGGTGGCTCGTGTTTGTAATCCCAGCACTTTGGGAGGCCGAGTAGAGCAGATCACCTGAGGTCAAGAGTTTGAGACCAGCCTGGCCAATGTGGCAAAACACCGTCTCTACTAAAAACACAAAAATTAGCTAGGGGTGGTGGCAGGTGCCTGTAATCCCAGCTACTTTGGAGGCTGAGGCAGGAGAAACACTTGAACCCAGGAGGCAGCCACTGCAGTGAGCCAAGATCATGCCACTGTACTCCAGCTTAGGCAATAGAGTGAGATTCTGCCTCAAAAAAAAAAAAAAAAAAAAAATTGCTGGGTGAGGCCTGGCGCAGTGGTTCACACCTGTAATCCCAGCACTTTGGGAGGCTGAGGCAGGTGGATCACCTTAGATCAGTTCAAGACCAGCCTGGCCAACATGGTGAAAACCCATCTCTACTAAAAATACAAAAATTAGCCAGGCATGGTGGCGGAGGCCTGTAATCCCAGCTACTCAGGAGGCTGAGGCAGGAGAATCACTTGAACCCAGGAGGTGGAGGTTGCAGTGAGCCAAAATCGAGCCACTGTACTCCAGCCTGGACAACGAGCCAGACTCCGTCTCAAAAAAAAAAAAAATTTGCTGGGTGTCGTGGCATGCAGCTGTGTAGTTCAGCTACTCGGGAAGTTGAGGTGGGAAGAGGGTTTGAGTCCGGGAAGTTGAGGCTGCAGTGACCTATAATTGCACCACTGAAGTCCAGGTTGGGTGACAGAATGAGATCCTATCTCAAAAAAATAAATTAAAAACAAAAATACAGTTGCCCATGGTGGCTCATGCCTATAATCCCAGCACTTTGGGAGGCTGAGGTGGGCATATCACCTGAGGTCAGGAGTTTGAGACCAGTCTGGCCAACATGGTGAAATCTCTTCTCTAGTAAAAATATAAAAATTAGCAGGGTGTGGTAGCATGCGCCTGTAGTCCCAGCTACTTGGGAGGCTGAGGCAGGAGAATTGCTTGAACCCCAGGAGGTGGAGGTTGCATTGAGCTGAGATCACACCACTGCACTCCAACCTGGGTGACAGAGCAAGACTGTCTCAAATAAATAAATAAATAAATAAATAAATAAATAAATAAAGTACATAGAAATACATTTAACAAAAGAATTGCATAACGTGTACTCTGAAAACTACAAACATTGCTGAAATAAATTTTAAAAGATCTAAATCAATGGAAAGACATCCTATGTTCATGGATTGTAAGACTTAATATTGTTAAGATGGCAGTACTCCCCAAACTGATCTACACATTTAACACCACTCCTCTCGAAACCCCAGCTGTCTTCTTCGCAGAAATCAACAAGCTGATTCTGAAAAGAGTTTGGAAATTCAAAGGACTGAGAATAGCCAATGCAATCAGGAAGAGGAAGAATAAAATTGGAGGACACATGCATTCTGACTTCTTATTTATTTATGAGCCAGGGTCTCACTCTGTCCCTCAGGCTGGAAGGCAATGGTGCAGTCACAGTTTACTGCAGCCTCAATCTACTGGGCTCAAGTGATCCTCCCACCTCAGCCTCCTAAGTAGTTGGGACCACAGACTGTTGCCACCATGTCTGGCTTTTTTTTTTTTTTTTTGAGACAGGGTCTTGTTCTGTCACCCAGACTGGAGTGCAGTGATGAGATCAGGGCTCATTGAAGCCTTGACATCCCAGGCTCAGGCCATCCTCCTACCCTGCCTCCCAAGTAACTGGGACTACAGGTACATGCCTCTATACCCAACTAATTTTTTTTGTTTGTTTGTTTTTTTGAGACAGTTTCACTCTTTGGCCCAGGCTGAAGTGAAGTGGTATAATCTCAGCTCACTGCAACCTCTGTTCCCTGGGTTCAAGAGATTCTCCTGTCTCAGCCTCCTGAGTAGCTGGGATTACAGGTGCTCACAACCACGTCCAGATAATTTTTGTATTTTTAGTAGAGACAGGGTTTTGCCATATTGGCCAGGCTGATCTCGAACTCCTGACCTCAGGTAATCCAACTGCCTCGGCCTCCCAAAGTGCTAGGATTATAGGTGTAAGTCACTGTACCAGGCCCCAACTAATTTTTTAAAATTTTATATATATGTGGTCTTGCTATTTGAGATCAGGACTGATCTCAAATTCCTGGGCTCAAGCTATCCTCCCACCTAGGCAGGCTTACCAAAGTGCTGGGATTACAGGGATGAGCCACCATGCCCAGCCTACATGCTGATTTCTGAGTAAAGAAAAATAGCTTAGAGCAGTCTAGGATGTTGAGATGCAAAATTTATTGAGGCCAGAGAGACATGAGTATGTCAAGCTCCCTTGCCCACCCACATACATGTCCAGGGGACAATTGTTTAAAGGGATTTGGGGTGGGGCACGGTGCTATAATCTCAACACTTTGAGAGGCAGAGGCAGGGGAGGACTGGTTGAGCCCAGGAGTTCCAGACCAGCCTGGGCAACATAGAGAGAACCCATCTCTACAAAAAATTTTAAAACCAATTAACTAGGTGTGGTGGTGCACACCCAGATACTTACAGGACTGAGGTGGGAGGATTGCTTGAGCCTGGGAGGTAGAGGCTGCAGTGATTTGTGCTTGCACCAGTATGGTCCAGCCTAAGCAACAGTGAGACCCTATCTTAAACAAAACCAAAAGCCAAAACAAGCCAGGCGTGGTGTCTCATGCCTGTAATCCCAGCACTTTGGGAGGCCAAGGCAGGTGGATTCCCTGAGTTCAGGAGTTCAAGACCAGCCTAGGTAACATGGTAAAACCCTGTCTCTACAAAATAAAATAAAACAACATAAAATTAAAAAGAAAAGTCAATGTATAGCCAATTAATAGTTAATGTTATTTTATGGTAAATTCTTGGTAAACAACTTAGGAACTACCTCTTCTTTTTTTCTTTAAAAATTCACTTGTAACACTGCTGATCAGAGCATATATTCAGGGCAAGTTAATCAAAGGTCCCAGGTTGCAGTCCTCAAACTTGACCCAAATAAACTACCTTTTCAACAAATAATGCTGAAACAAATGGATGTCAGGTGAAAAAAAAAAATGAAGTTAGAACCCTAGCTCACTTCATATACAAAAATTAAGTCCAGGCTAGGCACAGTGGCTTTGTCCTGTAATCCTAGCACTTTCAGAGGCTGAGGTGGGAGGATCACTTAAGCCCAGGAGTTCAAGACCAGCCTGAACAATATAGTAAGACTTCGTCCCTACTAAAAATTAAAAAAATTACTTGGGCATGATGGTGTGTGTTTGTAGTTTCAGCTACTCAGGAGGCTAAGATGAAAGGATCACTTGAGTCCAGCAAGCTGATCGTGCCACTGGACTCCAGCCTGGGCAATAGAGCAAGACCCTTTCACACCCACACATACAAAAAAAGACATGTCTCTTAAAGAAATTTAAAAATTAGCCATGTGTGGTGGCAAGCATCTGTAGTCCTAGCTATTCAGGAGGCTGAGACAGGAGGATTGCTTGAGCCTAAGAGTTTTGGAAGTTGCAGTGAGCCAACTGCCATGATTGTGCCATTGCACTGAAGCCTGGGCAATTGAGCAACACCCTATCTAAAAAAAAAAAACCTCAAAATTGGCTGGGTGCGGTGGCTCATGCCGGTAATCCCAGCACTTTGGGAGGCCGAGGTGGGCGGATCACAAGGTCAGGAGATCGAGACCATCCTGGCTGACGCGGTGAAACCCTGTCTCTACTAAAAATGCAAAAAATTAGCTGGGCATGGTGGTGGGCGCCTGTAGTCCCAGCTACTCGGGAGGCTGAGGCAGGAGAATGGCGTGAACCTGGGAGGTGAAGCTGGCAGGGAGCCAAGATCACACCACTGCACTCCAGCCTGGGCGACAGAGCAAGACTCCATCTCAAAAAACAAACAAACAACAACAAAAAAACCCCAAATAAATAAAATCAAAATGGACCATACGCCCAAATGTAAGAGTGAGAAGTATTAGAGTTTTAAAAGAAAACATATGTGTACATCTTCAGGAGCTTTCATTAGACGATGGTTTCTGAGATATGACATCAAAAGCACAAATAACAAAAGAACAAATGAATATATTTGTCAAAAGACAAAATTACCACACATTTAAAAATCTTAATTGTTATTTATTTGTGATTCTATTTTTTTTTTTTTTTTTTT
>NW_016809668.1:1456353-1480433 GCF_001698545.2 Rhinopithecus bieti
TTTTTTAGTAGAGACGGGGTTTCACCGTATTAGCCAGGATGGTCTCGATCTCCTGACCTCGTGATCCGCCCGTCTCGGCCTCCCAAAGTGCTGGGATTACAGGCTTGAGCCACCGCGCCCGGCCTATTTGTGATTCTAAACTCAGGCAATATATCATTCTATAAAACAGAGTGAGTCTTCCAACGAGCAAAGCAGAAGAGATTGCTTTTATAAACAGGCAGAGAGGACTTCCTTATCATGCCAGAGATAGCCTTTACAGACAGGCAGAGGGGATTTCCTTATCATGCCAGCTAAAACTGGCCCATTCGAGGATTTGGCTATTCTCTCTCTCTCTCTCCTGATTTCTCAGAAGGTCAGATAAAGATCTTAGTTTTGACTTAGTGACATGCAATTTCAGCATGAGTACCATTTTGGTTGGGTCTGTTAGGCCTAGGACAGGAGCTCAGTCCAAATCAATGGCCTCCTATAAATTTTATTCTACACATTGAACATCACTGAAATATAAAACTTTTTGCTTCCAAGGACATCATCAAGAAAATGAAAAGCCAAATCACAGAATGGGAGAAAATATATGCAAATCATATATCTAACAAGGCTGTTCTTTTTATAGTCTAGATATATAAATGGTGAGGATATGGAAAAATTGGAACTCTTGTACATTGCTAGAAGAAATGTAGGATGGTACAGCCTCTATGGAAAACTATTTGGTGGTTCCTTCAACAGTTAAACACAGAATTAACATATGACCCAGAAATTCTACTCCTAGGTATATATCCAAAAGAATTAAAAACAAGTACTCAAATTCTTTTTTTCGAGACAGAGTCTTGCTCTGTTGCCTAGGCTGGAGTGCAATGGTGTGATCTTGGCTAACTGCAAGCCTCCCGAGTAGCTAGGATTACAGGCACCTGCCACCTTGCCCAGCTAGTTTTTGTATTTTTAGTAGAGATGGGGTTTCACCACGTTGGCCAGTCTGGTCTCCAACTCCTGAGCTCAAGTGATCGTCCGCCTCGGCCTCCCAAAGTGCTGCTATTACAGGCTTGAGCCACCCTGCCTGGCCAAATTCTTATACACCATTGATCACAGCAGTATCATTTATAATGGCCAAAAGGTGGAAAAAACTCAAATTTCCATCAACTAATGAATGAATAAACAAAACGTGGTATAGCCATACAATGGGTTATTATCCAGGCATAAAAAAGAATGAGTAGTGATACATGCTACAACATGGATGAAAATGGGAAACATTATGCTATGTGAAAGAAGCCAGACACAAAAGGCCACATACTGTATGATTTCATTTAAATAAAATATCCAGTATAGGCAATCTGTAGATATAAGAAGTAGCCTAGTGATTGCCAGGGGCTGAGAAGAGGGCAATGGGAGTGACAGGGTTTCTTTTCTTTTTCTTTCTTTTTTTTTTTTTGCAAGTCTGATCTTATTTGTTACTCACTTAGAAGCAGAAGCTCGCAGCGAGGAAAGTCTGCGTCTCTTCGCAAATTGTTCCTGGCACTTCTCCTTAGCCTCTTTCATTCTCTTGGCCAAAAGTTTAGCATATTCTGCAGCCTCTTCCTTGTTTTTCTTAGTAAGCTGCTTCTTCAGAGCAATACACTGCCATCTGTGCTGCAGGACACGTGGAGCAACAACACACTGAATCTTGGGTGTTTTGTTTCTAGGTCCTAGGTTTCTTACCTTCTTTGCTTAAGCGCTTTCTTACAACATACTGGTGGACATCATCTTCTTTAGAGAGATTGAAAAGTTTGGCCAGGCGCAGTGGCTCACGCCTGTAATCCTAGCACTTTTGAAGGCTGAGGTGGGTGAATCACAAGGTCAGGAGTTCGAGACCAGCCTCGCCAACATAGTGAAACACCATCTCTACTAAAAATACAAAAAATTAGATGAGCGTGGTGATGGGCACCTGTAATCCCAGCTACTTGGGAGGCTGAGGCAGCAGAACCGCTTGTACCCTGGAGGCAGAGGTTGCAGTGAGCCGAGATCACACCACTGCACTCCAGCCTGGGTGACAGACCGAGACTCCATTTCAAAAAAAAAAAAAAAAAAGAAGAAGAAGAAAAGAAAAAGTTTGCGAATTCTGCTAGCTCTTTTGGGCCCCAGGCGACGAGGCACCATAGTATCAGTCAGTCTGTCAGTCCAGGAATATCCTGCTCTCCTTTTTTTTTTTTTTTTTTTTTGAGACGGAGTCTCGCTCTGTCGCCCAGGCTGGAGTGCAGTGGCCGGATCTCAGCTCACTGCAAGCTCCGCCTCCCAGGTTCACGCCATTCTCCTGCCTCAGCCTCCGGAGTAGCTGGGACTACAGGCGCCCGCCAGGTCGCCCGGCTAGTTTTTTGTATTTTTAGTAGAGACGGGGTTTCACCATGTTAGCCAGGGTGGTCTTGATCTCCTGACCTCGTGATCCGCCCGTCTCGGCCTCCCAAAGTGCTGGGATTACAGGCTTGAGCCACCGCGCCCGGCCTCTCCTTTTTTTTTTTTTCACAATAACCAAGTTGAGAACGCTCAGATTGGCATCCACAATGCAACCACGAACTGATTTTCTCTTTCTTTGTCCCGTTCTCCTTGGTCTGTAACAGGAATGCCCCTTACTCAGCAGGTGGACATGGTCATGGGTTAAGACATCCTGCTTCATGGGGAAATTTGTCGTTCCCACCACTGATTTAGACCACATAACCCTTCCATTCTTCACCCAGAGCATCAGCAGCAACTTCTGTGGCCATACGCTTCTCATAAAAAGTACGAAGTTTGCATTCATCGTCCACTCCAATGAGTTTCTGGCAGCCAGTGGCTGGGAAGATAATCAGTTTCATCTTGAAGCATCTTTTCTTTCTTTCTTTTTTTTTTTTTTTTGAGATGGAGTCTCGCTCTGTCGCCCAGACTGGAGTGCAGCGGCGTGATCTTGGCTCACTGCAACCTCTGCCTCCCGGGTTCAAGCGATTCTCCTACACCAGCGTCCTGAGTAGCTGGGACTACAGTTGCGCTCCATGTCCGGCCAATTTTTGTATTTTTAGTAGAGACGGGATTTCACTATGTTAGCCAGTGTGGTCTCAATCTCCTGACCTCATGATCCGCCCACCTCGGCCTCCCAAAGTGCTGGGATTACATGCGTGAGCCACCATGCCCAGCCAACAGGGTTTCTTTTTGGAATGATGACAATGTTCTGGATTTAGAATAGTGGAGATAGTTGCACAAGTCTGTGAACAGGCTAAAAGACATTGAATTGTACAGCTTAAATTGGAGAATTATGTGTTAAGTAAATTGTATCTCAACAAGGGTTTTTAATTTACCAAGGCTTGGGTGAAAATCAATGTGTATAACTTTCAATGTAACAGTTGGAAAAGTATCATAAAAATGCTAACAGTGACTAGACGAGATGATGCATGTTCTATCTTTCTAAATGTAAGACATACTTTTACAGCATGAGTTCCTGCCTAAGATAAAATGGGTATTTAAATATTGTATTTAAATGTTCTAAGTGTCAGACTTCCTTTCTTCAGCTTTTCCACAGATACAGAATTTTAGCTCTGGCTCAAACTTGCATGAAAAATGAGAATAGAAAATGTGACTCTCTTAAACTGTAGATATTTAATAAAGACTAATTTGCAGGCATCATGGTGAAATAAAATGGTTAATTCTTTTAATATATAAAGCTCATTGTTCAAATAAAATCCAAGTTCTAAAATCTTAGATTTTATTAAATGGATGTGAAATGGATGAAAGTGTTATGAATGGCGCTGCTTTGCTTGAGGTATGCCTTTATCTCCACTCCTCCAAACACAAACATATCAGGGCAGGCAGGTCTAAGCAGCTCCTTGGAGCACAGTTTAAAAGGTCTGAGGGACTCTAGCAGCCCAGTTGGCCCTGAATTGTGTAGTGTTTGGTAAGGTACAGAAACTCCAGGGGCTCCTGACAGAAAACTCCTGTTTCCTGTTTGTCAGATGAAGGGGGGCCAACCTACAACTCCTTGAAAGCCCTTTCCTACGGTCAAAGTCTACAATTCTATGACCCTGAAAAAGCTAAAATAAAAGCTAGTAGCCACTGGCTTCTAAAATGTTTACCAATCACCCCAGAGCTTAAGGAACAAAGATCAAAACAAGCCTTGGGCTATAATCACCTTACCCAAACCTACAAAATAAACAGCAGACTAAAAATAGAGAGGGGTAAGGCTTATTTCAAAGTGAAATGATCTGAACAAAGGGCAGCTGGTTTTCACTGATCTTTCTTATCTCTTAGATAAAGTTTGTTAATGGGCCATAAATACACAAAGGGTCTGGTTGCAAGTATCCCTGCAAAAGGGAGGAGAGGCCATATATCACTTCCTGGGGGATGGGAGGGAGTAGCATCTCAAGGAGAAGTAGCACAAAAGGCCTCTCCCGAGATAGGAAACAGGCCCTGGGTCAGGCAGCTGTGGGTCTGGCAAACACTCTCAGACCTCAGAACAAGAAACCTGTTGAAGGTGGGGCACAGTGGCTCCCGCCTGTAATCCCAGCATTTTGGGAGCCATGGCGAGAGGATTGCGTGAAACCAGGAGCTCGAGACCAGCCTAGGTAACCCAGGGAGACCTACCCCCCTGCATCTGTCCGTCCAAACAATTTAAAAATTAGCCAGGCATGGCTGGGCATGGTGGCTCAGGCCTGTAATCCCAGCACTTTGGGAGGCCAAGGCGGGTAGGATCACCTGAGGTCAGGAGTTCGAGACCAGCCTGGCCAACATGGTGAAACCCCATCTCTACTAAAAATAGAAAAAATTAGCCAGGTGTGGTGGCATGCGCCTTTAATCCCAGCTACTTGGGAGGCTGAGGCAGGGAGAATCGCTTGAACCCAGGAGGCGGAGGTTGCGGTGAGCTGAGATGGCACCACTGTACTCCAGCCTGGGCAAAAAGAGCGAAGCTCCTTCTCAAAAACAAAACAAAACAAAAATTAGCTAGGCATAGTGGCACGTACCTCTAGTCCCAGCTCCTCGGGAGACTGATGTGGGAGGATGGTTTGATCCTGGGAGGCTGAGACTGCAGTGAGCCGTGATCACACCACTGCACCCCAGCCTGACCACAGAACAAGACCCTGTCTCAAAAACAACAAACAAAATACGTACGTGTCTGTGTGTGTGTGTGTAAAACCTGTTAAAGAGCTGGGGGGTGGGGGGTGGAACAGAGATGGTGCTGGCCAAGGTGGGGAGAAGCTATATACTATATGAAGGACAGGACAGCCCTCACACAGAAACACCTGAAGGAGCCGCAGCTGATATTCTCCTGATGACATAGTCCTTACACTCCAGACTCCTTACACTCCAAATGTGGTCAGTAGACCATCAGCATAGGCAGCATCTGTGAGTTTATTAGAAATGCAAAATCTGGCCAGGCTTGGTGGCTAATGCCTGTAATCCTAGCACTTGGGAGGCCAAGGTGGGTGGATCACCTGAGGTTACGAGTTCGAGACCAGCCTGGTCAACATGGCAAAAAACCCCGTCTCTATTCAAAACACAAAAACATTAGCTGGGCGTGGTGGCGTGCACCTGTAATCCCAGCTACTCAGGAGGCTGAGGCAGGAGAATTGCTTGAACCCAGGAGATGGAGGTTGCAGTGAGCCAAGATCATGCCACTGCACTCCAGTCTCAGTGACAGAGTGAGACTCCTTCTCAACAAAAGAAAGAAAGAAAAAAAGAAACGTAAAAGCTCAGATCCAACCCACACCTACTAATCACAGTCTGCATTTTAACAAGATTCCTGGTGATTGCCTGTGCATTAAAGCTTGGGTGTAGCTGGAAGAGTACCTTCACAAAGACATCAACCATGCTGGTTTTACCTAGTGATTAGGGAAAACCCTGAGCACCCAATCCATTGTATCTATGAGTTCCAGTATGTTTTCTTTTTTTAAACAGGGTCTCCCTCTGTTGCTCAGACAATAGTGTAGTGCAGTGGTGCAATCTCCACTTACTACAATCTCCATTTCCAGGGCTCAAGCAATCCTTCCACTTCAGTCTCCAGAGTAGCTGGCACCACACGTGCCATGCCACCATGCCCGCCTAATTTCCGTATTTTTTTGGTAGAGATGGAGTCTCACCAAGTTGCTCAGGCTGGTCTCAAAATCCTGGCTTCAAGAGATTCTCCTTCGTGGTCTCCCAAAGTGCTGGAATTACATGCCTGTGCCACTGCATCTAGCTGTTAATTATATCTTTTTAATTTTTATTTATTAATACTATTTATTTTTTAGTAGATACAGGGTTTCACCGTGTTGCCCAGGCTGGTCTTGAAGGTTGGTCTTAAACTCCCGGACTCAAGTGATCGGCCCACCTTGGCCTCCCAAAGTGCTGAGATTACAGGAGTGAGCCACCATGCCCAGCCTCCTTGTATCTTTTTTTTTTTTCCCTGAGACAGAGTCTGGCTCTGCACCCAGGCTGGAATGCAGTGGAGTGATCTTGGCTCACTGCAACCTCCGCCTCCTAGGCTCAATTGATCCTCCTACCTCAGCCTCCTGAGTAGCTAGGACTACAGGTGCAGGCCACCATCCCTGGCTAATTTTTGTATTTTTAGTAGAGATGGAGTTTTGCCATGTTGCCTAGGCTTGTATCGAATTCCTGAGCTCAAGCCATCCACCCTCCTGGGCTTCCCAAATAGCTGGGATTATAGAAGTGACCCACTGGGCCCAGCTCTGGTCCTACCTGTATCTTAAAAAAAAAAAAAAAAAAGTCCAGGCATGGTTGCTCATATCTGTAATCCCAACACTTTGGGAGGTGAGGTAAGAGGATCACTTCAGGCCCTGAGTTCAAGACCATCCCAGAAGCTGGGCATGGTGGCTCATGCCTGTAATCCCAGTACTTTGGGAGGCCAAGGCAGGTGGATCACGAGGTCAGGCGATCGAGGCCATCCTGGCCAACATGGTGAAACCCCGTCTCTACTAAAATACAAAAAAAAAAAAAATCAGCCGGGCGTGGTGGCATGTGCCTTTAATCCCAGCTACTTGGGAGGCTGAGGCAGGGGAATCACTTGAACCCAGGAGGTGGAGATTGCAGTGAGCTAGGATCACGCCACTTGCACTCCAGCCTGGAGACAGTGCAAGATTCCGTTTCAAAAATAAATAAATAAATAATAAAAAAAAGACCACCCCAGAAAACAAAGTGAGGTCCTGTTTCTACAAAAAAAATCTTTAAAAAAATTAGCTGATTATGGTGGCACATGCCTGTAGTCCCAGCTACTTGGGAGGCTGAGGTAAGAGGATTGCTTGAGTGAGGAGTTGGAGGCTGCAGTGAGCTATGATTGCACCACTGTACTTTAGCCTAGGCAACAGAGTGACACCCTCCTGGAAAAAAAGAAAAACAACTGCACATTATTGGCATGGTGGTATGCTAGGAACACACTAGACTGTAAACTCCATGAGGGCAGGAACTATGCCTGGTTTGTTCAACACAACATCCCCAGCACTAACATATGGCTCAGGAAATATCTGAAATGAAATATCTGAATATTTGAATGAAAAACAAGTTGAAGTGAATGAAAGGCAAGTTGATTCTCCATGAACATATCATTTTCAGGTATGTTCTCCATGAACATACCTGAAAATGGAATAGACATTAGCTGCACTTAGATGAAACTACTCTAATCCCTGGATTTTCATGAAATCAAGGATGAATTTACCTGACACTGAAAAGGACCATGAATAATGTGTGAGCTGATATCATATGATGTTTATCATCATAACTTATTTTAAATTGAATTTTAATAGTTTATTTTTATTTATTTATTTATTTATTTATTTTGAGATGGAGTCTCGCTCAGTCGCCTAGGCTGGAGTGCAGTGGCGCGATCTCGTCTCACTGCAAGCTCTGCCTCCCGCATTCATGCCATTCTCCTGCCTCAGCCTCCCAAGTAGCTGGGACTACAGGTGCCCACTGCCACGCTCGACTAATTTTTTGCATTTTTAGTAGAGATGGGGTTTCACCACGTTAGCCAGAATGGTCTTGATCTCCTGACCTCGTGATCCACCCGCCTTGGCCTCCCAAAGTGCTGGGATTACAGGCGTGAGCCATCGCACCCTTCCAATAGTTTATTTTTTAATTTTTATTTTTTTTGAGAAGTTTCAGAAAAGATGTTTCACTCTGTCACCCAGGCTGGAGTGCAATGGGGCAATCTCGGCTCACTCTAACCTCTGCCTCCCAGGTTCAAGTGATTCTTCTGCCTTAACCTCCCAAGTAGCTGGGATTACAGGCGTGCACCAAAAAATCCGGCTAATTTTTGTATTTTAGTAGAGACATGGTTTCACCATGTTGGCCAGGCATGTTTTTTTTTTTTTTTTAGAGACAGATTCTCACTATGCTGCCCAGGCTGGCCTTGAACTCCTGGGCTCAAGCAATCCTCCTGCCTTAGTCTTGCAAAGTGCTAGGATTACAGGCATTAGCCACTGTGCCCAGCCTAGTTCAACAGTTTAAACTTTACCATAATATGAGGAAAACTTGAGCCTAATATTGGTCTGTCTTATCTGTTCTAGTTTCTGGAATACTTTTTATTTTTATTTATTTCTTTCTTTTTGAGATGGAGTCTCGCTCTGTTGCCCAGGCTGGAATGCAGTGGCTAGATCTCAGCTCACTGCAAGCTCCGCCTCCCAGGTTTACATCATTCTCCTGCCTCAGCCTTCCGAGTAGCTGGGAGTATAGGAGCCCATCACCTTGCCCAGCCAGTTTTTCGTATTTTTTAGTAGAGACGGGGTTTCACCGTGTTAGCCAGGATAATCTCCATTTCCTGACCTCGTGACCCGCCCGCCTTGGCCTCCCAAAGTGCTGGGATTATAGGCTTGAGCCACCGCACCCGGCCAATACTTTTTATTTTTACAGAAAGGGTCTTGCTTTGTCACCCAGGCTGGAGCGCAGTGGCATGATCATCGCTCACTGTGGCCTCAAACTCCTGGGCTCAAGCAACACTCTTGCCTCAGCCTCCAAAGAGCTGGGATTACAAGTGTGAGCCACTGCGCCTGGCATAGTTTCTGAAACGCTTTTAGAAATGCTACTTATAGCAGCATTAGCTGTAAAAAACGCCCTGTATGTGAGTCCTGCCAGGGGAGGCTTGGGCAAATACTGGGGAAATAGGAAGTTTATCTTTGGTCCTTTCAGGATTGAAAAAAAGAAAAATTTTAGTGTAATATTGATACATACAAAAGAATGTGTTATTAAATAGAATAAACACTCTGCTTATGAACAAGACATTATCAATATGAGGATTTACTTCCTTTTGGGATCTTATGCCTATTTCTGAAAAGGTCTGGGTTCTAGCTATCTAGTATTAACATAAAAGGTTTGAGAAATATACATTCAATAAGCTGCTATCTGATAATGGCTTTATATTTTTCTCCTTTTGAGGGTATAATTTTTTAAAATTTTTATTTTGTAGAGACAGAGTCGTGCTATGTTGCCCAGGCTTGTATCAAACTCCTGGCCTTAAGCAATCAGCCTCCCAAAGTGTTGGGGTTACAGGTGTGAGCCACTACACCTGGCCTCATAAAATTGCTATAGCATTTTTTTTCTGATAATAGAAGTGTATATCTTCCCTGTAGAAAATTTTAAAACAGGGAAAAGTATGAAGAATATAAAATAACCATTAGTTATTAACTATCTCCAGAAAATTATTGTTAATCTTTTAAAACACACACACACACCCACCCACACACACACACACACGAATACATTTTAATAGCTAGCTTGAGTTCCTTTCAAGACAAAAAGACATGAATACTTCTTGTGGAATTTCAGGCACTGTTGCAAACTAGTGGGAAATCTATCTGGGGTTAAAATCTTCTCAAATTGTAGCGAAGTATTTGCATTTCCAGAAAGACAGCATTATAGTGCTACTCCCAAATAGTCAGAGATTAAGTAACTCAAACAGCTCTGGGCCCAGGATATCAGTGTTAATAATTTGACATTAGGTGGGTGCGGTGGCTCATGCCTGTGATACCAACACTTTGGGAGGCTGAGGCGGGTGGATCACCTGAGGTCAGGAGTTCCAGACCAGCCTGGCCAACATGGTGAAACCCCGTCTCTACCAAAAATACAAAAATTAGCCAGAGGTGGTGGCGCGTGCTTGTAATACCAGCTACTTGGGAGGCTGAGGTAGAAGAATTGCTTGAACCTGGGAGGTGGAGGTTGCAGTAAGCTGTGATCACACCATTGCACTTCAGCCAGGGCAACAAGAATGAAACTCCGTCTCAAAAAAAAAAAAAATTGACATTATAATTCAAACAAGTTGGCATTAAATTCATACACTCACAATAAAGTTTTATAAGAGCATTTAGGCAACTTCATGTTAAGTAAGCATATGCCTGGTGTCTCGTGCATTCATACGTTCGCAGACGAACATGTACCTGGACTAATGGGTGGTGACACAATCAGGAAAGGTGAACAGTGAGACACCAGAACAGAACTAGGATACAGGAAAATCTTAGTGTCCCCTACTAAACTAGTGGTGAACCAGACAAAACTGGGCAGGCAATTGTCTGTATCTGAGGAGCAAATGAGGAGATGAGCATTCAATGAAAGGCAGATTTCAAGTGTGTATCACAGGAATGTCTTTTCTTAGTTCAGCAATGACAACTAGCCGAGCAGGTTCTTCTTGCCTCATTGGGGGAAAAGCCTGTACAAACATATAACTCTTGCATAATGTCTTTTGGATTAACAAATTTATGTTTTTGTGTGAGGACCCTTCACCTAAGAAGAGATCATATCAAAAGACTAAGAAGGATGCTTTTCTAGCTGAGGTAATATTTCCCCTGTAGTTTTAGTCTCTAGGGCTTAAGAAATTACATCTGTTTGAAAGGTTTGTGGGTGGAGTTTGGGGGTGTCAAGTTCAGGAATTTGAATCAGATACAAGCCCACGATGGAACAAAAATTTTAAAAAACATGCCAAAGATAGGATCCAAAAGATGTAGAACCAAATAAACTAAAATCAGAATCCAAAACTAAGTTCACAAATCACATTGTCAGGACGGAAAAGACAAATAGGAAGATTCAGAATACAAAGGGAGTACAGGAAGACTGGTTTCAAATAGTAAAGCTTCTGTATATTTTTCTAAAGAGGGTTAAAAATGTAAACAGTCATCTATGAGAGTTGGTCTGGCAAAGCTGGATGAGAGACGAAGTAACTTCATCCCTCATTTGGCCAAAGGTTCATATCTGGCAGCCAACCCTGATACCTGACTACATAGTATGTTATGGATTAAATCAGCGGGTATAGGTATTTAATAAACAACATTAAGCAAATAAATTAGTACACCTCACATTTTAAATTGCTATATTGAGAAGGAGTTCCTGATAATTAATTTTTAGTTATAATATTTGTAGGTAGAAATGACTGTGTGTTCACTTGGAAGAAGTCATCACTTGTATCAAACAAGGAATTATGTGTATGCTACAAAAAACTATTGCCAAAAATATAACATTAATAGCCCAGCCTTGCAAAAGCCACTTACCCACTAATCATAGTTTTGCTAACTTGATGTTCCTATTATAGCTTTAATGTTCAAGTTCAGCATTCTGGTGATTATTATTTATTCCTTTCGGTTTCATGCTAAGAACTGTATTTGGCGTTGAGTAGGGCTATGTGTTGACTAGGGCTATGTGGTCGAGACAGGAGTAGGAATGGTTAAACAAGAGGCAGATTAAGACAATTTTACCTTCTTCTTCTTTCTGATATGAAAATACATACCGGGTTATGGCTAAACATCATATTTAGATGACACTTAGATCAGGCAAGATTTTACTGGAAACACACAGGCTAAAAACACGTTTTCTGGTCGGGTGTGGTGGCTCATGCCTGTAATCTCAGCACTTTGGGAGGCCGAGGTGGGCAGATCACTTGAGGTCAGGAGTTTGAGAACAGCCTGGCTAACATGGTGAAACCCCATCTCTACTAAAAATACAAAAATTAACCGGGTGTGATGGCGCACACTTGTAATCCCAGTTACTTGGGAGGCTGAGGCAGGAAAATTGCCCAAACCCAGGAGGTGGAGGTTGCAGTGGGCCGAGATCATGCCACTGCACCCCAGCCTGGGTTACAGAGCAAGAATTGGTCTCAAAAACATTTTCCATATTTCAAAATATATCATATCTTAGTTATCTGCGCAAACTGAATAGGAAGGCTTTTTTGAGACAGGGTCTCGGTTGGTTGCCCAGGTTGGAGCACAGTGGTGCGATTACAGCTCACTGCAGCCTCAACCTCCCAGGCTTAAGCAATCCTCCTACCTCAGCATCCTGAGTAGCTAGGAGCATAGCCACATGCCACCATGCCTGGCTAATTTTTTTTTTTTTTTGGTAGAGATGGGATCTTCTGATGCTGCCAAGGCTGATCTTGAGCTCCTGGGCTCAAGCAATCCTCTTGCCTCAGCCTCTCAAGGTGCTGGGATTACAAGCTTGAGCCACTGCACCTGACTTCTTTCTAATTGACTCTGAATATAATTCTTTTTTTCTTTTTTGAGACAGAGTCTAGCTCTGTCGCCCAGGCTGGAGTGCAGTGGCGTGATCTCGTCTCACTGCAACCTCCGCCTCCCGGGTTCAAGTGATTCTCCTGCCTCAGCCTCCCGAGTAGCTGGGACTACAGACACGTGCCACCACTCCTGGCTAATTTTTTGTAGTTTTAGTAGAGACGGGGTTTCACCGTGCTGGCCAGGATGGTCTCGATCTCCTGACCTAGTCATCTGCCAGACTCAGCCTCCCAAACTGCTGGGATTACAGGTAAGAGCCACCGCGCCCGGTCATATAATTCTTGATAGTCCCCACACTTCATGCCAATGTAGTCTCAAAATTCTTCTGGTAGCATGAACTCTGTAAGGATTTTCTTCATCATAATCAAGTTTAGACTATTCTCTTGCTACACAAAGTTACTTCAAGAGTTTATTTAGGTTTAGTTTTCCTAATTCCCCACCTTGATCAGCTAAAGGTTTTTATCAGTTTCCTCTCATTGCTTTGTTCTCTTTCCACTTGGCATTAGAATAAAGAGATGATAGTCACAAAAACATCCTTAGTTTGACAGGGTAAGTTCCAGATCCACAGGGAATCATTTGCTATTTTTCTTTTAAAAAGAGCAACCTCCCTTACCAATAGAAATCCAGCTGTTCTGTTTGCTTTTGTTTCCTTCAGAATCTACTTCTGATAGACTATCTTATTGTTTAACTTATTCTAAAACCTAGTCTTCATTTAAGCTTTTTTTTTTTTTTTTTTTGAGGCGGAGTCTCGCTGTCTCCCAGGCTGGAGTCCAGTGACCAGATCTCGGCTCACTGCAAGCTCCGCCTCCCGGGTTTACGCCATTCTCCTGCCTCAGCCTCCCGAGTAGCTGGGACTAGAGGCGCCGCCACCACGCCCGGCTAGTTTTTTGTATTTTTTAGTAGAGACGGGGTTTCACCGTGTTAGCCAGGATGGTCTCGATCTCCTGACCTCATGATCTGCCCGTCTCGGCCTCCCAAAGTGCTGGGATTACAGGCTTGAGCCACCGCGCCCGGCCCATTTAAGCATTTTATAGCTTTCACTAGATAACTGTAATACGTGTACACTGAATATACAGTTAAGCAAATTGAAGACTTCATCAGTCTTTGTGGTGTTTTTTCTACACATGTGTATGCATATTAATATTCACACAAATTTAAAAAGCAATCTTCTGGTGCATATATGTGTGTGTGTGTGTATGTAAACACATATATTTGTGTGTATATGTACGTATATGTGTGGGCATATATACGCACATATATGTGTGTGGGTATATAATTTTTTAGATCAGGTTGCCCAGGCTGGAGCGCAGTGGCACAATCTTGGTTCACCACAACCTCCACCTCCCAGGCTCAAGCCATCCTCTCGCCTCAGTCTCCCAAATAGCTGGGACTGCAGGCAGGCACCATTATGTCCAGCTAATTTTTGTATTTTTTTGGGGTAGAGACAGGGTTTCACCACGGTACACAGGTTGGTCTAGAACTCCTGAGCTCAAACGATCTGTCTACCTCAGCCTCCCAAAGTACTGGGATTACAGGTGTGAGTCACTATGCCCGGCCTGGTTGCTGAGTTTTGATTGGCCAACATAGGTCATGGCCAAAGGGTTGATTTAGTTGGCATTAACAGGAACATTAAAGTCCCAAAGTTAATTAGATGTGTGGGTTTTCCCGGAACTCAGAGTACATGTGTTACCCAAGTTTAAGTGCAGTGGCGCAATTACGGCTCACTGCAGCCTCAACCTCCTGGGCTCAAGCAATCCTCCCCATTCAGCCATCCAAGTAGCTGGGACGATAGCCGTGTGCCACCATGCCTAGCTCTAATTTTTAAATTCTTTGGCCAGGCGCGGTGGCTCATGCCTGCAATCCCAGCACTTTGGAAGGCTGAGGTGGGTGGATCACTTGAGGTCGGGAGTACGAGACCAGTCTGGCTAACATGGTGAAACCCCATCTCTACTAAAAATACAAAAAATTAGTCGGGCATGGTGGCAGGTGTCTGTAATCCCAGCTACTCGGGAGGCTGAGGCAGGAGAATCGCTTGAACCCGGGAGGCAGAGGTTGCAGTGAGCCGAGGTTGCACCACTGTACTCCAGACTGGGCAATAAGAGTGAAACTCCATCTATAAATAAATACATATTTTTGTAGAGACAATGTCTCACTATGTTGCCTGGGCTGGCCTCCAACTCCTAAGCCCAAGTGATCCTCCAGCCTTGGCCTCCCCAAGTGCTGGGATAACAGGTGGGAGCCACTGCACCCAGCCCTGTTCATTTTTAAATATAAATTACAACTAATAATATTTCTAATTCAAGTAAGGGGTAACAATTCTAGGTGTACTAACTTTGGGGTAGATGAGGGCACTAGAGGTCAGCTGCTAGAATCCCTGCTTCTTAAAAAAATTTATTTTTGAGACGGAACTCTGTGAGACAGAACTCCTGGCCTTAAGTGATCTATCTGCCTCAGCCTCCCAACGTGCTAGGATTATAGGCATTAGCAACCACCCCGGGCTCCCTGGCAGTTTCTTCTGCCAGTGTTTAGTCAGTTCATATAAGAATGTTCCTTCTTAGAAGAGCAATATTGATAATGTGCCAGGGCTCTAGAGTCAGACCTGGGATCACATTTAGGCTGAATGTTGCTGTGGACTTGAGCAAGTTACTTACTCTCTGAATTCCAAATTCCTTATCTATAGAGAAAATAATACCTACCTCACAGGGTTCTTGTGAGTCTTAACTGAATCAACAGCTATAATGTAATTATCAAATCTCCTGGCAGTTATTATAATTATTATTGTTTATCACATTTTTATTCATGTATAAAGCAATACAGTGCCCAAATCCAAAGAGTTGCCCTTAATGAAAATATTCTGGGCCGGGTGCAGTGGCTCATGCTTGTAATCCAAGCACTTTGGGAGGCTGAGGCGGATGGATCACGAGGTCAGGAGTTGAAGATCAGCCTGGCCAAGATGGTGAAACCCTGTCTCTACTAAAAATACAAAAAATTAGCCAGGTATGGTGGTGGGCGCTTGTAATCCCAGCTACTCAGGAGGCTGAGGCAGAGAACTGCTTGAACCTGGGAGGCGGAGGTTGCAATAAACTGAGATATTAAAGCAATTCAAGTTTTAAACTTTTTTGTTTTGTTTTGTTTTGAGATGGAGTTACGCTCTTGTCGTCCAGGGCTGGAGTGCAATGTGTGATCTCGGCTCACTGCAACCCCACCTCCCAGTTCAAGCCATTCTCCTGTCTCAGCTTCCTGAGTAGCTGGATTACAGGTGCACACCACCATGCCCAGTTAATTTTTGTATTTTTTTTTTTTTTTTTTGAGACGGAGTCTGGCTCTGTCACCCAGGCTGGAGGCAGTTGGCGCGATCTCGGCTCACTGCAAGCTCTCCTCCCGGGTTTACGCCATTCCCTGCCTCAGCCTCCCGAGTAGCTGGACTAACAGGCGCCTGCCATCTCGCCCGGGCTATTTTTTGTACTTTTTAGTAGAGACAGGGTTTCACCGTGTAGCCAGGGATGGTCTCGATCTCCCTGACTCGTGATCCGCCCGTCTCGGCCTCCCAAAGTGCTGGGATTACAGGCCTTGAGCCACCGCGCCCGGCCCTTTTTTTTTTTTTTTTTGAACGGAGTCTTGCTCTGCCACCCAGGCTGGAGTGGCATGGGCGGATCTCAGCCACGCAAGCTCCGCCTCCCGGGTTTACGCCATTTCTCCTTTCAGCCTCCCAAGTAGCTGGGACTACAGGCGCCCGCCTCGTCGCCCGGTAGTTTTTTGTATTTTTAAGTAGAGACAGGGTTTCACCGTATTAGCCAGGATGGTCTCGATCTCTGACCCGTGATCCGCACATCTCGGCCTCCCAAATGCGGGATTACAGTTGAGCCACCGCGCCCGGCCTTTTTTTTTTTTTTAGTTAGAGATGGGGTTTTACCATGTTGGCCAGGCTGGTCTCGAACTGCTGACCTCAGGTGATCCACCTGTCTCAGCCTCCCAAAGTGCAGGGGTAACAGGTGTGAGCCACTGCTCTTGGCCCTTTTTTTTTTTTTTTGAGACGGAGTCTTGCTCTGTCACCCAAGCTGGAGTGCAGTGGCGTGATCTTGGCTCACTGCAACCTCTCCCTCCAGGGTTCAAGCGATTCTCTTGCCTCAGCCTCCTAAGTAGCTGGGACTACAGGCGCGTGCCTACACACCTGGCTAATTTTTTTGTATTTTTAGTCAAGATGGGGTTTCACCATGTTGGCCAGGCTGGTCTCGAACTCCTGATCCCAAGATCGGGCCACTGCACTCCAGCCTGGGCAACAGAGCGAGACTTTGTCTCAGAAAAACAAAACAGTTACAGTGCCTAACACAATGTTACTTCTTTTTATTCTGGCACCTCTCTGGAATGTTTGGCTGATAGGCACTCAATGTTACTGAAACTCTTTATCATAACGCACCAGTAAAACCACTGGCATCTCAGCCATAGGTAGCTGCTTCTATTTAATGTGTCTTACAAAATTCTATCACATATTTAAAAAAAAAAACAAAACAGCCTTCTTTTCCTCCAATTTGAAACATAGGATTTTTTCTGCTCTAGTTTCTGGCCTGTCTCAGCTCTGGATCAGTTGGTTGATGTCCCCTGCCACCATATAGTGGTAGTTGTCCTGTCTCTACCTGTTGCTATGATAAAATGAAGAAAACAGCTTCCCCATTTGTGTTGAAATGTGTAAAATGATTAGAATGCATAGCTGCTTTTTCCATCTCCAAATCTCTTTCTCCCAGGGTACCTGGGACAGTTTCTCTGGATTAAGGCATAGAATGGTGTGGATGCTATGCCAAAAATCTAGGAACTCTCTCCCCTCCAGGTGAGCACCTTCCCCCTCTAGTGCACTGCTGTAGGTATCATTGCCTACCCTTCTTAGTTGCCCAGTGCATTTTGGTCACATGAATACCTTCCCATTCCCATACCTCTACTCAGCATACTCTTCTCCCAGGTATCTTCTGTAAGCTACTTCATTCATGTCTCTTTTCAAATACGACCTCTCTGAGAAGGTCACATTTGAAAATAGAATAGGCCACACCTGGCCTATTTTATTTAATTCTTATAAAAACTCTAAGGCTGGATGTGGTGGCTCATGCCTGCAGTCCCAGCACTTTGGGAGGCCGAGGTGGGCAGATCACCTGAGGTCGAGAGTTTGAGACCAGCCTGACCAACATGGAGAAACTCCATCTGTACTAAAAACACAAAATTAGCCGGTTGTGGTGGCACACGCCTGTAATCCCTCGGGAGGCTGAGGTAAGAGAATCGCTTGAACCTGGGAGGCAGAGGTTGTGGTCAGCCAAGATCGCAGCATTGCAATCCAGCCTGGGCAACAAGAACGAAACTCTGTCTCCAAACAAACAAACAACTCTAGGCCTGGCATGGTGGCTCACACCTGTAATCCCAGTACTTTGGGAGGCCAAGCCACGTGGATCATTTGAGGTCAGGAGTTCGAGACCAGCCTGGCCAACATGGAGAAACCCCCCTCTCTACTAAAAATACAAAAATTAGCCAGGCGTGGTGGCACATGCCTGTAACCGCACCTACTCTGGAGGCTGAGGCAGGAGAATCGCTTGAACCTGGGAGGCGGAGGTTGCAGTGAACTGAGATGGCGCCACTGTACTCCAGCCTGGGCGATGGAGCAAGGCTCTGTCTCATAAAAACAAAACAAAACAAAACAAAAAAACCCTCTAATAAGCCTTATAGGCCAGGTGTGGTGGCTCATGCTTATAATCCCAGCACTCTGGGAGGCTGAGGTGGGCAGATTACCTGAGGTCAGGAGTTCCAGACTAGCCTGGCCAACATGGTGAAACCCCATCTCTACCAAAAATACAAAAATTAGCCGGGTGTGGTGGTGCATGCCTGTAGTTCCAGCTACTTGGGAGGCTGAGGCAGGAGAATCACTTGCCCCTGGGAGGCAGAGGTTGCAGTGAGCCGAGATCGTGCCATTGTACTCCAGCTAGGGCAACAAGAGTGAAACTCATCTCAAAAAAAAGAAAAAAAGCTTACAATAACAGTAAAATACATCAGTTACTATTAGTACTATTATTACTATTTGCATTTCACAGATGCAAAGACCAAAGCTCAGAGACATTACACAGCAAATGGTGGAGCTGGGATTTAAATACAGACAGTTTTACTCCTAATTCATTACATGAGTGTTACAAGTTGCTACCTTATTCTTGCTGATGTAACCCTGTCGTGCTCCAAGTTAGTATTATCTAATGAAGCTTGGACTAAAAATGGTTTGTTCCACCTATCTTGTATTCATTGCTGTAAGTTGAAAGAGGCCACTTATCACTGTTCTTTTTGATTCTGCTTTGAGGGCAGTGGTGGAGACAACTATTCCTGCCACATCACTGAGCCATTAATCTGATATGCATTTTGTACCTTTCTATATGTCAAACATATTCTAGCCCTTAATCCCAAGACCTCAATTGGAGAGGAGTCTGTCGAGAAGGAGGAATGGTCAGGTTGTTGGAGGAAGTTTGAACTGTGAAGTAGAATATCTAACTGAGATGGCAGCAACGCTGGCAGGAAGAGATGGAAGCCAGTATTAAGATGGAGAGAAACGGCAGTGAGGTGATAATGAAAATGCCTAATGAATTTTATTTGGTTTTCATTTAATCTTTCAACAATACTGCAAGCTAAGTACTTAACCTGAGAGGTTAGGCAAACTTGCTCAAGTCCAAGCTGGTAAACTGCAGAGCCAGAATATGAACTCACATCTGTTAGTCCATATTGTCTGAAGTGTCTGTCACAAGGTTAAACCATTATAATTGCCATTATTTGGAAAAATAAAGACACTTATGAATAATGTATATTGCCAGTTTTGCTAAATGTCACCTTGCCAGGTAGGAAAATTAATCTCACAGAAAGCAGGCTGGCTGAAATTTTTGCACATAGTCTAAAACTTGGCACTTTCATAAAAAGGAGAAAGTGACAAACTTTAGTAAGACACTTGGTAGGGAAAATTTTATCTTAAATCCAAATTTATCTCCATTACAATTAGTATATGTGCTGCCTTTGGCAGCACATCTCCATTACAGTTAAAACCATATTAGTAAGAAATGTGTTTGAAGAGGGCTGCTGCCAGCAGGACAAACAGACTCCTTGAGAAACTGATTATTCTGTTTTATTTTTGAGTGCTATTCCCTGCTTCTTCCAACCTTGTAATGCTCTTAAGACACAATGTTATAGGAAAATAATTTAAAATCAAGAACTTATTCTAGGAAGGACTCCCTTTCCAACAAAGAATTGTAATAGTCTAGTTCTATGAAGCCTAAGAATTTTCTACATAGCTATGAAATAACAATTAACACATTATTTTTCCTCAAATCAACTTTATACATAACTATTTAAACAGAAATCTCAAAATGATCAGTGATACAGGTTACACATGGCTCCCCATCAATAGACTATTTATTTATTTATTTGAGACAGAGTCTCACTCTGTCGCCCAGGCTAGAGTGCAGTGGCGCGATCTTGGCACATTGCAACCTCTTGCCTCCCGGTTCAAGTGATCCTCCCACCTCAGCTTCCCAAGTAGCTGGGATTATAGGTGTGCACCACCATGTCCAGCTAAGTTTTTGTGGTTTTAGTAGAGATGGGGTTTTGCCATGTTGCCCAGGCTGGTCTCACACTCCTGAGCTCAGGCAATCCGCCTGCCTTGGCCTCCCAAAGTGTTAGGATTATAGGCATAAGCCACCATGCCTGGCCTAGGCTCTTCAGTTTATAATATTACAAACCTTTTTTTTTTTGTTTGAGACAAGGTCTGGCTCTGTCACGTAGGCAGGAATGCAGTGGTGCAATCTCCACCTTCAGGGCTCAAGCCATCCTCCCAGCTCAGCCTCTCAAGTAGTTGGGACTACAGGAGTATGCCAGTATGCCCAGCGAATTTTTGTATTTTTTGTAGAGATGCGGTTTTGCTACGTTGTCCAGGCTGGTCTTGAACGCCTGAGGTCAAGCAATCTGACTGCCTTGGCCTCCCAAATTGCTGGGATTACAGGTGTGGATCACTGTGCCTGGCAAAATTAAAACAAAAAAACTAGCCATTTTCGGGAAATGCAGTCTCTTCTTTTTTTTCTTTTTTTTGAGACAGGGTCTTGCTCTGTTGCCCAGGCTGGTGTGTGGTGATGCCATCATAGCTCACTGTAACCTCAAACTCCTGGGTTCAAATAATCCTCCTGCCACAGCCTTCCAAAGTGCTGGGATTAGGGTGTGAGCCACTGCCACTGAGCTCAGTTGTGAATATTTTTTAATGTATTTATTTGTTAAATCTTAGAAATTTAGCTGTATTGAACAATATTTTATTTATTTGAATAATGATGACACTTTATTCCTTTTATCAAGTAACCTTTACAAACCATTTGTCCTGATCAAAATGGAAATGGCAATTTGCTATAATTATTATTAGGAATATTTTCATCAAAATTTCCACCTTCTTTCCAGCTAATCAAATTCCATCTATGCTTCAAGAATCACTCCAAATCCCATTCCTTGATGCCTTCTCAGATGACTCTAGCTCAGGGCCTCTCAAATTTATCTGTCCATTAGAATCACTTGTGAGCTTTAAAAAATACTGATGCTTGTGTCCCAACCCAATAAACTGTGATTTAATTGGTATGAGATGTTGCTTCAGACTTTTTAAAAGATCCCTAAATGACCCTAATGTGCAATGAGGTCTGAGAAACACTGCCCTTTTTTTTTTGACACAGAGTCTCGCTCTGTCACCCAGGCTGGAGTACAGTGGCACGATCTCAGCTCACTGCAAGCTCCGCCTCCTGGGTTCACACCATTCCCCTGCCTCAGCCTCCCAAGTAGCTGGGACCAAGGTATAAGTCACTGGGACCGGGCATAAGCCACGTGCCTATGAGTGACTGAAAATGCCATATGTATTGAGTTTTAGCTTACAAATAAATTTTAGAAAGTAGGTAAATTTACAAGTATGGAATCCATGAATAGTACGGATCCACTGTATATCCAACTCCTGTTCCTATGCCTGACACACAGTAAATGCTCAATAAATATTTGTCCAGTGAAAAGCAGAACCAGGCTGGATGTGGGCTCACACCTATAATCCCAGCACTTTAGGAGGCCAAGCTGGGAGGACTGCTTGAGCCCAGGGGTTCCAGATCAGCCTGGGCAACATGGTGAAACCCTGTATCTACAAAAAGTACAAAACTTGGCCAGATGTGGTGGTGCATGCCTGTTGTCCTAGCTGCTTGTGAGGCTGGGGTGGGAAGGTAGCTTGAGCCCGGGAGGTCAAGGCTGCAGTGAACTGTGATTGTGCCACTGCACTTGGCTTGGGTGACAAAGTGAGACTGTCTCAAAATAACAACAACAATAATAATGGTCTTTATCTTAGCTGGCATGGTGGTTTATATGTGTAGTCCCAGCTGCTTGGGAGGCTGAGGTGGTAGGATTGTTCGAGCCCAGGAGTTGAAGGATGCAGTGAGGTTTAACTACTCTGCTGCATTCCAGCCTGGACAACAGACCAAGACTCTATCTCTAAAATAAATAAATAAACAAATAGGCCAGGCACAGTGGCTCACGCCTGTAATCCCAGCATTTTGGGAGGCTGACATGGGTGGATCCCTTGAGATCAGGAGTTCAAGACCAGCCTGGCCAATGTGGTGAAACCCCGTCTCTCCTAAAAATACAAAACTTGGCCGAGCATGGTGGTGCACACCAGTAGTCCCAGGTACTCTGAAGGCTGGGGCAGGAGAATCGCTTGAACCTGGGAGGCAGAGATTGCAGTGAGCTGAGATTGCGCCACTGTACTCCAGCCTGGGCAACAGAGCGAGCCTCTGCCTCAAAAGAACAAAACAAAACAAAACATTTTATATTTTAGAGATATACACTGAAATATTGAAAAATAAAATAATATGTATTTGTTTCAAAATACTTGGGGGAGTGAGGAGTGCGTGGAAATATACACAACACAAGATTAACATGAGTTAGCCAGACACGGTGGCTCATGCCTGTAATCCTAGCACTTTGGGAGGCGGAGGCGGGCGGATCAGTTGAGGTCAGGAGTTCGAGACCAGCCTGGCCAACACCGCGAAAGCCCATCTCTACTAAAAATACAAAAACTAGCTGGGTGTGGTGGTGGGTACCTGTAATCTCAGCTACTCAGGAGGCTGAAGCAGGAGAATTGCTTGAGCCTGGGAAGTGGAGGTTGCAGTGAGCCAAGATAGCCCCACTGCTCTACAGCCTGGGTGACAGAGCGAACTCTGTCTCAGAAAAAAAAAAAAAGATTAACATAATTGTTGAAGGTGGGTGATGGATACAGAAAAGTTTACTGTACTACTATTTTTGTTCATGTATTATTGCTTTGTTTTCTATAATATAGTATTTATTTATTTATTTATTTT
Source organism: Rhinopithecus bieti (assembly GCF_001698545.2). Taxonomy (NCBI): domain Eukaryota; kingdom Metazoa; phylum Chordata; class Mammalia; order Primates; family Cercopithecidae; genus Rhinopithecus; species Rhinopithecus bieti. Next base: position 1,479,197 of record NW_016809668.1, read on the forward strand.
TGAGACAGAGTCTCGCTCTATTGCCAGGCTGGAGTGCAGTGGTGTGATCTCGGCTCACTGCAACATCCACCTCACAGATTCAAGCAATTCTCCTGCCTCAGCCTCCTCAGTAGCTGGGACTACAGGTGCACGCCACCACACCTGGCTAACTTTTGTATTTTTAGTAGAGATGGGGTTTTACCATGTTGGTCAGGATGGTCTCAATCTCTTGACCTTGTGATCCACCCACCGTGGCCTCCCAAGGTGCTGGGATTATAGGTGTGAGCCACCATGCCCGGCCAAAACGAATGCTAGTATTTTTAAAATTTAATCTTTTTTTGTTTTGTTTTTGAGACAAAATCTTGCTCTGTCACCCAGGCTTGAGTGCAGTGGCAAGATCTCTGCTCACTGCAGTCATGACCTCTTAGACTCAAGCGATCCTCCTGACTCAGCCTCCTGGGTAGCTGGGACTGCAGGTGTGCATCATTACAAATGGCTAATTTTTTTTGGATTTTTTTTTTTTTTTCAGTAGAGACAAGGTCTTGGTATGTTGCCTAGGCTGGTCTTGAACTCCCAAGCTCAATGAATCCTCCTGCTGCAACCTCCCAACATGTTGGGATTATAGGCGGGAGCTACTTCACCGGGTGTAATCTTTGAAATAACACATATATTTCTGCATCTACAGTCAGGATAATTTGCTATGATGTGACGAATATCAGAACTGAGGCCCAGAAAAAGGGGTTCAAGGAAGCAGATAAGAATCAAGCTCAGTCAGGACAAACAACAGTCCTCTAAGGTGGGACACAGGAACATAGCTAGCTATTGTAGACGGATGTGGACAAGTGCCACTTAGGGTAATTGGCCATATTTGGAGGTAAATGCTAAAGTAGTATTCAAGTCAGCACAGACACTAATACCCAATAGTGGGGAAAGATGGAGGGCAGAGGACTGTTCTATCCACATAAAATACTTTAGGAGCCTATAAAAGCCAGCTATGGGCTGGGCGCAATGGCTCATGCCTGTAATCCTAGCACTTTGGTAGGCCGTGGCGGGCAGATCACCTAAGTTTGAGATCAGCCTGGCCAACATGGTAAAACCCCGTTTCTACTAAAAATACAAAAAATTAGGCCGGGCGCGGTGGCTCAAGCCTGTAATCCCAGCACTTTGGGAGGCCGAGACGGGCGGATCACGAGGTCAGGAGATCGAGACCATCCTGGCTAACACGGTGAAACCCCGTCTCTTCTAAAATACAAAAAAA
>NW_016809668.1:1482348-1483963 GCF_001698545.2 Rhinopithecus bieti
AAAAAAAAAAAAAAAAAAAAAGGCCAGCTATGGGTAGCAGGTCTTATGTCTCAGATACTTATACAGACTATCTTCCTGCCCATTACTCCTTTCTCTGTTTCCCTCCCTCTGCTAGCTCCCTGCTCTTCTTTATGACCTATTAAGATACTGTTCTCAAGATCACTTACTCTCCTCCCATTCAAGATGAGGAGCCTCATGATAGTCCTTCCCACTCCTTGCCCAGCCACATTTGGCTTGTAAGCCTAGAAAAGAAAGCTAGATAAAGAATGTGCTGAGTACCAAGAGACTCTAGCCCACTTTGATAATGCTGAGACAGAGTCCTAGCCAGATAAGATATGGGAGGGGAGCACAAAGAGAAGAGTATGCTAACACTCCCTGTGAAGGGTAGGATATTCCGGGTCATTTAAATAGGAGATTTAGTGTTTAATAAAACAGATTCAGTGTTTGTTGATGTTATTTTACTTAAAAATCTAAAACAGTGGCTAAGAATACCTGCAGGTGTGAAGCACTGGGCCTTCAAATACTATGTTTTCTAAAATTAATGCGTTGGGGGACCAGAGCCAAATAACTTGCCAGTCTACCACATGCAGATTACATATCGGAAAGTGGAGAACAGGCTTGAATTTTTATGCTGCGGAGGCTCTCCTAGGAAATCTCGAACAAGTTATTGGGTGAGATAAAGAGCTATGTGACTTCTGAGGCTGGCAATCAATCAATCAATCAAAAGAACTTTGAAGTGAGTAATTTCTCCTCAATATCTAAATATGAAATCACCAAAAATGAGACTGGGAGACTCTGGATAAGTCAGTAAATTTGGCTGGGCCTTAATTTCCTCATCTTATCAAATCAGTTAATTAGAATAGATGATCTCTAAAGATTGGAGTTCAGCTCCAAATTTCTGATTCCATAAAATACTTAAAAAAGAAAACGTTTTATTACAGAAAATTTAAAAGCCATACAAAGGAAAGGAACTCTTGAGGTACCAATCACCCAACTTCCACACGTGTCTAATCTTTTTTACCCACCCCCTGCCTACTCCCTTCTCTTTCCCGCACTCCTCCCCATCCCCCATGGATTATTTTGAAGCAAATCCTAGACATCATATGAAGCACAGTCTTAACAAATTTCTCTTTCATCAAAGGTGGTTTATAAATAACAGATGAGGGCCTGGCGTGGTGGCTCAAGCCTGTAATCCCAGCACTTTGGGAGGCTGAGACGGGCGGATCATGAGGTCAGGAGATCGAGACCATCCTGGCTAACACGGTGAAACCCCATCTCTACTAAAAAATACAAAAAACTAGCTGGGCGAGGTGGCGGGCGCCTGTAGTCCCAGCTACTCGGGAGGCTGAGGCAGGAGAATGGCATAAACCTGGGAGGCGGAGCTTGCAGTGAACTGAGATCCGGCCACTGCACCCCAGCCTGGGTGACAGAGCGAGACTCCATCTCAAAAAAAAAAAAAAAAGATGAGATAAAGTCAGTCTTTCTGGCTGGGCAGGGCGCAGTGGTTCATGTCTGTAATCCCAGCACTTTGGGAGGCTGAGGCAGGCGGATCATGAGGTCAGCAGATCGAGACCATCCTGGCTAACACGGTGAAACCCCATCTCTACTAAAAAAT
>NW_016809668.1:1485022-1506134 GCF_001698545.2 Rhinopithecus bieti
TTTTTTTTTTTTTTTTTGAGCTGGAGTCTTGCTCTGTAGCCCAGGCTGGAGTGCAGTGGCGTGATCTAGGCTCACTGCAAGCTCTGCTTCCCGGGTTCACGTCATTCTCCTGCCTCAGCCTACCTACCGAGTAGCTGGGACTACAGGCGCCCGCCACTATGCCTGGCTAATTTTTTGAATGTTTAGTAGAGACGGGGTTTCACCTTGTTAGCCAGGATGGTCTTGCTCTCCAGACCTTGTGATCCGCCCGCCTCGGCCTCCCAAAGTGCTGGGATTACAGGCGTGAGCCACCGCACCCGGCCTAATTTTTGTATTTTTAAGTAGAGGCGGGGTTTCACCATATTGGTCAGGCTGGTCTCGAACTCCCAACCTCCAGTGATCCACCCGCCTCAGTCTCCCAAAGTGCTGGGATTACAGGCGTGAACCACGGCACCCAGCCTTTATATTAAAATTTAAAATGAGACCGGCTACGATGGCTCACACCTGGAATCCTAGCACTTTGGGTGGCCGGGAAGCAGGCGGATTGCTTGAGCTCAGGAGTTTGAGACCAGCCTGGGCAATGTGGCAAAACCCTGTCTCTACCAAAAAAAAAAAAAGGGTATACAAAAAATTAGCCAGGCGTGGTGGCGCACACCTGTAGTCCCAGCTACTTAGAAGGCTGAGGCAGGAGAATCGCTTGAGCCTGGGAGGTGGAGGTTGCAGTGAGCCAAAATGACGCCATTGCACTCCAGCCTGGGCAATAGAGCAAGACTCTGTCTCAAGAAAAAAAAAAAATATATATATATATATACACACACACACACACACACACATACACACACATACATGTATATATATACATATATAAAAAACAAAATTTAAAACGAACTTATTTCAGTTCTGGGCCCCTAAGCTTGCAATTGAGAAGGTTGCTGCATCAAGAACTTCCAGATCTAAGAACAGTTAACTCAGATTAAAAATTAGTCCCAAAACATTCAAGTTCATTCTATGACATTTTGGCAGAAAATGGCAGTGAAAATCTATGGTAAATCTATAGGACGATTAAGATAGTGAGAAAATTAAAGAAAATCCTAAGCCTTCCATTGCAAAGTGACAAAAATCAAGTCAAGTGGAAGAGAGATACTGGCTTCATCCATTTTTCATTTCAGTGGGTGCCATAAAAAAAGAGAGAAACAAGCCGGGCGCGGTGGCTCAAGCCTGTAATCCCAGCACTTTGGGAGGCCGAGACGGGCGGATCACGAGGTCAGGAGATCGAGACCATCCTGGCTAACACGGTGAAACCCCGTCTCTACTAAAAAATACAAAAAACTAGCCGGGAGGCTGAGGCGGGAGAATGGCGTAAACCCGGGAGGCAGAGCTTGCAGTGAGCTGAGATCTGGCCACTACACTCCAGCCTGGGTGACAGAGTGAGACTCCGTCTCAAAAAAAAAAAAAAAAAAAAAAAAAAAAAAAGAGAAACAAACAAACAAAAACAAAAAAACTCTGAATCCCTGAGTGTTAATGAAATAAATGTACCCATTAAGAAATCTTGTCTTGGTTGGGCGCAGTGCCTCGTGTCTGTAATCCCCAGAGTTTTGAGAGGCTGAGGTGAGAGGACTGCTTGAGCTCAGGTGTTCAAGACTAGCCTGGGCAATATAGTGAGACTTTATATCTTCCCTTATCCCCCCCAAAAATTAGTGGGGTGTGGGTGGGTGGTTGGCATGGGCCTATAGTCTCAGCTACTTGGGAGGCTGAGGTGGGAGGACTGCTTGAGCCCTGGAAGTCAAGGCTGCAGTGAACCCTGTTTGTGCCACTGCACTCCAGCCTGGGTGACAGAGAGAGATCCTGGGTCCAAAAAAAGGGGTGAGGGGCTGAAGAAATCTTGTCTTTCCTTTTCTAGTTGGGATGAGGAAAAATTAAAAAATATATATGTAAATAAAAAAACAAATCTTGTTTATATTGCTTTAAAACTGTGAATTAATTTAGACTTTGGGAAGGAAGGAAAAGTACACAAACTAAATTTTCTTTCTTTCTTTTTTTTTTTGAGGCAGCGTTTTGCTCTTATTGCCCAAGCTGGAGTGCAAAGGTGCCATCTCCGCTCACTGCAACCTCCGCCTCCCGGGTTCAAGCCATTCTCCTGCCTTGGCCTCCTGAGTAGCTGGGATTACAGGCATGTGCCACCACGCCCAGCTAATTTTGTATTTTTAGTAGAGACGGGGTTTCTCCATGTTGGTCCGGCTGGTCTCGAACTCTTAACCTCAGGGGATCCGCCCGCCTCAGCCTCCCAAAGTGCTGAGATTACAGGCGTGAGCCACCGCATCCGGCCCACAAGCCGGATTGTCAAGTTTCCAGGGGGCCCAAATTGGCTCCAAACTGTTATTAAATAAGCCTTATTTTTATTGCTGCGCATTTCTTCTGAAATCAATTCTGACTGCTTATGTGGTTAGAAAAATGGTTTCTGCTATTGAATATAAAACTCAAATTATTCATGGTATGCAATAAACTTCAGAAATAAATGGACAGCAGTGCATTTATGACCCAGGTCTAATTTCGCATTTTTATGCAAAAATACAGATGAAATAAGGAGAGTGTAATTCTCAGGAAAATAATCATTATGTATGTGGATACTTACCAGATGTGCAGAAATCTTACCAGTTCTGATTTTGACCTGCCATGGAATCTGAAGTCATTCGCCTTTTTTTTTCCCCCAGAAGTAAAAAAGTTCTACTTCAAACCATTTCCTTCTTCCTAAATAACTACCGATTATTCTTTTCATTTACTGTAACTCAAAACGTTGTTCAAAATATCTTGCAAAATCTGCATTATAGCGAAACGACTCTGCAGGCGTCTATGTCAATAATAAGGCTACACTTAGGAGGCGTGAGGGTACTGACTATGCAAATAAGCGATTACTCCACTAGGAATTCCCATCCCCAAATCTGGGCCGAAGTAGCAACACCGAGTGCGGCCAGGGACTTAGATGGTGCGCTGCGGTTTCGGGAAGCGCCAGCGCGCGGGCCTCTCTGGGGTCCCAGAGCCCCCTACTCATGCGTGGGAATTCCAGCTCCCACTCTGGGAAGGAATCTTCCCGTACCTCCCGGCACTGTCCTCAGTGACCTTCAGCCACTCGGCATCACTTTCCCTGTCTTTGAAAACTCGGAGAGAAGCAGCCGCCACCTGCCTGAGGCCAAGGCAATAAACTCACATCACACACCGAGGCTGAGCCCCGCAGGAAGGGGTGCACAGCGACCTCCAGAGCGCTTTCTCCCCAGCTCTGTTTCCGCAGGCTAGGCCTCGCGAACGCGGAGGAGGGCCTCGGAGGCCCACAGGACTCAGACCCCGCGCCCAGCGGGGTCGCGCAGGGGTCGGGGAGAGGAGCGGTGGCCACCAAACCTCGGCCCTCCCCGGGGCGGGGCCTGAGCGCCGCCCCGCCCCTCCTCTCCACGCCTTCTCCCCCCCACCGCCCTTTTCCACCCGCCCCGCAGGAGGAAAGAGAGAGGGAGGGGAGAGGAAAGTGCTGTTCTGTGGAAAGGGGCGGAAGGCGGGGGAGAAAAAGGGAACAGAAACATGGCGGTCAAGTCTTGGGAGGGAGGCGCCGCGGGCAGTTCCTAGGCGACCCGCCGCCCGCACTGTTAGACGGCTCACAGCGCCGAGGCAACCGCGCGGGCCCGCGCTCCGGCCATTGCCCCTGGCTGTAGGCGGCGCCCCTCCGAGACCCTGCCCGCGAGGCGGCGCAGGCGCAGACCGGACTGAGGCGGCGGCTGCCGCTGGAGCTAGTCTCCCGCCCTGCCGAGCGCGCCCAGGCCGCGAAGTTGGTGCTTTCATGCCCCAAGAAGAAACCGTGTCACGGTGGCGTTGACAGAGGACCACACAGCAGGTGAGGCTGCGGCGCGGGGCCTTTGGCGGAGGAAGCCTGCGCTGTGCCCTCGCGGGGCCTGCGCTCCAAGGCTGAGCCGGGAAGGCTGAATTCCAAGTGGCCCGCCCGCGGGGGGTCACCGAGGAGGCGGAGAGTGGCCGCGACTGGCGTTCCTGGCCTAGTTTCTCCGCGGTTTCCGGGGGCGGGGAGTCCCCGGAGCCTGCGGGATGTGGTCGGAGAAAGGCTGCCCCTGGAGAGCCTCCCCGCGCCGCCGCCCGGGCCCCTGAGAATCGTTTGCGTACTAGCGCGGGGAGTCTGGGCCCGGGGGACCGCCGGGGCGACGGCCGCCTGGGTGGGGGCAGGGGTGCGGAGGGAGCAGGATCGGGGTTCCCAGAGGGGTCGAGGCCGAGAGCGCATAGAGCTAGAGCCCGGGGTGGCGGGCCGTCTTGAGTGGGGTCGGGGGACTGAGAAATGCCGGGGACAACGGAGAGGAGGGGGACCTGGGCAGGTGTCGCTGGTAAATTGAGGACATTTCCTCCTCTGTCTTACGCCGATCCTCACGGCTTCTTTGTCGGGGATGACTTTTTAGGAAGGCAGGGTCCTTTTAACTCTGGAGTGACTAAACACAAAACCAAGGAATGAAGTCCTAGGGCTGACTCCTGTAAAGAGCTGTAACTTTTTCTGTTTTAAGAATGCTGTCATGTTTTTTTTTTTGTTTTTCCTCCCCTTTTCTGCTTAATAGACCTTTTCCCTCTCGAAGACCGTCTTTTATCTGCACTAAAAGGAATGACCCAGTTTTAAATAGTACCCCTCCTTCTCCCCTTATGTATGTTTGTCACACTGGAAAATTTAGGGTAGTTACCGCAGTTATTGTGCAAATGTGAGGGAAAGTGTCGTTTCCAGTAGTGAACCCTCAGCTGTCTCTTTGTGCCTCGGAGATACTGTCAAGCGTTGTAGCCTGAGAAATTCACCCACTGAGCCTGCTTAATTGTGTGCAAACCCGTGTTGAGGCATTCTTCCCAGGCCCTAATTTACGTAGGAATAGGTTTTCCCTTCCGGTCTGGGTATAATGAGAGGGGAGAACGTTAGTGCTAAGGCGCTAAGGTCTGGATAAATACTTGATTTGTTGTGATCGTGTGTATTACTTTATCAGAAATGCAGAGCATGTATGATTTTTCAGTGTACACGCGATAAGAGCAATATTAGTTGCAAAAGGAAATTTTCATCTCTGAACATTAAAGGTATCCTTTATTCTTGATCACCATAACACGAAAAAAAGAAACAATATTATCTGTCCTGTCCTTTGTATTACTGTTAAAGAGTTGGTATCTGCCTTCTTGCTGCGAGACTGGAAAGTCGGCAATGAACTTAGATTTGTATTCATGAACATGATCTGCCTGTCTTATAGGCTTGCTTTGACTTTTTTTTTTTTCCAGTAATGGCAAAGGGTTTTCTGCCGCTCAGTCCACACTTTCCTCCGCTTTAGTATCTCCGTTGACCATTTTGCAAAATAGTTTATTGAGATTAGGGGTCTGATCTTTTGTATAACCTGTTTTAGTGAACTGATGATATGCGACTTGACTTTGGCCAATAGTACCTCGTTCAGTGTACAGTACTACTATTTAGACTTACTGATTTGGATAATAGAAAAGCTATGACGTTAGAAATGTTGTCCTTGTATATTGGAGAAATTTTGAAGTTGCATATTGGAGTAATTTACTCCTGTATGCTTTGTAAATGAGTGCATTCTATTGTCGAGAGTAAATACAGTATTTTGTAGTATAAACTTAAGCTTTTAGCTGAGGAAATTGGCAGCATAGTTGGAGTGTGGAGACTATTCTTAAAACGCAGATGTTTTAAATTACAAGGAACTGTAGTGGTGTGCAGGCTGTAACAATTCCTGGTGCCAAATTTGGGAGATTATTTGGTTGAGGTGCTTTCTGTAAAGAAACATACTAAGTATCTGCAATAAAAGCAAATTTGTAGCTACAAACAAAGGATTTTACATTATAAATAATAACTCAATAAGGCACCTTTCTTTGCTCTTTGTGTATCTGCCAGTTAAGACCAAAACATCTCATATTTTCATTGGAGTTTCCTGCCAAAACAAATACTGATTTTGCGTTGGCTTTGCTGCTCAGTTTGAAAGCTAGGGGAATCTCTCAGAGCCTATTCTGGTTCTGGAGGCTTCCTGGCTAAAAGAAAAAAGTTGAAAACTAGGTTTCAGTCATATGCTTGCACCTTAAGTACAGGTTGTAAAATAAAAAAGAAAGTTGCTGAGTCGGTGGCAGGTTGTTTCATTTGTTCTTTTGATTTGCAAAACGGAATTTCTGTCTAATTTGAATTTCCAATATAATATGTTTGCTGAATAGCAAGGGCAAATAAGTTTTCATAATAACTGATTTAAAATGTTCATTTTCTTTATACTGGTGCCACAGGTTGTCAGTTTGACAGATAGACGTAGTAAAGGGATGCCTTGTTGGAATGGGAAATTCCTTTTTAACAGCTAAAATCTGGGGAAAGGATTTTGCATACTACAGCTGGTGTAAAACAATAGGTCTTTAGCATCAGATTGTAGGATATTCCAAAATTAGGCAGTTTTATTATTTGAAATCTAAAACTTAATATTTTGCAGGAAGAAGTTTAAAGCTTTAAAACGTTTTCTACTTGTAAGTGTGTGGATGTAATAGAGCTTAATATGGTATTTGAAACTGTTTTTTTTTTTTGGAGATGTCTCGCTTCCTCACCCAAGCTGGGGTGCAGTGGCGCGATCTCGGCTCATTGCAACCTCTGCCTCCCAGATTCAAGCGATTCTCCTGCCTCTGCCTCCCAGATTAAAGCGATTCTCCTACCTCAGCCTCCCGAATAGCTGGGATTACAGACGCCCACCACCATGCCTGGCTAATTTTTGAAATTTTAGTAGAGAAGGGATTTCGCTATGTTGGCCAGGCTGGTCTCCAATGCCTGATGTCAGGTGATCCACCCACCTAGGCCTCCGAAAGTGTTGGGATTACAGGCGTGAGCCACCATGCCCAGCCTTTGAAAACTTTTTATTGGAAAAAATGTAACATGATTAAAAGAAATTCAAAAGAAAAAATTTAAATTACTGTCACCTAACACTTATATTTTTCCGTACTCTAATCCTGTTATACTTCTATAATGTAGTAATATAATATTCTAATCCTATCTGTGCTTGTGTATAATTCTGTGATTAATGTTAATATAATTGTCTTTAAATTTAACATGCTTTCCCTGTTGCTGTGTATTACTGTTATTTTATGGCTTTTAATAGTCCAAAGTTTTATTTACTGCCTCAGTTTATTTAACCATTTCCATATCTTAACATTTTAGTAATTCCACTTTTTTACTCGGATTATTATTACTATTATTATTTTTTTGAGACGGAGTCTCGCTCTGTCGCCCAAGCTGGACTTGGGCGCGATCTTGGCTCACTGCAACCTCCACCTCCCAGGTTCAAGCGATTCTACTGTCTTGCTCTCCTGAGTAGCTGGAACTACAGGCACGTGCCACCACGCCTGGCTAATTTTTTTTTATTTTTAGTAGAGACGGGGTTTCACCGTGTTAGCCAGGGTAGTCTCGATCTCCTGATCTCGTGATCCACCCGCCTCAGCCTCCCAAAGTGCTGGGATTACAGGCATGAACTACCACACCCGGCCTTTTTTTTTTTTTTTTTTGATAGGGTCTCACTTTGTCACCCAGGCTAGAGTGCAGTGCATCTCAGCTCACAGCAGCCTCTACCTCCTGGGTTCAAGTGATCCTCCTGCCCTTGCCCCTCTGATAGCTGGGGCTATAGGTGCGCGCGCATGTGCGTGCATCACCACACTTGGCTTTTTGTATTTTTTTGTAGAGATAGGGTTTTGCCATATTGCCCAGTGTGTTCTTGAACTCCTAAGCTCAAGCGCTCCACCGGCCTCAGCCTCACAAAGTGCTAGGATTACAAACGTGAGCCACTGTGCCTGGCCCATACATTTTTACTCTTAAAATAATGCTATAATGAAATTATTTTGCTAATATGATGGTCCATAGGTCTATGCCAAATTACGTTTTGAAATTTTGGGAAAGTCAACTTTCTTTTCTTTTCTTTTTTTTTTTTTGAGGTGGAGTCTTGCTCTTGTCACCCAGGCTGGAGCGCAATGGCATGATCTCGGCTCACTGCAACTTCCGCCTCCCGGGTTCAAGAGATTCTCCTTGCCTGGAGGTCCTGAGTAGCTGGGATTACAGATGCCTACCACCACACCCAGCTAGTTTTTGTATTTTTAGTAGAGATGGGATTTTGCAATGTTGGCCAGGCTGGTCTTGAACTCCTGACCTCAGGTGATCCATCCGCCTCGGCCTCCCAAAGTACTGGGATTATAGACGTGAACCACCACACCTGGCCGAAAGTCAACTTTTTTTGAATTACTTTCTTTGCAGTGGATCATTAGGGCTGCTACAATATAGTATTTACTTGAGAACTGAATTGAAACAAGGTGAAAGACTGTAGATGTGCATGTATGACTTGAATTCATTGAGTGAAAAATCAAAATATAAATTCATAATTCTGTTAATGACTTGCTACTAGTTTGTGTACATTAACTTTTATGATATAAGAAGTAGTGTAATTCTTATACTTCAGTAATATTGTAGGGCTTAAATGTTTTTAAGTGTTCTTTGTTTCAGTCAAACCTAATTATCTACAAATCCAGATTTATTGTCTGTTGGTTTACAGAAGAGTCATCTTATATATCTTTGTAATATATTAATTTGTTTTGTAATATTTAAAGGCTGTCCTTGAATCAAGTTTTTTCTTTGATATGTTTTATTTCTTTTTTTTTTTCATTTTATTAGCCAGGAGATATTCTTATTTGATAATCTAGTTTTTTATTGTGTATATGTACAGTTCAGTTATCTCTTAATATAGGGATTCTTGGATCCTGAAAGCATGAATGTTATAAATCTTTTCTTAAATTATGGAAAGGAGAATCTGTTAAAGAGATACTTTTCTATCTGCTAGAAACAATAAGACGAATGATACAAAACGGTGACTAGTAAGGGCTAATAGGTTAAACAGTCCTGTAAATAAGCACCCTAACTACAGCACAGCAAATACAGAATAGAGCAAAATATGCTGCAGGAGCAGAGGGAAACACTTGCGTAGTATGGATTAGAGAAGGTTTGTGTAGAGTAAGACATCTGATTAAAAACTTACAAATTGCTGTAAAAAGGCATAAAGAAATGAAAAAAATGTGATGAAGTTTATTGAAATGCAAGTAATTTACAGGGAGTGAGTACTAAGCTGGAGAGTAAATAGAGGCTATGTCATGAAGGGTCTTACAATCAAGTGAGACATTAAGACTCTGTATTGTAGAGAACAGGGAACCATTGGAAGATTTAAGCTGTTAAATATTTTGGCTCCGTTTTCAAGGAGAGGTTAGGAGAGCAGTTTGAGTGAGGCTGCAGGTTCATGATCCAGAACATCTTGAAGGCACCTAGGCATGAATTGAGAACAGTGGTGGTAGGGATAGAAAAAAATGGATAGACTTGAGAACTGTTACATAATACAAACATTTCCTATGGCCCACAGGCCATGTCACTTTAGCTTTATATTCTTCCCAATGTGTACCTGCCACACAAGTCTACTTTCAAGTTTTTTCCCTCAGAGCCTTTGCATGTATACTATTCCATTTGCATGCTACTTTTTATTTCTTTTTTTTTTTTTTTTTTTTGAGAAGGAGTCTCGCGCTGTCACCCAAGCTGGAGTGCAGTGGCCAGATCTCAGCTCACTGCAAACTCCGCCTCCCGGGTTTACGCCATTCTCCTGCCTCAGCCTCCCGAGTAGCTGGGACTACAGGCACCCGCCACCTCGCCCGGCTAGTTTTTTGTATTTTTTTAGTAGAGACGGGGTTTCACCGTGTTAGCCAGGATGGTCTCGATCTCCTGACCTCGTGATCCACCCGCCTCGGCCTCCCAAAGTGCTGGGATTACAGGCTTGAGCCACCGCGCCCGGCCTGCATGCTACTTTTTCTAAAAGATCATTTCTGGTCACCAGTTACACTATCTAATTAGGGAGATGAGTTATCTATTCCAGCATCTTGCTGTTTTAATCTGTAGAATTTCTTTCTTTTTCTTCCTTTTTCACATTTGTTCCTCATATTAATTGGGCAATTATAGGCAATTTGACTTTTTTTGTTTGAAGCGGAGTTTTGCTTTTGTCTCCCAGGCTGGAGTCCAGTGGTGCTATCTTGACTCACTGCAACCTCAATCTCCCAGGCTCAAGCGATTCTCCTGCCTCAGCCTCCTGAGTAGCTGGGATTACAGGCGCCCACCACCATGCCCAGCTAATTTTTGTATTTTTAGTAGAGATGAGGTATCACCATGTTGGCCAGGCTGGTCTCGAACTCCTGACTTTAGGTGATCCATCTGCCTCGGCTTCCGACTTTTTTGTTTTTTGTAAGTTTGGGTCTGTTTCTGGTTTCTTCTGTCTAGTTGGTCTGTATGTCTGTCCTTATACCAATACTGTTTTTTCTTTATTTCTATTTTTTCTTTTTAAATTTTCTTTTTTTAAATTTGAGATGGAGTTTTGCCTTTGTCACCTAGGCTGGAGTGCAATGGTGCGATCTTGGCTCACTGGAACCTCTGCCCCCCAGGGTTCAACCGATTCTCCTGCCTCAGCCTCCCAAGTAGCTGGGATTACAGGAACCAGCTACCACACCTGGCTAATTTTTGTATTTTTAGTAGAGATGGGGCCAGAAGTTGGCCAGGCTGGTCTTGAACTCCTGACCTCAGGTGATCCACCCACTTTGGCTTTCCAGTGTGCTGTGATTATAGGCTGGAGCCACCACGTCCAGCCCCAGCACTGTTTTTGTAATTTCCATTTTACAAGTCTTGTAGATATTTTGTTCAAGTTATCCCTAAGCACTTTATTTTAATTTTTTATGTTGTCTGTTGCTAGTAATGTATTTTTAGGTTTCTTTTCCCAGTTTGTTGATAGTATGTAGGAATACAACTGAATCTTTTGTATATTTACTTTTTATTGTTACATTATTAAATTCACTTTTTAGTTGTGACAGCTTTTTTTTTGAGGTGGAGTTTTGCTTTTGTTGCCCAGACTGGAGTGCAATGGCACGATCTTGGCTCACTGCAACCTCTGCCTCCCGGGTTCAGGGGAGTCTCCTCTCCTGCCTCAGCTTCCTGAGTAGCTGGGATTACAGGTGTGTACCACCACGCCCAGCTAATTTTTTGTATTTTTAGTAGAGATGGGGTTTTGCCATGGCCAGGCTGGTCTTGAACTCCTGACCTCAGGTAATCGCCCACCTTGGCCTCCCAGAGTGCTGGGATTACAGGAGTGAGCCAACAACTTTTAGATTTCTTAGGATTTTGTTATTGTTGTTTTGTTTTTGAGGCAGAGTCTCACTCTGTTGCCCAGGCTGGAGTTCAGTGGTTCGATCGTGGCACACTGCAACCTCTGCCTCCCAGGTTCAAGCAGTTCTCCTGCGTCAGCCTCCCGAGTAGCTGGAACCACAGCCTTGTGCCACCACACCCGGCTAATTTTTTTTTGTGTGTGTTTTTAGTAGAGACAGGGTTTCACCTTGTTAGCCAGGGTGATCTCGATCTCCTCACATTGTGATCCGCCTGCCTCGACCTTCCAAAGTGTTGGAATTACAGGCATGAGCAACCACACCTAGCAGAATTTTCTTTTTCTTTTTTTGAGGCAGAGTCTCGCTCTGTCGTCCGGGCTGGAGTGCAGTGGCGCAGTCTCAGCTCACTGCAAGCTCCGCCTCCCAGATTCACACCATTCTCCTGCCTTAGCCTACCGATTAGCTGGGATTACAGGCGCCCACCACCTCGCCCGGCTAGTTTTTTTGTATTTTTTAGTAGAGATGGGGTTTCACCGTGTTAGCCAGGATGATCTCGATCTCCTGACCTCGTGATCCGCCCGTCTCGGCCTCCCAAAGTACTGGGATTATAGGCTTGAGCCACCGCGCCCGACCAGGATTTTCTTTATACACAATCATTTCTGCAGAGAAAGCCGGTTGTACTTACTTATTTCCAATCTGTATGCCATGTTTTTCCTACCTGTTGCCTCTGGCTAGATTAATGCTGTCCACTAGAAATATAATACAAACCAAGTATGTAATTTAAATTTTATAGTACCCCCACACTAAAAAAGTAGCAATAAGTGAAATTAAATTTAATGTATTTTTAATTTCACTACATCCAAAATATTACTCAATATGTGTAGTAATTTCTTAAGGCTGCTATAGTAAATTACTGCAAAGTGGGTGGTTTCTAACAGCATAAATTTATTTTCTGACAGTTCTGGAAAGTAGAAATATGAGGTCCCGGTGTCGAGAGAGCTGTGCTCCCAGTGTAGGCTCTAGGGAAGACCCCTCCTTGACTCTTCCTCTATTTCTTTCTTTTTTTTTTTTTTTTTTGAGATAGAGTTTCACTCTTGTTGCCCAGGCTGGAGTGCAATGGCATGATCTCAGCTCGCTGCAACCTGTGCCTCCTGGATTCAAGTGATTCTCCTGCCTCAGCCTCCCAAGTAGCTGGGATTACAGGCGTGCACCACCATGCCCGACTAATTTTGTATTTTTAGTAGAGACAGTGTTTCACCATTTTGGTCAGGCTGGTCTTGAACTCCCGATCTTAGGTGATCTGCCCGCCTTGGCCTCCCAGAGTGTTGAGATTACAGGCTTGAGCCACCGCGCCCAACCTCTTCCTATTTCTAGTGGTTGCTATATAGGAACTAGTTAGGTTTTCTCTTTCTCTTTTTTTTTGAGACAGAATTTCCCTGTCGTTGCCCAGGCTGGAGAGCAATGACATGATCTTGGCTCACTGCAACCTCTACATCCTGGGTTCAAGTGATTCTCCTGCCTCAGCCTCCTAAGTAGCTGGGATTAGAGGCATGCGCCACCACGCCCATCTAATTTTATATTTTTAGTAGAGATGGGGTTTCACTATGTTTGTCAGGCTGGTCTCGAACTCTTGACCTCAGGTGATCCGCCCACCTTGGCTTCCCAAAGTGCTGGGATTGCAGGCGTGAGCCACATTGCCTAGCCTATTATAGTCATTTGTTCCTTTTTTAATGTCTAGAGGATCTGTAGCGATATGCCTTCTATCGTTGCTCATATTGGTAATTCCAGCCTCTTGCTTTTTCCTTAATCTAGACATACTGATATTTATTGTTATTTCTTGTTTATTTTAAATTTTATCGATTTCTGCATTTTATTATTTTTTTCCTTCTACTTCCCCTTGGTTTAGTCTGCTTTTTTCCCCGAGCATCTTGAGGTGGACATTTATGTTATTGATTTTAGAACTTTCTTCTTTTCTAATACAAGTGTTTACAGCTATGAATTTCCTTCTAAATACTGTTTAGCCACATATCATAAATTGATTTCTTATTTTCATTCAGTTCAAAATATTGTCTAATTTCTTTTGCAGTTTCTTTTTTGATCAGGGGTTATTTAGGAGACTGTTATTTTCTAAATACTTGAGAATTTTATATGGTATCTTTATATTAATGATTTTGAGTTTAATTCCATTGTAGTCAGAGAACATGCTGCATACTTTATATTATTATTATTTATTTTGAGATGGAGTCTTGCTCTGTCACTCAGGCTAGAGTGCAGTGACACTCCCCATCTCTATTAAAAATACAAAAATTACTCACTGCAACCTCCACCTCTCAGGTTCAAGCAATTCTCCTGTCTCAGCCTCCCAAGTAGCTGGGATTACAAGCGCACACCACCATGCCCGGCTAATTTTTGTTTCACTGTCTTGGCCAGGGTAGTCTTGAACTCTTGACCTCAGGTGTTACGCACGCCTTGGCCTCCCAAAGTGCTGGGATTACAGTTGTGAACCACCGTGCCCAGCAAATTTATATTATTTAAAGTATTTCCAGACTTGTTTTATGGTCCAGCATATGGTTTATCTTGGTGAATGTTCTATGTATGCTTGCCAAGATGGTTTATCTTGCTGTTGTTAGGTGCAGTGTTCTAAAAATAACAATTATGTCAAGTTGGTTAATAATGTTCTTCATATCCTACATATTCTTAATTTTCTGTTTACTTGTTCTGTGAATTATTGCATCAATGAGGAGTGTTGAACTCCCTGTGATTGTGGATCTGTTTATTTCTCCTTTCAGTTATGTCAATTTTTGCTGCATGCACTTTGATGCTGTCTTGTTAGATGTACACACTCATAAGTAATTTAACTAGGGGGATACATTCTGAGGAATGCATCATTGGACAATTTCTTTATTGTGCGAGCATCATATGGTATACTTACATGATCCTAGATGGTGTAGCGTGCTACACATGTAGGCTATAGCCTATAGCCTATTGCTCTTAGGCTACAAACCTGTACAACGTATTACTGTACTGAATACTCTAGGCAGTTATAACATAATGGTGAATATTTGTGTATCTAAACATAGAAAAGGTACAATAAAAATATAGTGTAAAAGGGCCGGGCACCAGGCACCGTGGCTCACGCCTGTAATCCCAGCACTTTGGGAGGCTGAGGTGGGTGGATCAGGAGGTCAGGAGTTTGAGACCAGCCTGGCCAACATAGTGAAACCCCATCTCTACTAAAAATACAAAAATTAGCCCAGCATAGTGGTGGGTGCCTGTAGTCCCAGCTACTCAGGAGGTTGAGGCAGGAGAATCGCTTGAACCTTGGACACGGAGCTTGCAGTGGGCTGAGATCGTGCGACTGCACTCCAGCTTGGGCAACAGGTGAGATTTTGTCAAAAAAAAAAAAAAAAAAAAAAGGCCGGGCATGTTTGCTCACACCTGTAATCCCAACACTTTGGGAGGCTGAGGCAGGCAGATCACTTGAGGTCAGGAGTTTGAGGCCAACATGGTGAAACTGTGTCTCTACTAAAAATGTAAAAATTAGCCTGGTATGGTGGCAGATGACTGTAATCCCAACTATTTGAGAGGCTGAAGTAGGAGAATTGAACCCAGGAGGCAGAGGTTGCAGTGAGCCGAGATCACGCCACTGCACTCCCGCCTAGGCGACAGAGTGAGACTTTGTCTAAAAACAGAACAGAACACAGAACAGAACGGAACACAGAACAGAACGGAACACAGAACAGAACAGATATGAAAGATAAACATGGTGCACCTATAATAGGGCACTTAGCATGAGAGGACCTTGCAGGAGTGGAAGTTGCTCTGAGCGAATCAGTGAATTGAGGGGTGGTGAATGAATGTGAAGGCCTAGGATATTACTGTACCCTACTGTACACTTTATGAACAATGTACAGTTAGGCTACACTAAATTCATCAAATTTTTTTTCTTTGATCAATAGTAAATTAACTTTAGCTTATTGTAACTTTTGACTTTATAAACTTTAAAATGTTTGTTTTTTGACTCTTGTAACAAAACTTAAATACAAACACATTATACAGCTGTACAAAAGTATTTTCTTTAAATCCTTATTCTGTAAGCTTTTTTCTATTTAAAAATTTTTAATTTTTTAAGCCTTTGTTTAAAAAATGAAATTTTTTTTAGAGATGGAGTCTCGCTATGTTGCTTAGGCTGACCTCCAACTCCTGGGTTCAAGTGATTCTCTGGCCTCAACCTCCTGAGGTGCATGCTACTGCATCTGGCCTTTTTTTCGTTTTTCTTTTTTTTTTTTACTTTTTAAACTTTTTTGTTGGAAATGAAGACATAAGCACACACATTAGCCTAGGGCCCACACAAGGTCAGGATTGTCAATATCAGTGTCTTCCACCTTCATATCTTGTCCTACTGGAAGGTCTTCAGGGGCAATACTCACGTGAACCTGTCTGGACTACTTCCTGAAGGAACCTGCCTGAGGCTGTTTTTAGGTAGCTTTTAAAAAACATGAGTAGAATGGTGACTCTTGCTTGTAATCCCAGCACGTTAGGAGGCTGAGGTGGGAGGATGGCTTGAGCTCAGGAGATTGGGACCAGCCTGGGCAACACAGTAAGTCCCCATCTTAAAAAAAAAAAAAAAAAAAAAGTAAGTAGAAGGAGTAAAAGTATGACATAGGTTGGGTGTGGTGGCTCACGCTTCTAATCCCACTGCTTTTGGAATCTGATATGGGTGGTGAATCACTTGAGCCCAGGAGTTTGAGACCAGCCAGGGCAACAGGTATCCACCATTAAAGTATTGTGCCAAATAGTTTCACCTCCATGAGATTATTCTACTTCAGCTCTTCAGCCCTCTCTGCCTTTCCCCAAGCCCTTGGCAACCACTGTTTTTTACTATTTCTATACTTTTACCTTTTCTGGAATGTCTTTTTTTTTTTTTTGAGACGGAGTCTCGCTCTGTCGCCCAGGCTGGAGTGCAGTGGCCGGATCTCAGCTCACTGCAAGCTCCGCCTCCCGGGTTTACGCCATTCTCCTGCCTCAGCCTCCCGAGTAGCTGGGACTACAGGCGCCCGCCACCTCGCCCGGCTAGTTTTTTGTATTTTTTAGTAGAGACGGGGTTTCACCGTGTTAGCCAGGATGGTCTCGATCTCCTGACCTCGTGATCCGCCCGTCTCGGCCTCCCAAAGTGCTGGGATTACAGGCTTGAGCCACCGCGCCCGGCCTGGAATGTCTTATAATTGAAATCATCTAGTATGTAGCCTTTCCGGACTAGCTTTTTTCACTTAGCAATATACATATAAGGGTCCTTTACATCATTTTGTGGTTGGCTAGCTCATTTATTTTTATTGCTAAATAATCCATTATATGGATATATTACAGTTTGTTTATCTGTTCACCTATCAGAGGACATCCTTGGTTCCAGGTTTTGGTGATTACGAATAAAGCTGCTTATAATCATTGTGTGTAGGTTTTGTGTGACTATAAGTTTTTAAATCAATTTGGATAATCAAATACTTCAGGAATGTGATTTCTGGATCATATGGTAGACCTGTATTTAGCTTTGTAAGAAACTGCCAAACTGCCTTCCAAAAGGGCTGTTTTATTTTGTATTTCCATCAGCAGTGAATATTAAGAGTTCCTGTTGTTCGCATTTTCATTCCTATTTGGTATTGTCAGTTTATTTGATTGTAGCTATTCTAATGGGTATGTATTGGTATCTCATTGTTATTTCTTTCTTTCTTTCTTTTTTTTTTTTTTTTTTTTTTTTTTGAGATGGAGTCTCGATTTGTCAACCAGGCTGGAGTGCAATGGCGAGATCTCGGCTCATTGCAACCTCTGCCTCCTGGGTTCAAGCGATTCTCCTGCCTCAGCCTTCTGAGTAGCTGAGACTACAGGCGCATGCCACCACGCCTGGCTAATTTTTGTATTTTTAGTAGAGACGGGGTTTCACCATATTGGCCAGGCTGGTCTCGATCTCCTGACGTCATGATCCACTTGCCTCAGCCTCCCAAAGTGTTGGGATTACAGGCGTGAGCCACCTTGCCTGGCCTAAGTTTTTCCTTTTTAAAATTAGCTTTATTGTGATATAATTTACACATCATAAAATTCACCTATTTAAAGGGGGTATCTCGATGTTTTCCAGTATATTTACAGTTTTGCAGTCTTTCGCATAATCTAATTTTGAAGCATTTTAATCACCCCAGAAAGAACCCTTGTACACATTAGCAATCACTCTCCAATCCTTCTCTCCTGGACCGCTAGCCCTAAGCAACCACTAATTTATTTTCTGTCTTTGTAGATTTGCCTATTTTGGACATTTCATAGAAATGAAGTCATACAATATGTGATCTTTTGTAACTGGCTTCTTTCATTTGGGATAGTGTTTTTCAGGTTCACTCATGTTGTAGTATGTATCACTCCTTCATTCCTTTTTTAAAAATTTCTGGCAAAATTCACATAATATGAAATTTGCCATTTTAACCACTTAAAATATGTAATTCAGTGGTGTTCAGTACATTCACAATGTCATGCAAGTATTACCACAGACTAAATGTTCCCAAACGTTTTCATCATCTTAAAAGGAAACCCTGTACCCTTTAAGCAGTCTCTCCCCATTCCCAGTCTCCTAGTGCCTGCCACCCAGTAATCTGTTTTCTCTATGGATTTGCCTATTCTGGATATTCCTATAAGTGCACTTATGCAATGTATGAGCTTTTGGGTTCAGCTTCTTTCACTTAACACAATGCTTTCTAGGTTCAGTAGTACTTCATTCCTTTTTATGGCTGAATAATACTACATTCTATAGAAACACCACATTTTGTTTGTCTTGATTTGATGGACATTTACATTGTTTCTACCTTTTGGCTATTCTGAATAGTGCTGCTATGAACATTTATATACAGATTTTTTTGTTTGTTTTTGAGACAAGATCTGGGTCTGTCACCCAAACTGGAGTACAGTGGCACAGTCGTGGCTCACTGCAGCCTTGACCTTCCAGGCTCAATGATCATCCTGCCTTAGCCTCCTGAGTAGCTGGGACTGTGGATTTACACCACCACATCTGGGTAATTAAAAAAATTTTTTTTTGTATAGTTAGGGTCTTACTGTGTTGTCCGGACTGGTCTTTTTTTTCCTTTTTTTTTTTTTTTTTTGAGATGGAGTCTTACTCTGCCGCCCAGGCTGGAGTGCAGTGGCGCGGTCTCGGCTCACTGCCATCTCTGCCTCCCGGATCTAAGTGATTCTCCTGCATCAGCCTCCCGAGTAGCTGGCATTACAGGCGCACACCATCATACCCGGCTAAATTTTGTATTTTGAGTAGAGATGGGGTTTTGCCATGTTAGCCAGGCTGGTGTTGAACTCCTGACGTCAGGTCATCCACCCGCCTTGGTCTCCCAAAGTGCTGGGATTAGAGGCATGAGCCTCCATGCCTGGCCTATTTGTTTTTAATTTGTCCTATCTCTTCTTTGTTCCTTTTTGGATTACTTGAGTATATTTTAGTATTCCATTTTATCTTCACGTTGGCTGATTAGCTATATGTCTTGATTTTTAAAATTAGTTGCCTTGGCCAGGTGCAGTGGCTCACACCTGTAATCCCAGCACTTTGGGAGGCTGAGGTGGGTGGATCATGAGGTCAGGAGATCAAGACCATCCTAGCTAACACAGTGAAACCCTGTCTCTACTAAAAATACAAAAAATTAGCCGGATGTGGTCACATGTGCATGTAGTCCCAGCTACTTGGGAGGCTGAGGCAGGAAAATCACTTGAACCCGGGAAGTGGAGGTTGCAGTGAGCCGAGGTCGCGCCACAGCTCTCCAGCCTGAAGACGCAGTGAGACTCTGCCTCAAAAAAAAAAAAAGTAGTTGCCTTAGGGTGTATAATATACATCTTTAACTTTATGTATAACCTAGGACTCTTAATTCAGTACAGTTTCGTTCTCCCTATCTGTGTCTAATTTTCCTCCCAAAGGGATAATGCTAGACCTCCCTTGTTGGGTTGTTATGAATATGAAATGAGTTACTACATGTGAAATACTTTGAGCATAGCTCATGTTTTTATTCATATCAAGAATAATAGAAGAAAACTTTATTAGAAGTTCTTCAGTTTGCAGATTGCAGGTTTCTTTTCCAACTTACCTTAGCTGTCTACATGCATGATCACACACTAGACTAGTAGTTCTCAATTCTGGCTATGTATTATAAATGGGTGGCTTAAAAAATATTGATAGTAGTGGGCTACCTTCAGATACTCATATTTTGTTGGTCCGATTTTTTTAAAAGGTGTTCTAAATGGTTCTAATGTATGGTCAGGATGGAGAACCATTACCCTAGACTTTATCACTATGATCTGTAACTTAAAAAATTGTAAGCATCGGGCCGGGTGTGGTGACTCACGTCTGTAATCCCAGCACTTTGGGAGGCCGAGGCAGGTGGATCACGAGGTCAGTGGTTCGAGACCAGCCTGGCCAACATGGTGAAACCCCGTCTGTACTAAAAATTCAAAAAATTAGCTGGGCGTGATGGCATGCACTTATAATCCCAGCTACTCAGAAGACTGAGGCCAGAGAATCGCTTGAATCCAGGAGGTGGAGGTTGCGGTGAGTGGAGATCACGCCATTGCACTCCAGCCTGGATGACAGAGTGAGACTGTCTCAAAAAAAAATTGTAAGCATCTAACTTCCTCTTTTACTAACTCACATACTCTAGTACCCTATTTTGACATTTTTTGGATTCCTATTTTTTTTTTTACTTTTTCATTTTTCTCTCTGGACATTTCTTGGATTCCATCAAGACCTCCAGGCCAGTAGCTACACCATTTTTTCGCTGTCCATTATTCCCCTCGTATATTCTCTTCTTAACTTACCCAATTATATTGATTCATTTAATAAAAATTTTAGTTACTATTAGTGTTCTGTATGTACCATTCTGTGGTGTTAAGTGATAAACTCTTGTTCTTCTCTTCCTTCATTGTAATCAAGGCAAAACTTCAACCTCGATTACACTCAGTTCTTTGTCAACTCTGTGATTCCTTGAACCTAAACAACGGAGTGTGGCTGGAGAAAACAAATATGCTAGCTCGTCTTGCTTTAAATTTATGGCCACACACATCCATCGTGCCTACAGCATTGCTGTGTCTGCTTGTCCTTCTTCTTAGTTTGCTAAGAAGACTATATAATCTCTTTTCCTTGTAGACTCTTAGCTGTTTTTTAAAAACATTATTTTATTTTTTTATTTTAGAAACGAGGTCTTGCTATGTCAAGCAGTCATCCCACCTTGGCTTCCCAAAGTGTTGGGATTGCAGGCGTGAGCCACTGCACTGGGCATTTGTTTATTGATTGATTTAAGTATTGCACATAGTGTTTTTATTCTCTGCAGTGAAAGTGAGTCCTACTTGCAGACACACTTTTTTTTTTTTTTTTTTTTTAAAGCCAACTCATCTATGTTGTGACTTCTTGTCTCTTTAAGGATTTTGCTTCTGGGTTATCTTCTGTATCATTGTTTTGTTTGTTTTATTTTATTTTATCTAGACCAGCACATCCCCTGTATTATTTTCCTGCTGAATCATTTTCTTAGCATACGAACATGCTATAACTCTTAATTCTCTAACTTCAATAGGAATGGCAAAAGAAAAAAACCAAAAACAGCTCATTTCTCACACACACCTTTCCTTCTCATTTACAGCAAAATTTGTCAGAAAGAATTGCTCGTGCCGGGCGCGGTGGCTCAAGCCTGTAATCCCAGCACTTTGGGAGGCCGAGACGGGCGGATCACGGGGTCAGGAGATCAAGACCTTCCTGGCTAACACGGTGAAACCCTGCCTCTACTAAAAAAATACGAAAAAAACTAGCCGGGCGAGGTGGTGGGCGCCTGTAGTCCCAGCTACTCGGGAGGCTGAGGCAGGAGAATGGCATAAACCCGGGAGGCAGAGCTTGCAA
>NW_016809668.1:1506724-1521661 GCF_001698545.2 Rhinopithecus bieti
AAAAAAAAAAAAAAAAAAAAAAAAGAATTGCTCGTTCTCAGTATCTCTGCCCTCTAAGATTCCATTTTTTCCCCAATTCTTTCCAGGTTGGGTCTTTTCCACTCCCACCAACTGAAATCACTCTTGTCAGTGTTTTCAATCCTTAAATTACTCTAACTCTCACCAGCATTTGACACAGGTGATTGATCATTTCCTGTTTTTATAAAAACTTTACTTGGTTTTCTGGATGCCATATCATCCTCACTCTTTCCTAATTTATGGCAGCTCCTTCTCGATCTTATTTTCTAGCTTCTCTTTCCTCACCTGAAGGTTGTTGTGTCCTACCTAGACATAGGCTTTGTAACTTTTCTTTATCGGTGTTCGTCAGTTAGTATTTGACGGTTCTTTGGGTATCTTATCTAATGCCATGGCTGTAAGCATTATTAATTTGCTCTTGACTCAGGCCTTGACATCTTCATTGAACTCCACACTATAATGGACTGCGTTTTCATTTTTCAAGACAGGGTCTCATTCTGTCATACAGGCTGGAATACAGTGATGCAATTATAGCTCACTGTAACCTTGAACTCCTGGTCTCAAGCGATTGTCCTGCCTCAGCCTCCTGAGTAGGACTATAGGTGCATACTACCACACCTGGCTAGGACTATAGGTGCATACTACCAACAATTTTATTGTTGTTATTGAGACTGGATCTTGCCGCGTTGCCCAGGCTGCTCTCAAACACCTGGCCTCAGGCATCCTCCCACCTTGGCCTCCCAAAAGGCTGGGTTTATAGGTGTGAGCCACTGTGCCCTGCCAGGACTGCCTTTTCTACATCTCTTGAATATTTTAGTAGGCATGTCAGTTTTAACTTGTGTGAAAAAGAATTATTGGTTTATTTCCTCAAACCTACCCTTTTCTCAGACTTTACCCTCTCAGTAAATGGTACTGTCGTTTACCCACTTAATCAAGCCACAAAATGGAAATCATACTTGCTTTCTCTTTTTTTCCCCTTACACATCCAATCCACCAGCAGCAGCTTTACCTTCAAACTATATCCCCTATATTATCATTTCTTGCTGCTCCCACTCCTTTGCCCTAATATAAGCCATTTTTATCATGTCTTTTCTGGGCTGTTGTTAATCACCTTCTATCTGCTCTCCCTGCTTCCATTCTTTTCTCCTTCTAGTTTGTTCTCACAACAGCTAAAATGAAAGACATAAGTAGTAACATGTCACTCTCATTTAAAGGCTCCTCATAGTTTTTCATCATATTTAGAAAAAAATCCGAAGACCTAATTTTAGCCTAAAAGGCCTTACTTGATTTCTCCTTCACTGACCTCATCTCTTACTACTTCTCTAAGCTCCAGAGCCACTGGCCTTGCTGTTCCTCAAAGACCAAGTTATTTACTGCTTTAAGGCTTTTATTATTGACTTTTTCCTGCCTGTAATGTTCTTCCTTTGTTATCATATGATTTGCTTGCTCCTTCATGCCACTTAGGCCCCTGCTTAGATCTTCTTTTTTTTTTTTTTTTTTTAGATGGAGTCTTGCTCTTGTTGCCCAGGCTGGAGTACAATGGCACAATCTTGGCTGACTGCAACCTCCGCCTTCCGGGTTCAAGCGATTCTCCTGCCTTAGCCTCCCGAGTAGCTGGGACTACAGGCATGTGCCACCTCGCCTGGCTAATTTTTGTATTTTGGTTGGTCAGTCTGGTCTCGAACTCCTGACCTCAGGTGATCTGTCCGCCTCAGCCTCCCAAAGTGCTGGGATTATAGGTGTGTGCCTCTGCGCCTGGCTAGATCTTACTTTTTTGTTTTTGTTTTTTTGAGATGGGGTCTTGCTGTGTCGCCCAGGCTGGAGTGCAGTGGTGCAATCTCGGCTCACTGCAAGTTCCGCCTCCCGGGTTCACACCTCCCGGGTTCACACCTCCCGGGTTCTCCTGCCTCAGCCTCCCGAGTAGCTGGGACTACGGGTGCCTGCCAGCATACCCGGCTAGTTTTTTGTATTTTTAGTAGAGACGGGGTTTCATCGTGTTAGCCAGGATGGTCTCGATCTCCTGACCTCGTGATCTGCCTGCTTCGGCCTCCCAAAGTGCTGGGGTTACAGATGTGAGCCACCGCGCCCTGCCTAGATCTTACTTCTTCTTTTTTTTTTTTTTTTTTTTGAGACGGAGTTTCGCTCTGCCACCCAGGCTGGAGTGCAGTGGCGCGACCTCAGCTCACTGCAAGCTCCGCCTCCCGGGTTCCCGCCATTCTCCTGCCTCAGCCTCCCGAGTAGCTGGGACTACAGGTGCCTGCCACGTCGCCCGGCTAGTTTTTTGTATTTTTAGTAGAGACAGGGTTTCACCATGTTAGCCAGGATGGTCTCCATCTCCTGACCTCGTGATCCGCCCGTCTCGGCCTCCCAAAGTGCTGGGATTACAGGCTTGAGCCACCGCGCCCGGCCGATCTTACTTCTTTACTTCTTCAGAGAGATATTCCTTGATGACACCATAAAAATAGGCCCCTTCCCTTCCACTTTCTGTTTTGATTTACTTTTCTTCATAGCACCAAGGGTTTTTTTTTTTTTTTTTGAGACAGAGTCTCGCTCAGTCACGTAGGCTGGAGTGTAGTAGCACGATCTTAGCTCACTGCAACCTCCGCCTCCTGGCGATTCTCATGCCTCAGACTCCAGAGTAGCTGGGATTATAGGCATGAGCCACTACACCCAGCTAATTTTTGTATTTTTAGTAGAGACAGAGTTTCACCATGTTGGTCAGGTTGGTCCCAAACTCCTGACCTCAGTTGATCCACCCGTCTCAGTCTCACAAAGTGCTGGGATTACAGGTGTGAGCTACCGCGCCCGGCCACACGGCATCTATGTTTTTGAAAATATAAGTTTACTAATTATTTTCCAACTGTAATATAAGCTCTATAAAGACAAGGATTTGGTGTTTTCATTGCTTTAATTCCCAGCATTTAAAACGATATTTGAGACCCTGTCATAAGTTACTAATATACCAGTAGTAATTTTATTTAAAAAAATTTTATTATTNCAGCAGACTGATGGGTCTTGACTCTTGATCCAATTTGCCAGTCTGTGTCTTTTAATTGGACCATTTAGTCCATTTACATTTAAGGTTAATATTGTTATGTGTGAACTTGATCCTGTCATTATGATATTAGAGGGTTATTTTGCTCGCTAGTCGATGCAGTTTCTTCCTAGTGTTGATGGACTGTACATTTTGACATGTTTTTGTGATGGCTGGTACCAGTTATTCCTTTCCATGTTTAGTGCTTTCTTCAGGATCTCTTGTAGGGCAGGTCTGGTGGTGACAAAATCTCTAAGCATTTGCTTATCTGTAAAGGATTTTATTTCTCCTTCACTTACGAAACTTAGTTTGGCTGGATATGAAATTCTGGGTTGAAAATTCTTTTCATTAAGAATGTTGAACATTGGCCCCACTCTCTTCTGGCTTGTAGAGTTTCTGCCGAGAGATCTGCTGTTAGTCTGATGGGCTTCCCTTTGTGTGTAACCCGACCTTTCTCTCTGGCTGCCCTTAACATTTTTTCCTTCATTTCAACTTTGGTGAATCTGACAATAATAGTTGCTCTTCTCGAGAAGTATCTTTGTGGCGTTCTCTGTATTTCCTGAATTTGAATGTTGGGCTGCCTTACTAGGTTGGGGAAGTTCTCCTGGATGATATCCTGCAGTGTTTTCCAACTTGGTTCCATTTTCCCCCTCACTTTCAGGCACACCAATCAGACATAGATTTGGTCTTTTCACATAATCCCATATTTCTTGGGGGCTTTGTTCGTTTCTTTTTACTCTTATTTCTCTACACTTCTCTTCTCGCTTCATTTCATTCATTTGATCTTCAATCACTGATACTGTTTCTTCCAGTTCATGGAATCGGTCACTGAAGGTTGTGCATTTATCACGTAGTTCTCGTGTTATGGTTTTCATCTCTATCAGTTCTTTTAGGGTCTTCTCTGCATTGATATTCTAGTTATCCATTCATCCATTCTTTTTTCAAGGTTTTTAGTTTCTTTGCGCTGGTTACGTAGTTCCTCATTTAGCTCTGAGAAGTTTTATCGACTGAAGCCTTCTCTCAACTCGTTATTCTCCGTCCAGCTTTGTTCTGTTGCTGGCAATGAGCTGCGTTCCTTTGGAGGGGGAGATGTGGTCTGATTTTTTGAATTTCCAGCTTTTTTGCACTGCTTTTTCCCCATCTTTGTGGTTTTATCTGCCTTTGGTCTTTGATGATGGTGACGTACTGATGGAGTTTTGGTGTGGGTGTCCTTTCTGTTTGTTAGTTTTCCTTCTAACAGTCAGGACGCTCAGTTGTAGGTCTGTTGGAGTTTGCTTGAGGTCTACTCCAGACCATATTTGACTGTGTATCAGCAGCAGAGGCTGTAGAAGATAGAATATTGCTGCACAGCGAGTGTTGCTGTCTGATTCTTGCTTTGCAAGCTTCGTCTCAGGGGTGTACCCAGCCGTGTGAGGTGTGAGGTGTCCGTCTGCCCCTATTAGGGGAGGATGTCTCCCAGTTAGGCTCCTCAGGGGTCAGGGACCCACTTGAGCAGGCAGTCTGTCCGTTCTCAGATCTCAGCCTCTGTGCTGGGGGATCCACTGCTCTCTTCAGAGCTGTCAGACAGGGGCATTTATGTCTGCCGAGGTTTCTGCTGCTTTTTGTTTAGCTATGCCCTGTCCCCAGAGGAGGAGTCTACAGAGGCAGGCCAGCCTCCTTGAGCTGTGGTGGGCTCCACCGAATTCGACCTTCCCGGCGGCTTTGTTTGCCTACTTAAGCCTCAGCAATGGCGGGCAGCCCTCCCCGAGCCTCACTGCCACCTTGCAGTTAGCTCTCAGACTGCTGTGCTAGCAATGAGGGAGGCTCCGTGGGTGTGGGACCCTCTGGGCCAGGTATGGGATATAATGTCCTGGTGTGCCATTTGCTAAGACCCTTGATAAAGCGCAGTATTAGGTTGGGAGTTACCCAATTTTCCAGGTGTTGTGTGTCTCAATTTCCTTTGGCTAGGAAAAGGAATTCCCTTCCCCCTTGCGCTTCCCCGGTGAGGCGATGCCTTATCCTGCTTCAGCTCTTGCTGGTCGGGCTGCACCTGCGGACAAGCACCAACTGTCAGACACACGCCAGTGAGATGAACCGGGTACCTCAGTTGAAAATACAGAAATCACCCGTCATCTTTGTTGCTGACGCTGGGAGTTGGAGGCTGGACCTGTTCCTATTCGGCCACCTTGGGCACCTTATTTTTTATTTTTTGAGATGAAGTCTCACTCTTGTCCCTCAGGCTGGAGTGCAATGGGGCGATCTTGGCTCACTGCAACCTCCACCTCCTGGGATCAAATGATTCTCCTGCCTCAGCCTCCCAAGTAGCTGGGATTACAGGCGCCTGCCACCATGCCCGGCTAATTTTTTTTTGTAATTTTAGTAGAGATGGGGTCTTACCATGTTGGCCAAGCTGGTCTCGAACTCCTGATTTCAGGTGATCCACCTGCCTCAGCCTCCCAAAGTGCTGATATTACAGGCGTGAGCCACTGCACCCGACCACCAGTAGTAATTTTTTTTTTTTTTTTTGAGAGGGAGTCTCGCTCTGTCGCCCAGGCTGGAGTGCAGTGGCCGGATCTCAGCTCACTGCAAGCTCCACCTCCCAGGTTCACGCCATTCTCCTGCCTCAGCCTCCCAAGTGGCTGGGATTACAGGCGCCTGCCACCTCGCCTGGCTAATTTTTTTGTATTTTTTAGTAGAGACGGGGTTTCACCGTGTTAGCCAGGATGATCTCGATCTCCTGACCTCGTGATCCGCCCGTCTCGGCCTCCCAAAGTGCTGGGATTACAGGCTTGAGCCACCGCGCCCGGCCACCAGTAGTAATTTTTTAACAAACACAAGAACTCCTTTCCCTTTAGCCACAAAACTGTAAAATAGTTATGAATAATCCAAGCAAAAAAATACGCAATACCTGAATGAAGAAAATCAACACATTTATTTTGTGTGTGTATGTGTGTGTGTGTGTTTTGTTTTGAAATGGGGTCTTGCTGTTTCACAGGCTATAGGGCAGTGGCACTTATGGCTCAAACAATCCTCTTGCCTCAACCTCCTGTGTAGCTGAGATCATAGGCGTGTGCCACAACATCAGCTCATTTTAAAGTTTTTTGTAGGGGCTAGGTCTCACTTTGTTGCCCAGGCTGGTCTCAAACTCCTCGGGTCAAGTGATCCTCCTGTTTCAGCCTCCCAAATTGCTGGGATTACAGGCTTGAGCCACTGCACCTGGCCGGGTCAAGATTTTTTCTCAGCTCTTTATGTCAAAGTACTGTGTTCAAAAGTTATATGTGGCTGTGTGCTGTGGCTAATACCTGTAATCCAGTGCTTTGGGATGTCTAGGTGGGACGATGGCATGAAACCAGGAGTTTGAGATCAGCCTGGGAAATGTAGCAGGACCCCCATCTCTACTGTAGTAGTCTATTCTCACACTGCTGACATACACAAGTGGCTCACGCCTGTAATCCCAGTACTTTGGGAGCCTGAGGTGGGTGGATCACCAGAGGTCAGGAGTTCAAGACCAGCCTGACCGATATGGTGAAACTGCCATCTCTACTAAAAATACAAAAATTAGCTGGGCATAGTGGCGTGTGCCTGTAATCCCAGCTACTCTGGAGGCTGAGACAGGAGAATTGCTTGAACCCAGAGGGTGGAGGTTCCAGTGAGTAATTTTTGTAGTTTTTGTAGAGACAGGGTTTTGCCATGTTGGCCAGGCTGGTCTTGAACTCCTAACCTCAAGTGATCCGTGCCCCCTCAGCCTCCAAAAGTGTTGAGATTACAGGCGTGAGTCACCGCACCCAACCCCAAAGTCTCAACTCATTTTGGCATTAACTCAGAAGTCCACAGTCCATAGTCCCATCTGAGACAAGGCAAGTTTCTTCCGCCTATTAACTTGTAAAATCAAAGCAAGTTAGTTACTTCCTAGATTCACAAGGGGTACAGGCATTGGGTAAATACAGCCAAACACCTGTGGGTAGTCCTAAACCAACCACACTAGGCATCTTATCGTTAAACTGGCATCCTTTGCCATATCTCTTTTTCCTCTCAGAGAAGAAAAATGTCCTGGCACTCACCACCTTCAGTCCTCTTCATTTTTTAGAATGCTGATATTGGCCGGGCACAGTGGCTCACGCCTGTAATCCTTGCACTTTGGGAGGCTGAGGCCTGTGGATCACCTGAGTTCAGGAGTTTGGGACCAGCCTGGCCAATACGGTGAAACCCTGTCTCTACTAAAAATACAAAAATTAGCCAGGTGTGGTGGCGGTGGTGCGGGGGCCGCCTGTAAGTCCAGAGACTTGGGAGACAGGCAGGAGAATCGCTTGAACCCCGGTGGGGCGGAGGTTGCAGTGAGCCGAGATCGTGCCATTGCACTCCAGCCTGGGTGACCGTCTCAATCTCAGCGACTTAGGAGGTGGAGGCTGGAGGGTCACTTGAGGCCAGGAGTTGAAGACCAGCTTGGGTAGCATAGAGAGACCCCGATCTCTACAAAAGTTAGAAAAAATTAGCTGGATGTGGTGGTGCGTGCCTGTAGTCCCAGCTACTCAGGAGTCTGAGCTAAGAGGATCACTTGAGCCTGGGAGTTTGATGCTGAAGTGAGCTATGATTGTGCCACTGCATTCCAGTCTGGGCAACAGAGTGAGATCCTGCCTCCAAAAAAAAAAATTTTTTTTAAATATAAAAACCATCAAAATGCTGTTATCTACACATATCTAATGTTTATAATTATCAGGTTTATACATTTATTTTAGGTAAATCTAAAGGCATCCTATATATACATTTTATGTGAGAGGAAAGTATTAATCTGAAATTGAAAAGTAGCTTTTGTTTCATGCAGACTGATTTTTATCAGGAATGAAGAAGGATAATTTATTAATGCTTTTTTATAACGATAAAGGAATTGGTTAATTGAAAGGATATAACAATTCTTAATGTTTATGCCTTTAATAACAGTTTCAAAATACAAGAAGCAAAACCGATACACTGAAAGGAGAAAAGACAAATCCATAATTTTAGTCAGAGATTTTAATGCCATTCTCTTACTAGTCGATTGCACAAGTAGATAGAAAACCAGCAAGGATATAGTAGACTTGTTACAACACTATTTACTTGATTGGCATTTATAGAGCCCTCTGCCCAACAGCAGAAGAGATATTCTGCTAAAGTGCACATGGAATATTTATCAAGACAGACCACATTCAGGCTGAGCATGGTGTCTTATTCCTGTAATCCCAGCACTTTGGGAGGCCAGGGTGGGAGGATTGTGTGAGGCCAGGAGTTGAAGACCAGTATGGGCAACATAGCAAGACCCTGTCTCTACAAAAAATAATGAAAAAACAAAAGACCACATTCTTAGCCATAAAACAGGTCTTGATAACTATGAAAGAATTTGGGTTATACAAAGTACATTCTCTGACCATAAGGCATTTAAGTTAGAAATTAGTAACAGAAAGATTCTTGGAAAATTCCCAAGTACAGAATTTGGAAACTGAAAAACATACTTTATTTTTTAAAAAATTTTACTTCCTTTTCTTTCTGTTTTTTTTTGTTTGTTTGTTTGTTTGTTTTGAGACGGAGTTTTGCTCTTGTTGCCCAGGTTGGAGTGCAATGGCGCGATCTCCGCTCACTGCAACCTCTGCCTCCCGGGTTCAAGCGATTCTCTTGCCTCAGCCTCCTCAGCTGGGACTACAGGCATGTGCCACCACGCCCGGCTAATTTTGTATTTTTAGTAGAGGGGGTTTTCTCCATGTTGGTTAGGCTGGTCACGAACTCCCAACCTCAAGTGATCTTGGCCTCCCAAGTGCTGGGAGCACTTTGGCCTCCCAAAGTGCTGGGATTACAGGCTTGAGCCACCATTTCCTTTTCACTTCCTTTTCTTTAAATTTTATTTTTTTACTTTTAAAAATTAAACTTGTCTCTTTCTTATGTTATTTTTGATTTTAATTTGTAGTTTTTTAGTAAGAAACCTCACCCAAGAAAACATACTTTAAAATTATCTATTGGGCAAAGAAAATATTTTTTAAAAAAGGAAATAAAAAATATTTCAATCCAAGTGAGGTTTCAGAAAACAGAGTGAAGATAAAGGAAAAAAGAATTAAAGTTAAAAAAAGAAAAAAATTATAAAAAAATATTTTGAACAGAATAAAAAGAAGGCCAGGTACGGGTGACTTATACCTGTAATCCCAGCTACTCGGGAGGCTGAGGCACGAGAATCACTTAAACGCAGGAGGTGGAGGTTACAGTGATCCCAGATCACATCACTACACTCCAGCCTAGGTGACGGAGTGAGACTGTCTCAAAAAAAAAAAAAAAAAAAAAAAGAAAACATATCCAGATTTATGGAGTACCACTGAAACACTCCTTAGGAAACGATTTGTAGCAGTGAATATCTACATTAGAAAAGATCTCAAATCAATGACTTTAGCTTCCACCTTAAAAAGCTTGAAAAAGAATAGCAAATTAAACTCTACATAAGCAGAGAAAAGAAAACAATAAAGATTAAAGTAGAATTCAAAGAAATGTGAAACAGAAAAGCAAGAGAAAAATCTATGAAACCAAGGGTGATTTTTAAAATGGATAAACTTCTAACCAGGCTGATCAGGCAAAAAAAGAGAAGATACAAATTACTGATATCAGGAATTAGAGAGGTGATATCACTACATATTCTAAAGATACTAAACGGATAATAATAGAATATTATGAACAACTTTATGTCAATAAATTTGACAAACTTAGATGGAATGACAAATTCCTTGAAAGACACAAACTACAAAAGTTTATTCAAGAAGAAATAGGGGCTGGGCAAGGTGGCTCATTCCTGTAATCACAGCACTTTGGGAGGGGGAGAATCACTTGAGCCCAGGAGTTTTAGACCAGCCTGGGAAACATGACGAAACCTCATCTCTAGAAAAATAAATTAACTGGGTGTGGTGGTGCATGTCCATGGTCCCAGCTACTTGAGAGACTGAGGTGGGAGGATCACTTGAGCCTGGGAGGTTGAGACTGCAGTGAGCTGTCATTGTTTCACTGCACTGCAGCCTGGGCAACAGAGCAAGACCCTATCTCAAAAAATCAATCAATCAATCAATCAGTCAATCAATCAAGAAGAAATAGGTAAGCTAAATAACTTCGTGTGTGTTTAAGGAATTGAAATCATAGTTTAAAAATCTACCCACGGAAAGATCCAGACTCACATAATTTCACAGGCAAGTTCTATCAGACATTTAAGGAAGAAATAATACCGTTTCTGTATAGCCTTTTCCAGAAAATTGAAGAGGAGGAAATTTTTTCCCAACTTGTTCTGTAATGTTAGCATTATCTTGATACCAAAACCAAAGATATTACAAGAAAACTATGTCAGTATTCCTCGTTAACATATATAAAATTTCACACAAAATTGTAGCAAATAGAATTCAAGAACATATAAAAAGGATGACATATCTTGACCCAAGTGGGGTTTATGTCAGAAATTCAGGATTAATCTATAACTTGAAAATCAATGTAGTTTACCATATTAACAAATAAAAGAGAAAACCATATGATCTCAGTAGATGCAGAAAAGTACTTGATAAATTCTAATATCCATTCTATTTTTTTTTTTAATTTTAAGTTTTTTTTTTTTTTTTTTTTAAGACAGATTCTTGCTCTGTTTCCAGACTGGAGTGCAGTGGTGCGATCTCGGCTCCCTGAAGCCTCTGCCTCCTGGGTTCAAGCGATTCTCCTGCCTCAGCCTCCTGAGTAGCTGGGATTACAGTCATGTCCCACAATGCCTGGCTAATTTTGTATTTTTAGTAGGGATGGGGTTTCTCTGCGTTGGTCAGGCTGGTCTCGAACTCTGACCTCAGGTGATCCACCTGTCTCGGCCTCCCACAATGCTGGGATTACAGGCGTGAGCCACCACCACGCCTGGCTCGTATGCCACAGTTTCTTTATCCATTTGTCTGTTGATGTATAACTTAGGTTGCTAAGTTGAAGCAACTTAGGTTACTTCCAAATCTTGGCTATTGTGAATAGTGCTGCAATAAACATGGGAGTGTCCGTATTTCTTTGATGTACTGATTTCCTTTCTTTTTGGTATGTATCTATTACAGTGGGATTGCTGGATTGTATGGTAGTTCTGTTTTTAATTTTTTGAGGAACCTCTATACTATTCTCCATAGTGACCATACTAATTTATGTTCCCACTAACAGTGTATGAGGGTTCCCTTTTCTCCATATCATTGCCAGCATTTGTTATTGCCTGTCTTTTGGACATAAGCAGTTTTAACTGGTGTGAGATGTTTTATCTCATTGTAGTTTTGATCAGATAAATTTTGATGCATTTCTCTGATGATCAGTGATGTTGAGCACCTTTTCATATACCTGTTTGACATTTGTATGTCTTCTTTTGAGAAAAGCGTATTCAGATATTTTGCCTATTTTTAAAACTGGATTAGATTTTTTCCTGTAGAGTTGTTTGAGGTCCTTATATGTTCTATTTTATTTTATTTTATTTTATTTTACTTTATTTTATTTTACTTTTTTCTTTTCTTTTATTTATTTTATATTTTGACAGAATCTTGCTCTGTCACCCGGGCTGGAGTGCAGTGGTGTGATCTCGGCTCGATGCAACTTCTGCCTCCTGGGTTCAAGCAGTTCTCCTGCCTCAGCCTCCCAAGTAGCTGGGACTACAGGTGTGTGCCATCACACCCAGCTAATTTTTGTATTTTTAGTAGAGACGGGTTTTCACTATGTTGGCCAGGCTGGTCTTGAACTCCTCACCTAGGTGATCCACCCACCTCGGCCTCCCAAAATGCTGTGATTACAGGTGTGAGCCACCATGCTCGCACCATGTTCTGGTTATTAATACCTTCTCAAATGGATAGTTTGCAAATATTTTCTCCCATCTGTAGGTTGTCTCTTCACTTTTTTGTTGTTTCCTTTGCTGTACAGAAGCATTTTAACTTGATGTGATCCCATTTGCCTATTTTTGGTTTTGTTACCTATGCTTTTGGGGTAGTAATCAAGAAATCCTGGCTGGGCACGGTGGCTCATGCCTGTAATCCCAGCACTTTGGGAGGCCGAGGTGGGTGGATCATTTGAGGTCAGGAGTTCGAGACCAGCCTGGCCAACACAGTGAAACGCTCTCCATACTAAAAATACAAAAATTAGCCAGGCCATGGTGGCACACGCCTGTAATCCCAGGTAATCACAAGGGAGAAGAATCACTTGAGCCAGGGAGGCAGAGGCTGCAGTGAGCCGAGATCACCCTACTGCACTCCATTCTGGATGACAGAGTGAGACCCTGTCTCAAAAAGAAAAAAGAAGGAAATCTTTCCCCGGACCAGTGTCCTGGAGAGTATCCCCAATGTTTTCTTGTAGTAGTTTCATAGTTTGAGGTTTTAGACTGAAGTATTTGTCTTGATTTGATTTTTGTAAATGGTGAGAAATAGGGATAATAGGGATCTAGTTTCCTTCTTCTGCATATAGATATCTAGTTTTCCCAGCAATATTTGTTTTTTTTTTTTTTTTTTGAGACAGAGTCTCGCTCTGTTGCCCAGGCTGGAGTGCAGTGGCCGGATCTCAGCTCACTGCAAGCTCCGCCTCCCGGGTTTAAGCCATTCTCCTGCCTCAGCCTCCCGAGTAGCTGGGGCTACAGGCGCCCGCCACCTCGCCCGGCTAGTTTTTTGTATTTTTTAGTAGAGACGAGGTTTCACCGGGTTAGCCAGGAGGGTCTCAATCTCCTGACCTCGTGATCCGCCCGTCTCGGCCTCCCTAAGTGCTGGGATTACAGGCTTGAGCCACCGCGCCTGGCCTCCCAGCAATATTTGTTGAAGAGACTGTCCTTTCCTCAGTGTCTGTTCCTACCACCTTTGTCGAAAACAAGTTCATTGTAGATGTATGGATTTATTTCTGGGTTCTCTATTGTGTTCCATTGGTCTATGTGTCTATTATGCTGTTTGGCTACTATGGCACCAGTATAATTTGAAGTCAGATAATGTGATTCTTCCAGTTTTGTTGCTTTTGCTCAGAATAGCTTTGGCTATTCTGGGTCTTTTGAGGCTCCATGTAAATTTTAGAAATTATTTTTCTATTTCTTTGGAAAATGTCATTGGTATTTTGATAGGGATTGTATTTAATCTGTAGATTGTGTAGTATGGATTTTTTTTAAACAATTTTGATTCTTTCAATTCATAAACATGGAATATCTTTGTCTTTTTTCTGGAGACAGGGTCTCACACTGTTGTCCAGGCTGGAGTGCAGTGGCACAGTCACGGCTCACTGCAGTCTTGACCATCTAGGCTCACGAGATCTTCCCGCCTCAGTCTCCTTAGTGCCTGAGGACTACAGGTGAATGCCACCAGACCTGGCTAATTTTTTTTTTTTTTTCTCTCATAGAGACAACTTCTTGCTATGTTGCTCAGCCTGGTCTTGGACCCATTGGCTCACTCAAGCAGTCTTCCCACCTTGGCCTTCCAACGTGCTGGGATTACATACATGAGACACCATGCCTGACCTCTTTCCATTTGTGTGTGTGTGTTCTCTTTAATTTCTTGCATCAGTGATTTATAGTTTTAGTTGTAGTGATTTTTCACTTCTTTGGTTAAGTTTATTAGGTTAACCTTAGGTGAACTTATTAAGTACTTTATTTTATTTGTAGATATTATAAATGGGAGTACTTTTTTCATTTCTTTTTCAGATAGGTCATTGTTGGCATATGGAAATGCTACTGATTTTTGTGTATTGATTTTATATCCTAAAACTTTAGTGAATTTATTAGTTCTTTTTTTTTTTTTTGTCTGAGACAGGTCTTGCTCTGTCGCCCAGGCTGGAGTGCAGTGGTGTGATCTCAGCTTACTGCAACCTCCACCTCCTGAGTTCGGGCGATTCTCCCACCTCAGCCACCTGAGTAGTTGGCACTACAGGCCTGCACCACCAGGCCTGGCTAATTTTTGTATTTGTAGCAGAGACGGGGGGGTTTACCATGTTGACGGGGCTGGTCTCGAACTCCTGACCTCAGGTGATCCACCCACCTCAGCCTCCCGAAGTGCTGGGATTATAGCCGTAAGCCTCTGTGCCTGGCCGAATATATTAGTTTTCATAGTTTTAGGTGGAGTTTTTACATTTTTCCAAGTATATCATATCTTTTTTTTTTTTTGGAGACAGTCCCGACTGGGGTGCAGTGGTGCGATCTTGGCTCTCTGCAACCTTCGCCTCCTAGGTTCACATGATTCTCATGCCCCAGCCTCCCAAGTAGCTTGGACTACAGGTGAGCACTCCCACACCCAGCTAATTTTTGTATTTTTAGTAGAGATGGGGTTTTGCCATATTGGCCAGACTAGTCTTTAATTCCTGGCCTCAAGTGATCCATCTGCCTCGGCCTCCCAGAGTGCTGGGATTACAGGTGTGAGCCGTCACTCCTGGCTACATTTTGTATTTTTTGGTAGAGATGGGGTTTCACCATGTTGGCCAGGCTGGTCTTGAACTCCTGACCTCAAGTGATCCACCTGCCTTGGCCTCCCAAAGTGTTGGGATTACAGGCGTGGGCCACCATGCCCGGCCTCATATCATTTGTAAATAAGAGTAATTTGACTAGTTTATTTCCAGTTTGGATGCCTTTATTTCTTCCTTATGTAATTACTCTAGCTAGGACTTCCGGTACTATGTTGAATAACAGTATTGAAAGTGGTCATTCGGCCGGGCGCGGTGGCTCAAGCCTGTAATCCCAGCACTTTGGGAGGCTGAGACGGGCGGATCACAAGGTCAGGAGATCGAGACTATCCTGGCTAACCCGGTGAAACCCCGTCTCTACTAAAAAAATAAAAAACTAGCCGGGCGAGGTGGCGGGCGCTTGTATCCCAGCTACTTGGGAGGCTGAGGCAGGAGAATGGGGTGAACCCGGGAGGCGGAGCTTGCAATGAGCTGAGATCCGGCCACTGCACTCC
>NW_016809668.1:1523655-1527068 GCF_001698545.2 Rhinopithecus bieti
TGCACCCATTAACTCGTCGTTTACATTAGGTATTTCTCCTAATGCTATCCCTCCCCCTGCCCCTCCACCCCACAACAGGCCCCAGTGTGTGATGTTCCCCACCCTGTGTCCAAGTGATCTCATTGTTCAATTCCCACCTATGAGTGAGAACATGTGGTGTTTGGTTTTCTGTCCTTGTGATAGTTTGCTCAGAATGATGGTTTCTAGCTTCATCCATGTCCCTACAAAGGACTTGAACTCAACCTTTTTTATGGCTGCATAGTATTCCATGGTGTATATGTGCCACATTTTCTTAATCCAGTCTATCATTAATGGACATTTGGATTAGTTCCAAGTCTTTGCTATTGTGAATTGTGCCGCAGTAAACATACTTGAGCATGTGTCTTTATAGCAGCATGATTTATAATCTTTTGAGTATATAACCAGTAATGGGATTGCTGGGTCAAATGATATTTCTAGTTCTAGATCCTTGATTTTTTTTTGAGATGGAATTTTGCTGTTGTCGCCCAGGCCGGAGTGCAGTGGTGTGATCTCGGCTCACTGCAACCTCCGCCTCCTGGGTTCAAGCGATTCTCCTGCCTCAGCCTCCCGAGTAGCTGGGATCACAGGCATGCACCACCACACCTGGCTAATTTTGTATTTTTAGTAGAGACGGGATTTCTCCATGTTGGTCAGGCTGGTCTTGAACTCCCAAACTCAGGTGTTCTGCCTGCCTCAGCCTTCCGAAGTGCTGGGATTACAGGCATGAGCCACTGTTCCCGACCTGGATATGTTTCACTGTCTTGATTGCGGTAATGGTTTTATTGGTTGTTGTTTCTTATGCTCTATCTGGTGTTTTTAGATATAAAATATTTAATGATTCCTAAGCTTACTTATTTTACATGGTGTTTATGGAAAGTTTAATTCTTATAAAGCACAAGAGTTCTAACTGGATTGTTGAGAACTGCTTTAATGATATTTATTACTGTTACCTTAATATTTCTGATCTTAGATCTTGACTAATGATGCGCTCAATTTATTTAAATGTGGAGTTTAACTCTAAGACTCCTCTAACTTAGAATGATATTTTGAATGATCTGAATATTGTTCATTAAGTACATTTTGCTCAAAGGAAAATATTGTAGTCCACCTCTGATAGTTTAGTATTTTTTTGAGATGGAGTCTTGCTCTGTTGCCCAGGCTGGAGTGCAGTGGCACGATCTTGGCTCACTGCAAACCTCTGCCCCCCAGGTTCAAGCAATTCTCCTGAGTAGCTGGGATTACAGGCACCCGCCACCACACCTGGCTAATTTTGTATTTTAGTAGAGATGGGATTTCACCATGTTAGCCAGGCCGGTGTCGAATTCCTGACCTCAAGTGATCCACCCACCTCGGCCTCCCAAAGTGCTGGGATTACAGGCGTGAGCCACCGGGCACGGCCTTTTTTTTTTTGAAACAGAGTCTCACTGTGTCGTCCAGGCCGGAGTGCAGTGGTGCAATTTGGACTCACTGAAACCTCTGCCTTCTAGGTTCAAGTGATTCTCATGCCTCAGCTTCCCGAGTAGCTGGGACTAATGGGTGCACACCACCACACCTGGCTGATATTTATTTTATTTTATTTATTTTTTGAGATGGAGTTTCTCTCTTTCACCCAGACTGGAGTGAAGTGGAGCAGTCTCCACTCACTGCAGCTTTTGCCCCTGGGTTCAAGTGATTATCCTGCCTCAGCCTCCTGAGTAGCTGGGATTATAGGCACCCTCCACTATGCTCAGCTAATTTTGTATTTTGTAGAGATGGGGTTTTGCCTTGGTGGCCAGTCTGGTCTTAAACTCCTGACCTCAGGTGATCCACCCACCTCCACCTCCCAGAGTGCTGAGATTATAGGTGTGAGCCACCGTGCCCAGCCTAATTTTATATTTTAGTAGAGACAGGGTTTCACCATGTTGGGCAGACTGGTCTCGAACTTAGGACCTCAGGTGATCGGCTTTCTTTGTCCCCTCAAAGTGCTGGGATTACAGGCATGAGCCATTGTGCCTGGCCCCAGTTTAATGATTCTTAATAGAATATGAGAAGATTATAGTTGTGTTACAAATGAATTGATGCTGTTAACTTGTACTTTCACTTTTACCAGCTGACAAGATGATAAAAGCAGCCTTCTTCTCAGAAAGACAGTTTGATTATAAATCCAGCTGGGAAATGTGCTATTTGATGATTATTAACTCAAGGATATGTTAATTTTGTCAGGATAAAGCATTTTATTTTATTGATATCTTTCCCCTCCCTCTTCTAGGAAATACAGTAGCAGCCATGATAGAAGACAAAGGACCAAGAGTGACAGACTACTTTGTTGTAGCTGGTCTCACTGACACATCTACTCTTTTGGATCAAGAAATAAATCGTTTAGATACTAAGTCAACTGGACCTAAAGCTCCAATTACAGACATTGCCATTATTATCAAATCAGCTGGAGAAACAGTACCTGAAGGTTACACCTGTGTAGAAGCCACTCCATCAGCTCTCCAAGCAAACTTGAACTATGGAAGTCTGAAAAGCCCAGAACTTTTCCTCT
Organism: Rhinopithecus bieti; assembly: GCF_001698545.2. NCBI lineage: Eukaryota > Metazoa > Chordata > Mammalia > Primates > Cercopithecidae > Rhinopithecus > Rhinopithecus bieti. The sequence goes on from NW_016809668.1 coordinate 1,526,204, forward strand.
GTTATAAGAGAGGGAGAGATAAACCACCCCTTACAGATATTGGGTATGGTGACTTATTTTCTTTGCTATAGTGAAGGAATAAAATTTATTTAAGGGCCATGGAAGTAGGAATTTGAAATCCTTGATAGTTTTGTTATTACTGATAGTTTATCATTATTGATAGTTTTATGGTTACTTCAGGATTCATTATAGTAATATATTACATGCCAGTAGGCACCCTTATTGAATTTCTCTGCCTTGCACTTTGTTAGATCATTTGCTTTCAAAAGAATATTGAAATGAAGACATTAGACCTTAAAGTGTCATTTTGTTTCTGTTGTACTTATCAAATAAGATTATTAATTAAACACAATAAAACGAGAAGCTATAATAAAGACACTGTCATTTAAGGAGCTGCTTGGGTTGTGCAGTGAGTTTTGTGAAGACCTGTACTTGTTTAACTAAAGAGCAGTCCTATTTTAAATACAATTGTACTGTGTGGCTTTTAATGCTGGGAGGAGGGTGTTTACAGATAAGTGCTATAGGTTTCGTGAAGTGTCTAGTATCTGGTCTACCAATGAAGGACATTCTTTTTTATAAATGCCTGCAAAGGTCCACCCTTTCTCCAAATGGCTACCTTGACTCTTCTGTAAAAGGATGTGCTCTTAGAATACCTATAAAACTTTACCATATATATATGTGATGTATTGGGGTGTTTATTATCATTACCATTACTAAAATATATTATAGATATTTGGGAACATCCTGGCAAGTATTTTAGGATCAGCTTGTCTATTTATACAAAATGTGTAGTGGGAATTTTGATAGAGATTACATTAAACTTTATTTTATTTTATTTTATTTATTTATTTTTATTTATTTTTTT
>NW_016809668.1:1530461-1532481 GCF_001698545.2 Rhinopithecus bieti
CTCCTTTCCTCCTTTCCTCCTTTCCTCCTCTCCTCCTCTCCTCTTCTCCTCCTCTCCTCTCCCCTCCTCTCCCCTCCCCTGCCCTCCCCTCCCCTCTCCTCAACAGAGTCTCACTCTGTCCAGGCTGGAGTGCAGTGGTGCGATCTTGGCTCACTGCAACCTCCACCTCTCGGGTTCAAGCAGTTCTCTGCCTTAGCCTCCTGAGTAGCTGGGATTATAGGCACCCACCACCACGCCCAGCTAGCTTTTGTATTTTTAGTACAGATAGGGTTTCACCATCTTGGCCAGGCTGGTCTTGAACTCCTGACCTCGTGATCCACCTGCTTCTGCCTCCCAAAGTGTTGAGGTTACTGGCGTGAGCCACTGTGCACTGCTGGAAGGGGCTTTTCCTTTGACAAGAAGAAAGTAAGTTAAAATGGGTGTAAACACAGAGTATTGGTTGCAGTGGAGTGACATTAATAATTTTATTGTTCTATTTTTCTTTTTTCTGTACGGTTTCCTTAAGAAGATAAGTAATATCCTTAAGGATATAGGTTAAAATTGTGGTAACCTCCATGTCAGTTGAAGGGAAACCAGCCAGGTACTTATTTTGTGTTGCAGCATTCACTGTTCCCTTTTTTAGTATCTTTTTTTTTTTTAATTAAAAAATTGTTTTTTTGATATATAAAAATAAGGAGAATTTTTTTTGAGACAGAGTCTTACTGTGGTTGTTCAGGCTGCAGTGCAATGGTGTGATCACAGCTTACTGCAGCCTCCACCTTCTGGGCTCAGGTGGTCCTCCCACCTCAGCCTCCCAAGTAGCTGGGACTACAGGCGAGTACCACCATACCCGGGTAAGTTTTTGTAGTTTTTGTAGTGGTGGGATTTTGCCATGTTGCCCAGGCTAGTCTTGAGCTCCTGAACTCAAGCAATCTGCTCACCTCGGCCTCCCAAAGTGCTGGGATTATAGGAGTGAGCCAATGTGCCGGGCCAGTCGTCTTTTAGAGTCCATCTTTTGACAAGCCCACCAGCCACCCCTCCCATACAGTCATAACTGAAAGATGTGAATCTCTGAAAGATTGTTGTTGCTTGTGGTTTAGGAGCACAACTTAAAAATAAAATGATGACTTACGTAATTATACTTAGGTGCTTTCAGATTGCAAGTGGCTTTTTCATACACATCTTGCAGTTCCTAAGGCTTCTAATTTCTGTTACAGTAGTTTGCTGATACAGGTTTGCTAGAGTATATGGTTGTCCTTAAGCTAATCATGATGGTTAATATTTCTCTCCAGATCAAATAATTGTTAATGTCTGTTGATTTAAATGTTTTGTTTGGCCTCTTCTTCTCACTTTCCCCCAACTTTTTCCCCACTCTAGTGTGAAGGGGTTTGGAAAACCTGTTAGCTTCTCTATTTATAGTAGGAAAGCCTATTAGCTACTGGAAATACAGACACCCATCTCATTAAATTTAATATGAAACACCGTTGCTAAACTTTTGTCTTTTTTACTGTTTTATAAACCGAAATGAGGCATTTATTAAAATAGTACTTTTCTCTAGAAAATACGTTGTTAAAATATGTAAAGTCTGATATTCCCATAGAAATATCATATATACTATAAAGTACAATCATGTATCACTTAGTGATGGGAATACGTTCTGAGAAATGTGTGTTCTATGGTGATTTTATCATTGTGTGAACATCATAGAGTGTACATACACAAACCTAGGTGGCGTAGCTTACTACATATGCAGCTATAGCCTATTGTTCTTAGACTACAAACCTGTACAGCATGTTACTGGGGTGATACTGTAGGCAACTTACACAGTGGTGGGTATATATATATATAAACATAGAAAAGGTACAGTAAAAATCTGGCATTAAAAAAAAAAGTTGCACCTGTATAGGGCACTTACCATGAATTGACCTTGCAGGACTGGAAGTTGCTGTAGGTGAGTCAGTGAGTGAGTGGTGAGTGAATGTGAAGGCCTAGGACATTACTGTACACTACTATAGACTTTAGTAAATTAACTTTAGCTTAT
>NW_016809668.1:1536755-1541850 GCF_001698545.2 Rhinopithecus bieti
CTCTATTCCTTCACCCAGTTTCCTCACTCAAGTAGAAACTCATGAATTTTTGTGATTTTCGCTATAGGACCAGGCCACAGGAAAGGGCTAAAACATCTCTAATTAGAGTTAGGGAAAAGTGTTTTCTTGAGACTTGAAGGCAGTCGTTCGTCACTTTGTGCTTGAAGGCATTCCTCAGCGAACTTCTCTCCAGTCTTCAGAATAAAGCACAGGATCTGGGCTCCTGGAAGGGGTTACTTCTGTCTGTAACACCCACCAGCAGGGCATCCTTGCAGGCTTTCTGCATACAGTACTGTTGAAGCTCTGCAGCTGCCTGAGAGACCTTGATCCTCTCCACGGCAGCCTCCAACTTGAGCTGCTCCACCAGGCGCTGCAGGGCGCTCGCGCTAGCCCCGGAGTACATGGTGGCGGCGCTGGGCTCCGAGGGCCTAGCTCTTTAATTTCTTTAAATAATGTTTTATAGTGTTCAGAGGATTTTTAAAGCTAAAAAATTGACAAATTATGAAGCGAATTTTTATGAAAACATCTGAATACTTGGTGAAACTTCTAGGAATTGACCTGAAGATGTTTGTGGTGTTGCCCCTTTCTTTTTTCATGTTTCTTGTAATAAGTAGTACAAAATCAAGTTGTTCGATCCTGTTTACACTTCTTAAATTATGTTTTGGCTTTTGAAAAATAGTTTAGAGAATTATAGTTCCCAAAGGAATAATTTTAATTTTGGTTTGTTGTGAAGATTTGGGAAACATTAGGAGAGACCAAAAAATTTTTATTTGGTTTCAAGAAGAAAACCAGCATTAACCTGAAATGCATGTACTATATATATGTACATATGTATGTGTGTATGTATGTATCTATATCTATTTCTTCCCCTTCCTGCCATGCAGAGTTCTATATGAAGGGAAAGAACGGCTTATTCCAGGATGTGAAGTGATCCTAGCCACACCCTATGGTCGCTGTGCCAATGTCAACAATAGTTCAACTACTTCACAAAGAATCTTTATCACTTATCGAAGGGCTCCACCAGTTCGACCCCAGAATTCCTTGGCTGTAACTGATATCTGTGTTATTGTAACCAGTAAAGGAGAAACTCCTCCTCATACCTTCTGCAAAGTTGACAAAAACTTAAATTGTGGAATGGTAAGAATAAAGTTTTCATCTTCACAGTTTCATATGAAAACGAAAAGGGATATGTTTTGGATTCCTGTTTACTGTTGGGTATATACTTTACTCACATTTTATATATTCATGGTGCTTGTTTTATTGTTTCCTAATTTTATGATTTATAGTAATTTTTAAAATCCTATCCCATGATTTATAATAATTTCATCTGTAAGTCAGGGACATTTTGGGGGGAATAAATCTTAATATTGTGTTACATTAACAAAGGTTTTATTCACTTTTGGATTTCAGTGGTGTCTTTGGGGACAACTGTGGGGTTAGAGTGGGTAGAAGCTCTTCTTATATTCATTCATTCATTCATTCATTCATTCATTCATGTTATTGCTTTTTTATTTTTTTGAGACAGGGTCTTGCTTTGTTGCCCAGGCTGGAGTACAGTGGTGTGATCACAGCTCACTGCAGGCTCACTGAGCTCCCCCAGGCTCAAGTGATCTTCCCACCTTAGCATTCTGAGTGGCTGGGACTACAGGCTAGTAGAGACAGGGTTTCATCATGTTGGCCAGGCTGGTCTTGAACCCCTGACCTTAAGGGATCCACCTCCCTTGACCTCCCAAAGTGTGGAATTACAGGTGTGAGCCACCGTGCCTGGCCTGTTTTTGTTTTTGAGACAGGGACTCCTTAAGTTTCCCAGGATGCTCCTGAACTCTTGGGCTCAAGAGAAAATATTGCAGTTTTGCAAACTTATTTTTTTTTTTAGATGGAGCCTCACTCTGTCGCCCAGGCTGGAGTGCAGTGGCGCGATCTTGGCTCGCCTCAACCTCTGCCTCCTGGGTTCAAGTGATTCTCCTACCTCAGCCTTCCAAGTAGCTGGCATGTGCCACTGTCCCCAGCTAATTTTGTAGTTTTAGTAGAGATGGGGTTTCACCATATTGGTTGGCCAGGATGGTTTCGATCTCTTGACCTTGTGATCCGCCTGTATTGGCCTCCCAGAGTGCTGGGATTATAGGCGCGAACCACTGCACCCAACCCATGCATACTTACTCTTTAAAAGGACTCTAGTGAAGAAGAAAATGAACATAAATGTTTGATACATAGTTTTTTTTTTTTTTTTNTCATGAAAGGATATTGAGTTTTATCAAATGCTTTTTCAACATCAATTGAAATGATCATATGGTTTTTGTCTTTTATTCTGTTGATAGGCTGTATCACATTGTTGATTTGTTTATTTGGAACTATCCTTGTCTCCATGGGTGATATAAATGCCACATGGTCATATTGAATAATTCTTTTAATGCGTTGTTGAATTCGTTTTTTTTTTTTTTTTTTTTGAGACAGAGTTTCACTCTTGTCGCCCAAGCTGGAGTGCAGTGGCGTGATCTCAGCTCACTGCAACCTCTGTCCACTGGGTTCAAGCAATTTTCCTGCCTCAGCCTCCCAAGGAGCTGGGATTACAGGTGTGTGCCACCATGCCCTGCCAATTTTTTTGTATTTTTAGTAGAGACAAGGCTTCATCCTGTTGGCCAGGCTGGTCTTGAATTCAGTTTGCTAGTGTTTTGTTGAGGAATTTTGCATCAGTGTTCATCAGAGATAGTGGCCTGTAATTTTCTTCCTTTTTTTTTTAGATTGTCTTGCTCCTGTCACCCAGGCTGAAGTGCAGTGGCGCGATCTCGGCTCACTGCAACCTCTGCCTCCCTGGTTCAAGCGAATCTCCTGTCTCAGCCTCCTGAGTAGCTGGGGACTACGGGCGCCCGCCACCAGTAATGAGCCCACCCGGCTAAGTTTTTTTTTCTATTTTTGGTAGGGACAGGGTTTCACCATGTTGGCCAGGCTGGTCTTGAACTCCTGACCTCAGGTGATCCACCCGCCTCAGCCTCCCAAAGTGCTGGAGTGCTGGGATTACAGGCATGAGCCACTGTGCCTGGCCAATTTTCTTTCTTTGATGTGTCTTTGTCTGGTTTTGGTATCAGGTTCATACTGGCCTTATAGAATGAGTTTGGAAGTATTCTGTTCTATTTTTTCAGAATAATTTGAGTAGGAATGGTATTAGTTCTTTAAATCTTTGGTAAAATTCAGCAGTGAAGCCATTAGGTCCTGGGCTTTTCTTGGCTTGGAGACTTCTTACTACTGCTTCAATCTTGTTACTTGTTGTTGGTCTATTCAGGTTTTGGATGTCAGTATGGTTTGGGTTTGGTAGGTTGTATGTTTCTAGAAATTTAGCAGTTTCTTCTAGGTTTCCCAGTTTATTGTTATATAGTTGCTCATAGTAGTTCCTTTTTTCTTTTTTTTTTTTTTGAGACAGAGTCTCACCCTGTCATCCAGCAGGCTAGAGCGCAGAGTGCAGTGGTGCAGTTTCGGCTCACTGCAACCTCCGCCTCCCAGGTTCAAGTGATTCTCCTGCCTCAGCCTCTTGAATAGCTGGGATTACAGGCGCCTGCCACCATGCCTGGCTAATTTTTGTATTTTGTATTTTGTTTTTAGTGGAGATGGGGTTTCACTATGTTGGCCAGACTTGTCTTGAACTCCTGACCTCAAGTGATCTGCCTGCCTCGACCTCTCAAAGTGCTGGGATTACAGGCATGAGCCACCATGCCTGGCCAGTACTTTCTAATGATCCTTTGAATTTCTGTGGTATTGCTTGTAATGTCTCTTTTGTTTTCATCTCTGATCTTATTTATTTGAGCCTTCTCTCTTTTTTTCTTAGTCTGGCTAAAGGTTTGTCCATTTTGTTTATCTTTTCAAAAAACCAAGTTTTTTTTTCCTTTCATCTTTTGTGTTTTTTCTGTTTCAATTTAATTTATTTCTGCTGTGATCTTTTTCTTCTACTAATTTTGGGTTTGCTTTGGTTTTGCTTTTCTAGTTCTTTAAGATTCATTGTTAGGTTGTTTATTTGAAGTTTTTTTTACTTTTTTGATGTAGGCACATTTGCTATAAACCTTCTTCATAGTAGTTTTTGCCGTATCCTGTAGGTTTTAGTATGTTGTGTTTCCATTTTCATTTGTTTCAAGAAATTTAAAAATTTTCTTTGGTTTTTTGAGACAAGGTCTCACTGTGTCACCCAGGTTGGAGTGCAGTGGCACAATTATTGCCCACTGCCACCTTGACCTCCTGGGCTCAGGAGATTCTCCCACCTCAGCCTCCTGGGTAGCTGGAACTACAGGTGTGTACCACCAGACCTGGCTAACTTACTGCATTTTTTTTTTAGAGATGAGGTTTTACCGTGTTGCCCAGGCTGGTCTTGCACTCTGAGGCTCAAGCAGTCTGTTCCTCTTGCTCTCCCAAAATGGCTGGGATTACAGGTATAAGCCACTGTGCTCGGCCACTTTTGTTTTTTTTTGAGACGGAGTTTCACTCTATCACCCAGGCTGGAGTGCAATGGCATGGCCTCAGCTCACTGCAACCTCTGCCTCCTGGGTTCAAGTGGTTCTCCTACCTCAGCCTCCCAAGTAGCTGGGACTAACGGGTGCCTGCCACCACACCTGGCTAATTTTTGCATTTTTAGTAGAGACGGGGTTTCACTATGTTGGCCAGGCTGGTCTTGAGCTCCTGACCTTGCGATCCACACGCCTCGGCCTCCCAAAGTGCTGGGAATACAGGTGTGAGCCACCGCGCCCAGCCTCAAATTTTTAAATTTTCTTTCTTAATCTCTTCATTGACCCTCTGGTCATTTAGGAACATATTCTTTAATTTCCATGTATTTATGTAGTTCCCAAAGTTCCTCTTGTTACTGATTTTTTTTCTTATTTACTTATTTTTATTATACTTTAAGTTCTAGAGTACATGTGCACAACGTGCAGGTTTATTACATATGTATACATGTGCCATGTTGGTGTGCTGCACCCATTAACTCGTCATTTACATTAAGTATATCTCCTAATGCTATCCCTCCCCCCTCCCCCCACCCCACAACAGGCCCCAATGTGTGATGTTCCCCACCCTGTGTCCAAGTGATCTCATTGTTCAATTCCCACCTATGAGT
>NW_016809668.1:1542413-1548103 GCF_001698545.2 Rhinopithecus bieti
AGAATGATATTTTGAATGATCTGAATATTGTTCATTAAGTACATTTTGCTCAAAGGAAAATATTGTAGTCCACCTCTGATAGTTTAGTATTTTTTTGAGATGGAGTCTTGCTCTGTTGCCCAGGCTGGAGTGCAGTGGCACGATCTTGGCTCACTGCAAACCTCTGCCCCCCAGGTTCAAGCAATTCTCCTGAGTAGCTGGGATTACAGGCACCCGCCACCACACCTGGCTAATTTTTGTATTTTTAGTAGAGATGGGATTTCACCATGTTAGCCAGGCCGGTGTCGAATTCCTGACCTCAAGTGATCCACCCACCTCGGCCTCCCAAAGTGCTGGGATTACAGGCGTGAGCCACCGGGCACGGCCTTTTTTTTTTTGAAACAGAGTCTCACTGTGTCGTCCAGGCCGGAGTGCAGTGGTGCAATTTGGACTCACTGAAACCTCTGCCTTCTAGGTTCAAGTGATTCTCATGCCTCAGCTTCCCGAGTAGCTGGGACTAATGGGTGCACACCACCACACCTGGCTGATATTTATTTTTATTTTTATTTATTTTTTGAGATGGAGTTTCTCTCTTTCACCCAGACTGGAGTGAAGTGGAGCAGTCTCCACTCACTGCAGCTTTTGCCCCCTGGGTTCAAGTGATTATCCTGCCTCAGCCTCCTGAGTAGCTGGGATTATAGGCACCCTCCACTATGCTCAGCTAATTTTTGTATTTTTGTAGAGATGGGGTTTTGCCTTGGTGGCCAGTCTGGTCTTAAACTCCTGACCTCAGGTGATCCACCCACCTCCACCTCCCAGAGTGCTGAGATTATAGGTGTGAGCCACCGTGCCCAGCCTAATTTTTATATTTTTAGTAGAGACAGGGTTTCACCATGTTGGGCAGACTGGTCTCGAACTTAGGACCTCAGGTGATCGGCTTTCTTTGTCCCCTCAAAGTGCTGGGATTACAGGCATGAGCCATTGTGCCTGGCCCCAGTTTAATGATTCTTAATAGAATATGAGAAGATTATAGTTGTGTTACAAATGAATTGATGCTGTTAACTTGTACTTTCACTTTTACCAGCTGACAAGATGATAAAAGCAGCCTTCTTCTCAGAAAGACAGTTTGATTATAAATCCAGCTGGGAAATGTGCTATTTGATGATTATTAACTCAAGGATATGTTAATTTTTGTCAGGATAAAGCATTTTATTTTATTGATATCTTTCCCCTCCCTCTTCTAGGAAATACAGTAGCAGCCATGATAGAAGACAAAGGACCAAGAGTGACAGACTACTTTGTTGTAGCTGGTCTCACTGACACATCTACTCTTTTGGATCAAGAAATAAATCGTTTAGATACTAAGTCAACTGGACCTAAAGCTCCAATTACAGACATTGCCATTATTATCAAATCAGCTGGAGAAACAGTACCTGAAGGTTACACCTGTGTAGAAGCCACTCCATCAGCTCTCCAAGCAAACTTGAACTATGGAAGTCTGAAAAGCCCAGAACTTTTCCTCTGTTATAAGAGAGGGAGAGATAAACCACCCCTTACAGATATTGGGTATGGTGACTTATTTTCTTTGCTATAGTGAAGGAATAAAATTTATTTAAGGGCCATGGAAGTAGGAATTTGAAATCCTTGATAGTTTTGTTATTACTGATAGTTTATCATTATTGATAGTTTTATGGTTACTTCAGGATTCATTATAGTAATATATTACATGCCAGTAGGCACCCTTATTGAATTTCTCTGCCTTGCACTTTGTTAGATCATTTGCTTTCAAAAGAATATTGAAATGAAGACATTAGACCTTAAAGTGTCATTTTGTTTCTGTTGTACTTATCAAATAAGATTATTAATTAAACACAATAAAACGAGAAGCTATAATAAAGACACTGTCATTTAAGGAGCTGCTTGGGTTGTGCAGTGAGTTTTTGTGAAGACCTGTACTTGTTTAACTAAAGAGCAGTCCTATTTTAAATACAATTGTACTGTGTGGCTTTTAATGCTGGGAGGAGGGTGTTTACAGATAAGTGCTATAGGTTTCGTGAAGTGTCTAGTATCTGGTCTACCAATGAAGGACATTCTTTTTTATAAATGCCTGCAAAGGTCCACCCTTTCTCCAAATGGCTACCTTGACTCTTCTGTAAAAAGGATGTGCTCTTAGAATACCTATAAAACTTTACCATATATATATGTGATGTATTGGGGTGTTTATTATCATTACCATTACTAAAATATATTATAGATATTTGGGAACATCCTGGCAAGTATTTTAGGATCAGCTTGTCTATTTATACAAAATGTGTAGTGGGAATTTTGATAGAGATTACATTAAACTTTATTTTATTTTATTTTATTTATTTATTTTTTTTTATTTTTTTAATTTTTTTTGAGAAGGAGTCTCACTCTGTCACCCAGGCTGGAGTGCAGTGGCCAGATCTCAGCTCACTGCAAACTCCACCTCCCGGGTTTACGCCATTCTCCTGCCTCAGCCTCCCGAGTAGCTGGGACTACAGGCGCCCGCCACCTCGCCCGGCTAGTTTTATGTATTTTTTAGTAGAGACGAGGTTTCACCGTGTTAGCCAGGATGGTCTCGATCTCCTGACCTCGTGATCCGCCCGCCTCGGCCTCCCAAAGTGCTGGGATTACAGGCTTGAGCCACCGCGCCCGGCCAACATTAAACTTTAGATTAATCCGCGGAGTATTGTCATCTTTCCAATATTAAATGATTGAGCTTGTGAACGTGGAATGTTTTCCATTCATTTAGGTCTTCTTTAATTTCTTTAAGCAACATTGTGTGTTTTTTAACTCTGATTAATTTTATTTCTACGTATTTTATTCTTTTGGATTCTGTTATAAATAGTGTTGTTTTCTTAATTTTTGGATTGTTTGTTGCTGGTGTGTAGAAATGGCTGATTTTTGTGTGCTAATCTTGCACTTTGCAACTTTGCAAATTTATTAGTTCTAATAACTTGTGGGTTCTTTGGGACTTTTAAAATATATATATATAGGATCATGTCATCTGCAAATAGAAATGGTTTTACTCCTTCCTTTGCAGTTTGGATGCTTTTTGTGTGTGCGTGTAATTACTCTGACTAGAACTTTTAATATGTTGAATAGCAGTGGTGAAAGCAGGCATCTTGTCTCATTCCTGATTTTAGTTAAATTTCAGTGAAAGCTTTAGGTCTTTTACTGTTGAGTATGAGGTTAACTGTAACTTTTCTTTAAATACCATTTATCAGGTTGAAGAAATTTTCTTCTATTCCTAGTTTTCTGAGAGATTTTATCATGAAAGTGTGTTAAATTTTATCAGATGCCTTTTGTCAATTGAGATGATCATGTATTTTTTCTTCCTTTGTTCTCTTATGTATTACATTGATTTTCTTTTGTTGAATCTTTCTTTTGATGTAAGTATGATACCATACCTTAAAAATGATTAATTCCTTAGTATCATCATATATCCACATTTTTCTAATTCATGAAGCCTTTTTTTTAACACTTGGTTGCTGGTTGTTCTCTGTTTGTTGTTGTGGTTGTTTTTTGTTTGTTTTTGAGACAGAATTTCACTTTGTTGCCCAGGCTGGAGTGTGGTGGCACGATCTTGGGTCACTGCAACCTCCGCCTCCTGGGTTCAGGTGATTCTCCTGCCTCAGCCTCTTGAGTAGCTGGGATTACAGGCGTGCACCACTATGCCTGGCTAATTTTTGTATTTTTAGTAGCGGAGACGGGATTTCACTATATTGGCAAGGCTGGTCCTGAACTCCTGACCTTAGGGGATCTGCCTCCCAAAGTGCTGGGGTTACAAGCTTGAGTTACCACACCTGGCCCCTGATTGTTCTCTTTATAGTTGTTCAGATATTAAGGGGTAGCCATTTGATCACCACTTGTTAAGCTCATCTCCCACTATTGTTGCATTAGAGCTCTGGTGAAATTGTTACAAAGGTCCTCATATTCCATGGAAGTCGGAATCCATGAAGGAGTGTGTAACAACTCAGGCTGAAAAAGAGAAAAAAAAAAGTTGTTTAAGAAGTCCTCATTTTTTTCAAATTTTCAAAACCAAAAGATGATTTGTCTTTATATTATCTTACTTGACCTTTATGCAGCATTCGTTTAACTCCGTTAGTGTTGTCCATCCTGTTTAGCTACTGTAGTTTTCCTTCAAGTCAGTATAGTTAGGATGGTGATCTTTCAACTTTATAGGGTCATTGAGCATATGAGCCAGATTAGAAAGACAGGGTTCAGAAATGATTGGGAATTGGAGTAATAAAGGCTTTTTTTCCCCCCCCTAGAAGCTTGGCTTTAAGGGAAGGGGAAGATAGTTAAGGGCCTAACTTTTCAAATTGTAGCACATGGACCAGTATTATCCAAAAGACCTGGAAGCTTGCTAGAAACTCAGAAACTTAGGCACTATTCCAGACCTACTGAATCAGAATCTGTATTTTGGTCCAGTGTGGTGGCTTACACCTGTAATCCCAATGCTTTGGGAGGCTGAGGTGGGAGGAAGATTGCTTGAGGCCAGGAGTTCACAAAAAATAAAATAAAATAAAATGAGCAAGGGCCAGATGTGGTGGTTCGCACCTGTAATCCCAGCACTTTGGGAGGCGGAGGCAAGCTGATCACTCATGGTCAGGAGTTCAAGACCAGCCTGGCCAACATGGTGAAAACCCCCCTCTCTACTAAAAAAATACAAAAATTAGTTGGGCATGGTGGCGAGCACCTGTAGTCTCTGCTACTCGGGAGGCTGAGGCAGGAGAATCACTTGAACCCAGGAGGTGGAGGTTGCAGTGAGCCAAGATTATGCCACTGGGCTCCAGCCTGGACAACACAGTGAAACTCCTCCTGAAGACAAAAAAAAAAAAAAAAAAAAATTAAAAAATTAAAAAAAATTAGTGAAGCGTGGTGGCATGCACCTGTAGTCCTAGCTACTCAGAAAGCTGAGGTGGGAGGATCACTGGAGCCCAGGAGTTGGCGGGTACAGTGAGCTATGATTTTGCCACTGTAGCACTCCAGCATGGACAACAGAGCAAGAGACCCTGTCTCAGAAGAAAAAAATCTATTTTTAACAAACTTCCCAGAAACAGTGGTTTAAAATACCTAGAGAGTGAAGATACATGAATTCAGGGGTTGTTTTTTAACCTTCCTCCCAGGGGAATAACCTAGAACATTTTCATATTGAAGGAAGAAATCAATGGAGAAGGAAGGGTAGGAAATATAGGAAAAAGAGGAGGTATTTTATAGAATAAAATTATTGAAGGGATGATGTAGACAGCATAGGTGACTGGACTAGCTTTTAGCTTTTAGTGGAAGGGGCCCTCCCTCCCTCCCTCCCTCCCTTCCTTCCTTCCTTCCTTCCTTCCTTCCTTCCTTCCCCTTCCTTCCCTTCCCTCTTTCTTTTCTTTCTTGTCTCTCCCTCTCCCTCTCCCGCTTTCTTTACTTCTTTCCTCCTTTCCTCCTTTCCTCCTTTCCTCCTCTCCTCCTCTCCTCTTCTCCTCCTCTCCTCTCCCCTCCTCTCCCCTCCCCTGCCCTCCCCTCCCCTCTCCTCAACAGAGTCTCACTCTGTCCAGGCTGGAGTGCAGTGGTGCGATCTTGGCTCACTGCAACCTCCACCTCTCGGGTTCAAGCAGTTCTCTGCCTTAGCCTCCTGAGTAGCTGGGATTATAGGCACCCACCACCACGCCCAGCTAGCTTTTGTATTTTTAGTA
>NW_016809668.1:1550862-1554498 GCF_001698545.2 Rhinopithecus bieti
GCCAGGATGGTCTCGATCTCCTGACCTTGTGATCCGCCCGTCTCGGCCTCCCAAAGTGCTGGGATTACAGGCTTGAGCCACCGCGCCCGGCCACATCTAGCTTTTTAAAATTTTTTTTTATTTTTAGTAGAAACAGGGTTTCACCATATTGGCCAGGCTGGTTTTGAACTCCTGACCTCAAGTGATCCACCCACCTTGGCCTCCCAAAGTGCTAGGATTACAGGCGTCAGCCACCGCCTCTGGCCAGTTTTTATTTTCTTATTTTGAAATTGTTTGCAAAGATGAGGTCCTCCTATGTTGCCGAGGCGCTGTTCTTGAACTCCTGGTCTCAAGCAATCCTGCATTGGCCCCCCAAAGTGCTGGAATTACAGATGTGAACTACTATGCCTGGATTTTTTTTTTTAAAACTATTTAAACTCTTTTGTTAAAAATTAAGAAAAAAGGATACATGTTAGCGTAGCCCTGCAGAGTCAGGATCATCACTATCTCTGCCTTCTGCCGCCACTTCTTGTCCGACTGGGAGGTCTTCAGGGTCAGTAACCTACATAGAGCTGTCTCCTATGATAAGAATGCCTTCTGGAATACCTCCTGAAAGACCTGCCTGGGCTGTTTTACAGTTAACTTTTTTTGTAAGTAGGAGTATGCTCTTAAGTAATTATAAAAAGTATAGTATTGTAAATACTAGGTGATAAGAATTTCTCAGCTTCATTATAATGTGTGGTACCACCATAGTATATGCAGTCTGTGCTTGAAGCATCATTATGTGGTGCGTGACTGTATAATTTAAACAGGGCAGTATGTTATCTTATATATCAGATGCATTTCTTTTTGTTTGTTTTGAGACGGAGTTTTGTTCTTGTTGCTCAGGCCTGAGTGCAGTGGTGAGATCTTGGCTCACTGCAACTTCTGCACCCCTCTCCCCCAACCAGTAGCTGGGACTACAGGCACCTACCACCACACCCGGCTAATTTTTATTTTTAGTAGAGATGGGGTTTTTCCATGTTGGTCAGGCTGGTCGCGAACTCCCAACCTCAGGTGATCCACTCACCTTGGCCTCCCAAAGTGCTGGGATTATAGGTGTGAGCCACTGCGCCCACCCAGATGCAGTTCTTGAGATACAGAATCATAGACCATACGGAGTTCTTATTTTCTTCCCTTTATCAGATTCATTGGCTTTCAACTGATTTGTTTCTCCAGCTCTTTTGTTTTTTGGGAAATTTCAAGTATATGAAAAGTTAACAAACTGTTATAATAAACACAAGTATCCTTTTCTCCTAGATGATAGACTGTGGAATAATGAACAATATACTTGTCACCTACAAATTGACATTTTTTTCATTTGTTTGCTAAGCTAATTGAAAGGAAGCAGGAGCCACTGTGCCCAGCCTATTTCTTTCTCTTAAACAAAATGTATGTACTCTATACCATATTTTGTACTTTGCCTTTTTTACCTAAGAGTATATACTAGGAATCATTCTATATCTGAATAGAAGATCTTTCTCATTTTTTGCGTGTGACTGTATAATACTTACATGTGTGGATGTATTTACTTTATTCAACGAAACCTTTACTGATGGATATTTGGGTTGTCAGTTTTGTGTTATTAAAAGAATGCTTTGATGAATAACTGTGCATTTATTGTTATGTATTTCTGGAGGTATGTTTTCAGGTAGATCCTAGAAAAAATTGCTGGATTAAAAGATAAATGTGTAAATAATTTTGTTAAATGTTACTAAATTTTTCTCTATAGTGTTTGTGCCATTTTACATTCTGCCATGTGTGTTTTTTTTTAATCCACATCCCATCAACAAAGTATGTGGTCTTTTATATTTTTTGTCAATCTCACAGATATTAATGGTATATCAGAGTAATTTCATTGAGGTTAATCATTGCTCCATATGTTTAAGGGGCGATTTTCTCTTTTCTTTTGCTTATACTATAGACAGATTTTTAATCTTTACCTTGATTTTTTTAAAGGATTTTTTTATGTATTAGGAAGATAAGCTTTTAGTGAAATAAGTTGTCAAGTATTTTCTTCAGTCAACTTGTCTTTTATCTTTGCTTATGGTGTTCATTGTCATGTAATGTTTATTTTATGTAGTTTATTTTTCTATTCCCATGTTTTGTTGCTACTGGATTTTGAGTCATAGTCTTTTCCCACTGCTAGGTATACTTTTAGCAATAGTATGATTTAATTCCTTATGTTTAGATCTGTGATCCGCTGGCGGATCCCTTTCTGGTGTATAGTGTGAAGTTTAGACAAAATTTTATTTTTTTTCCAAATGACAATCCAGTTATCTAAGTCCTGCTTATTAAATTTAAAAATCCATTCTTCCCTTAGTATATTAACATATTACCTTCATCATATACTAGATTTTTCTTCTGTTTCATTGTCTTTCTGTTCACTTACTTGATAATACTCTTCTGATTTCAATATAGAGGCTTTATAGTATATTTTAATATTAGTTGGGCTTTAACAGCTTTATGGAGATACAGTTCACATGTCACACTGTTTACTTACTTAAAGTGTACAGTTCAGTGGTTTTTAGTATTATTTACAGAGTTGTGCAGCTGCCACCACAATTAATTTTAGAACATTTTCATCACCCTAAAAAGAAATCCCATACCCATTAGCAGTTGCTGTTTAGTATTCTTTCCCATCTTCTACCCCGAGGTAACTATTAATCTACTTTCTGTCTGTATGGATTTGCCTATTCTGGACATTTCTTAAAAACTGAATCACTGTATATGGTCTTTGTGACTGTTTATTTTTTTATTTTTATTTTTATTTTTTCACTTAGCATGTTTAGTTGCTTGTGCTTTTGGTGTCATATCTAAGAAGGCTTTGTCTAACCTAAGGTCACAAAGATTTATTCCTGTTTTTTCAAAGAGTGTTATAGTTTCAGTTCTTACATTGATTTTGATCCATTTTTAGTTTTTTTATGAGTACTGTAAGGAAGGGGTCCAGCTTCATGCTTTTGCATGTGGATATCCAGTTATTCCAGCACTACTTATTGAAAAGACTGTTCCTTCCTGATTGCATTGTCTTGGCACTCTTGTTGAAATCAATTGACTGCAAATATCAGGGCTTAATTTTGGACTCTCCATTTTATTATGTTGATCTATATGTTTATTCTTATGCCAGTACATTGCACTGATTACTGTAATGTGTGGTAGTTTTGAAGTAGGGAAGTGTGAGTCCTCCAGCTTTCTTTTTTTTCCAGATTGCTTTGACAAGAAAAAACAAAGGCAGCTGGGATTTAGATAGGAATTGCACTGACTTTATTAATCTTTTTGAGGGTATTGCCATCTTGTCAATTTTCATTAATTTTTCAGTTTTCATTAATCAAATTGAAAATTGAATTAAATTAATTCAGTTTTCATTAATCTATTTGAGTGTATTGCCGTCATTGTCTTTTTGTCCATAAGCATGAGATGTCCTATTTATTTAGCTCTTTAATTTCCTTTTTTTAATTACGCAGAAATTTTATTTCCAAGCTCTTCAAAGACTGTTACAAACATGAATAATGTATCCATCTAAAAAAGTGTTCCACATTAAATCAAAGGCACATCATCAAAGTAAAACACTTGTGACATTAAGAATTATTTTAGGTTGTAATATTTTCATGTTAGTTT
>NW_016809668.1:1557484-1562101 GCF_001698545.2 Rhinopithecus bieti
AGGCGCCCGCCATCTCGCCCGGCTAATTTTTTGTATTTTTTAAGTGGAGACGGGGTTTCACTGTGTTAGCCAGGATGGTCTGGATCTCCTGACCTCGTGATCTGCCCGCCTCGGCCTCCCAAAGTGCTGGGATTACAGGCTTGAGCCACCGCGCCCGGCCCGATACATAGTTTTTAAAGTCTGCAGCTTACTTTTGGTTCAGATTTACTTTGAAAAATATCTTGAGGTCAAACTAATATTAGCTTAATGTTGTATAGGCAGAGGTGAAAAATGCACCCAGAACAATTAGTGAGGACAGGGTTGCCTCTGGAGGTGATGACCTCATAGCACTCCAGTGACCCCAGTCTTCCCCAGTTTGGGCTCCAGTGCACACTTCGCTTTGTGCTGTGTCTTACAAGAAGGGGCAATCTCTGAGTGATTGTGAAATTCTAAATCTTTTGAAATGGACTTCATATCAGTTTGATTTTTGTAGCATTTGTTTTCTTATTCTCTTCTTTTATTTTAGTGTTCTGAACTTCATGCTTTGCTGTATTTTATACTACATAGTTCATTATATAAACGTGTTTTAAATACTCTTCTGAGTAAATAGGAATCTTTAGTTGATACCCAACAAAATCAATTTCTTTTCACTCTTTTGTCTTTTTATAAACCTAATTTATGTTTTACAGTGGGGTTCCAGCGTGTTTCTGTGTTATAAGAAGTCTGTACCTGCTTCAAATGCAATAGCATATAAGGCTGGTAAGTGAGTTAAAAAAAATTGTCTCAATTGCTGTAGTTATTGGTGCATATTAACATTTGGCTAAAAGAGACTATGCTCCCTTATGTAGTTTGTAGAATTGATCTATTCATAAAATTGTCTATAATTTTAGCATATAAAGATACGTGTTTTCTTAAATACATTACATATACAAGATATATTAATACCCCCACCAAACATGCTGTTAATTTAATTTAAACATTTATCCAAAGCAAACATATGGGGAATAATCATTCAAGCTTTTGGTCTACGTTTATAGACTTAACAGTATAATGGAAAGTTGCTTACTCTCTGACCTTTTATATTTTGGCAATCAGAAAGGTGTCAAACTGCATCTTTACTTCTTATATTTCCTTCTCTTATCTCTTTGTGTCTGATTTGAAACCACATGTTACTTGCCATGAAAGGTGGACTTGCTTCCTTTCTCCTTTGTTGCAAAGAATCAGCTATATGGAGGAGAGGAGGGCCTGAGAAACTTTTCTGCCATGAAGTGTTTGAGAAATCTATCGCCACATTCTTACTGCACATTAAAGTGTCAAGGGCTGTAAAGATTTAAGTGTCACCTCTTCATTCCACTGGTATGGTGGGATAAAAACTGAAAATACAGGTATGCTCCAGTTGTAAATAGAAAAGATACTGGAATACTTCTTTGTGAAAAGAAGCAGTGCTAATTATTTTTTGATTATGCACAGTTCTTGAAATAAAGTTTTACTTCAGGGAAGTCAGGCAAATTCATATCCAAAAAATCGTGATTTTCATAAAAACATTCATACTAATGAACCAAACTATTTAATTTATAATATAAAAATAATGGCAATGACTAACATATAAAATTCAGTATCATTTTAAAATCTGATACTGTAGGCTGGGCATGGTGGCTCACACCTGTAATCCCCGCACTTTGGGACACTGAGGCGGGCAGATCGCTTGAGGCCAGGAGTTCGAGACCAGCCTGGCCAACATGGTGAAACTCTGTCTCCACTAAAAAAATTTACAAAAATTAGCCGATCATGGTGGCACGCACCTGTAGTCCCAGCTACTTGGGAGGCGAGGCACAAGAATTGCTGGAACCCAGGAAGCGGAGGTTGCAGTGAGCTGAGATTGTGCCACTGCACTTCAGCATGGGTGACAGAGCAAGATTGTGTCTCAAAAAAAAAAAAAAGTGATACTATTAATACTGCTGTAATATGTTGATTGTGTGTGATTTCCTATTTTTTTTGTTGTTGTTGGTGGAGAAAAGGTATCACTTAAAAAACTTATAGAAAGAAGCTGTACCAAAGTATTCCGTTATTTGATATGAGACACTTATTTTAGAATAGAGAGTTTTGGATACTGAATTTGGGCTCAAAATTCTACTGATTTTTGAAGTTTTTCACTTAGAGATGGTGTATATATTGATGACCTCAGAGACTAATGAACTGATGCCATGTAGCTAATTTATTCTGAGGGGGCTGTATTGTGGTTTTCAGAGTATCCCTTGCTCCTACTTTCTGGGTCTCACGTATTCTGTACTTAGTCACAGTGTTTCTGTCTCGTTTACTTTTCATGTTGCATGCCTTTTACATTGCTTCTCTCTCAAGATGAGTTTAGGGGCTGTGATTATTTCTATTGCCTCAGCATTATTTCATAACACTTGTCTCTTCCCTGAATTTTTCACAGAAGACTAACTGAAGTAGTTGGTAAATTTTTCTGTATGTTTCTTACCATTTTCCACAAGGTGTTGGCGTGTGTAGAAGAAAATACATTAAGATTGGTGATCAAGATTGGTTGAATGGAATCTCAACTAGTATATTAATACATTTTTATGTTACAATGAACTATAAATCCATGGGTAAAATATCAGGGGTAAACTTGTTTATTTTAGTTTCTGTTATAGCAAGAGAGAAATCAATTTTAAAATACCACACAAGTATTGGCTTGAAATTTGGCATTAAAATATTCCATTAATATCTATCATATGCAATTTATGGAAAAGTAAATATTAAAAAAATTTATTGTTGTCTCATTCTTCAAAAGGTTTAATTTTTAGATATCCAGAAGAGGACTATGAGTCATTTCCACTCTCAGAATCAGATGTGCCTCTCTTCTGCCTTCCTATGGGAGCTACTATTGAGTGCTGGGATCCTGAAACCAAATATCCACTTCCAGTTTTTTCAACTTTTGTCTTGACAGGTTCTTCAGCCAAAAAGGTATGTTTTGCCTCAGTGATTAAATGCATTTTGTCCATGTTTTATTTCATAAAAGGTTAATATAAGTTTTATTTGAATGTTAGGATTATTTGGACATAATCATTTTGGATTAAATGTACACTGTCATCCCCAAGATGAGAAATCAACATGAAAATTGCTATCAGGGATATTGATACCTCTGGAACTTCTACAGAAGCAAAGATAAAGTCTCTCTGGATAGACACCTTCAAAACCCAGGTGTCAAGATGAGATGATTATGACAGTTGGAGGACATGGGTACCGTAGAAAGAATCAACAGACACAATTAAAAAGCTGGGTTAGACCCTCACGACATTGAAATGACAGAATGATGATATATAGGATGTTATAAGTTAAAATATCATTGAGATGACTTACGAACTAATGGGGGTGCTCAAAATATCAAGGAAGGAACAGGATATTTTGAAAAATGAATAGATTGGGAAAAGAATCGAGTGTTTAGAAATGAAAAATATGGTCCTTAAAATTAAAAATTCAGTGAGTGGGTTAAACAGCAGAGATAAGGCCAGGTGCAGTGGCTCACGCCTGCAATTCCAGCACTTTGGGAGGCTGAGACAGGTGGATCACTGCAGACCAGGAGTTCAAGGCCAGCCTGGGCAACACAGCATAACTCCGTCTCTACTGAAAATACAAAAAATTAGCCAGGCTTGGTGGTACACACCTGTAATCCTGGCTACTCAGGAGGGTGAGGCATGAGAATTGCTTGAACCCAGGAGACGGAGGTTGCAATGAGCTGAGACTGCACTGTTGCACTCCAGCCTGGGCTATAGAGCGATACTCTTTGTTAAAAAAAAAAAGAAAATTAAAAAAAAAAGCAGAGATAGGACATACATGAACGGATAATTAGGGAAGTGGAAGATAGGTTACCTGAAATGTGGTACATACAAATGTAAAACATAAAAGGAGTTTAAAAATGTAGCAGATAGAACTAGAAGGTCTAACAGGTATTTAATGAGTTACAGAAGGAAAGACTAGAAAAGGATCCTAAGAGCTAATGGTTGAGAGTTTTCCAAAGTTGATGAAAAAATTGAGTCTCCAGATTAAAGATGTACTCTGAATCTTTTAGCAGAGAAAAATAAACAAACAAATAAGTAAATAGTAATCCATTACACCTCTTTTTTGGGGGGAGCGGGATAGAGTTTCACTGTTGTTGCCTAGGCTGGAGGGCAGTGGCGCGATCTCGGCTCACTGAAACCTCTGCCTGCCAGGTTTGAGTGATTCTCCTGCCTCAGTCTCCTAAGCAGTGGGATTACAGGCGTGTGCCACCATGCCCGGCTAATTTTGTATTTTTTTTTTTTTAGTAGAGACAGGGTTTCACCCTCTTGGTCAGGCTGGTCTTGAACTCCTGACCTAAAGTGATCCACCCACCTCGGCCTCCCAAAGTGCTGGGATTATACAGGTATGAGGCACCATGCCTGGCCTGTCCCACCTCTTTTTATATCATAGTGCTATCATGGAACAGCAGAGACAAAACAACTAGAGAGAAAAGACATTTATTGTCTTATGTAAAAGATATATTGTATATAACAGTAATAATGACATAAGCTGATTTATAAAGAAGGCAAAAATAAACAATATTCAGAATAAAAAGCTGATAGCAGTAGAAATTTAAAATTGAAAACTTTTTTTTTT
>NW_016809668.1:1562358-1565621 GCF_001698545.2 Rhinopithecus bieti
TTTTGAGGAAAAGTCTCGCTCTTGTCCCCCAGGCTGGAGTGTAATGGCATGATCTCGGCTCACTTCAACCTCTGCCTCCTGGGTTCAAGCGATTCTCCTGCCTTGACCCCCCAAGTAGCTGGGATTACAGGCACCTGCCACCATGCCCGCCATGCCCGGCTAATTTTTGTATTTTTAGTTGAGATGGGGTTTCACCATGTTGGCCAGGCTGATCTTGAACTCCTGATCTCAGGTGATCTACCTGCCTCAGCCTCCCAAAGTGCTGGGATTACAGGCGTGAGCCACCGCTCCCAGCAAAAATGGAAAATGTTCTAAAGAAATTTAATAAAACAGGCGATTTTATTGAAAAAACATATAATCTGAACTGACTCATGCAGATGAAACAAAATACATCTGTGACCTCATTCTACAGGTACAGGCTACACCTTTACAACCACTGTGTTAAAGATAATACATGTAAAGTATCCAGCATAGTGCCTGGAACACAGAAAATACTGAGTGAAGTTCAATATTAACTTGATTGCCCACTGCTAACTTGTTCGCTTGATAATCGTTTATAATTTATCCTGCTGAAAGTAGTAAATATAACTGAAAATTTTAAGATCTTCAAACATTAGTTACCTAATATACTTTGGCAGTAGAGAACAATAAAGCCTCATTTGAGATGTGAGTACTGGGTGATCTGCTTGGCTTATTCATTGTTTAGGGGATATTGACATGTAAGCATTGAGGTGTGTAAAATGTATGTTTATGCATTTGTCATTGCTTGTTAAAAACTTTGAGATCACTTTGAAATAATTGTATCTGGGAATATTGTGTGTATAAAGGTAAGGGTTACTGTGATATAGATAATGAATAAACAGTTGGCAAGATTTATAAAATACAGAAGTAAGGATTGATTGTTGGGAGAAGGGGATGGGTTAAAAACTTTGAGATCACTTTGAAATAATTGTATCTGGGAATGTGTGTGTAAAGGCAAGGGTTCCTGTGATATATATAATGACTAAACAGTTGTCAAGATTTATAAAATACAGAAGTAAGGATTGATTTTTGGGAGAAGGGAATGGGTATTAAGGAATGGGCAGATCAGAGGAAGTACCAAGGCTAAACAAAATATACAAAGGCACAAAATTATGAACTAGTCTGTGTGCCTGGTAGCTCTGTATTGTTGAACAACAACAGCAGGTACTATTAGGAATTGAGAGCATCTTGCCACTTTCACAGACTGTGGCATTTTACCTGTAATGAGGAACTTTTGAAGGGTCAGATGTTACCTCTGAAGGACTGTTTCTTCAGTGTACTTTTCACTAAAATACTTTCTCTTCTGACTTGAGACCAGTTAGGGCTTCAGTAGTTGCTTTGATATGTGGTAAGTGGAAGTGGAATTGAGCATGACTTCGAAGTTTCTGGCTTGGGAATTGTGTAGTATAACTGAGTAAGATCAGGAATATTGGATGAAGTATTTAGATAATGAGTTCACTTTTGAAAATATTGATTTGGGATGCCTGTACGACATCCAGGTGGAGATTATTAAGTAGTCATTTTGAAAATAGGAGTCTGAGGTTCAGGGGAGAGGTCAGGTAGACCTAGAGATAAAGATTTGTGTTTTATTAGTATAGTGATTATAGTTAAAACCTTGAGAGAATGAAATTTTCCAAATAGAAGTGTGAAGCTAGAACCTTAGGGAATGCTAGTATTTAAATGATGGGAGGTGACATAATTGGATCTAGTATAGGAAAGAGAGAAGTAGCCAGGAAACAAAGAGAAATTTGTACTGTCAAAGACAGCAAAGGAATAAAGAATTTCAGAGGAGTGTCAGCTCTGTCTTGTGTCATACGAGGTGAGGGTGTGGAGGAATTGGACCTGTGAACATTGCTGATGAGAAAGTCAAATGCTGCTGCTGCAACTCCTCCAAAAGTTAAACATAGAATTACCATACGATCCAGCAGTTTCATGCCTAGGCATGTACCCAGAATAATTGAAAGCAGAGACTCAAACAGATGCTTGTACGCCAATATTTTAGCAGGGTTATTCACAATAGGCAAAAGGTGGAAACACCCCAAACGTGCATCAACGTATGAATGGATACACAAAATATAGTATATACATATGATGGAATTATGATTTATTCCTTAACAAGGAATGAAATTCAGGTATGTGCTACAATATAGGTGAATCTTAAAAACATTATTCTAAGTGAAATAAGCCAGACACAAAAGAATAAGTTTTGTATGATTCCACTTATAGGAGGTAGACCTAGAATAGCTACCCTTATAGAGACAGGAAGTGCAATAGAGATTACGAAGGGACTTGGATTGAGGGCCAGAGAATGGAAAGTTACCATTTCAGGGTTACAGAGCTTTTGTTTGGTGGAGGGTAATGAAAAAGTTCTGGAAATGAATAGTGATACTGGTTGCACTCCATTGTGAAGGTACTTAATACCAGTGAATTATACACTTGAAAATGGTTAAGGTGGTACATTTTATGTTATGTATATTTTACCCCAATTTAAAAAAATCACAGGCTAGGCGCAGTGGCTCACGCCTGAAATCCCAGCACTTTGGGAGGCTGAGGCAGGTGGATCACCAGGTCAGTAGATCAAGACCATCCTGGCTAACACGGTGAAACCCCATCTCTACTAGAAATACAAAAAGTTAGGCCGGGTGCAGTGGCTCACGCCTGTAATCCGAGCACTTTGGAAGGCTGAGGTGGGTGGATCATGAGGTCAGGAGATCAAGACCATCCTGGCTAACACAGTGAAAGCCTGTCTCTACTAACAATACAAAAAATTAGCTGGGCGTGGTGGTGGGCACCTGTAGTCCCAGTTACTTGGGAGGCTGAGGCAGGAGAATGGTGTGAACCCAGGAGACGAAGCTTGCAGTAACCCAAGATCGCGCCACTGCACTCCAGTGTGGGTGACATAGCAAGAGTCTGTCTCAAAAAAAAAGGAAAAAAAAAATTAGCTGGGTGTGGTGGCATACACCTGTAGTCCCAGCTACTTGGGAGGCCGAGGCAGGAGAATCACTGGAACCTGGGAGGTGGAGGTTGAAGTGAGCTGAGATTACGCTGCTGCACTCCAGCCTGGGTGACAGAGTGAGACTCCATCTCCAAAAAAAAAAAAAAAAAAAAAAAAAGAAAATCACACAAAAAACTAAGTTGAGTGAGGTCGTTAGAGTTCGTTCTCTAATGCTTTCATTTTAAAAATGAAAGCAAGTTATAAGAGGTTACCATCCATTTTTGTATAAGATTTATAGTTGAATGTA
>NW_016809668.1:1566695-1574099 GCF_001698545.2 Rhinopithecus bieti
GTGGCCATTCCAAATTCTAACATAATACCTCTCTAAAGTGGTGTCGAAATTAGTAAGAATAAGTTAATTGATGTTAAAAGTGAAGTTTTGTTTTAGCATTGACAGAAATTCTTTGAGCTTTCTCTTTAGTTTGTAATTCTTTTTGTCATGCAGTCTTTCTAAGCAAGAAAAATGTATGTTGAGCTACTCTTTTTTAAATGATCTTTTCTGATTTCTAGTGGCACACTGACTTCTGTTTATGATAGTTTATAATTCATGTATCCTGCTGACAAACCAAAAAGTGTCAAGAGCTTTCTGTAATGTATTAAAGTATGTGTAAACATAGATGTTTCTTACAATTTCAGAACTTTTACATTATAGCAGAAAGAATATCAGTTTTACATACTAGTTTAGTGGATAAGGTAGGGGTAATTATGCACAGATTTAAAATAATGCTGTCCAAAATCACCTTTAAAAAGAGTAAAGTACTGTGCATAAACTCATCATAATTTGATATTGAAATATGGTTGCAACTTTCATTTTGCACTCTTGAAATGGCAATTTAATGATTTATAGTTCTGGGTTTAACATTCAGCTGTCAGATTAATTTGAAGTTTTTTGAAGTAAAATGTAATGTTAGTGACAAGTTAGCAACCTTTTGAAAAATTAAGATTCTATGAATAGCTTGTGAAAATAAAATCAATGTTTATAATCAATATCTTTTTCAGTTGAAGTAATATGTTGCATTTTGTGGCTCCTAAGAAGCTCTAAACTTTGGAGAAACTTAAGAAGTAATTTTTATAGGTGCAGAAATAGAATGGGTAGGTGGTTCATCCAATGTTAGCGTAGTAAATCTGGGATTAAATTCAATTTTAGTGTAAATTCATTGTAGCACAGTTAGTTGCTCCCTGTACTGCCATGGATAACCAGGGCTATAAAAATTCACTCCTTTCATGAAAACGATTTTATGTTATTTTATTCATCTGGTAATGATAGGGGATGGGAATAGAAGTCAGGAAATACATTGTGTATTTCAGAAGTTTGATGGACATGGATAAATTCGTTTACACTAAGCAAATTTACTTACTTAGCCTACATTTTAGATAAATGGCCATGTCATATCTGGGATGATATATAGTGATATTTAAGATTTGTTAAAACCTATGATGCATTTTAGAAAAGTAATTATGATGTTTATTTCAAATTTTTTTTCTAGGCACATTTCACATTTTATGCAAAACATCCCTTTTCCTTCACCACAAAGACCGAGAATCCTTGTCCAGGTAACCAAAAGAGAGTATATTTGGGGAGAACTTTGCATATGCTCACCCCAGTCATTGCAGAGTGGATTCTATATACCTTTGGGTTTGAGGTGGAGCAATATGCATTCGTAAAGTCCTTGGATTTTCTGTGCTTTGTAGCTTTACTGAACATCCTTTCTTACTGGGTTTTGGATTTGAATGTACAGAATTGGAATAATTACAACCCTTGGTTCATAACATTTTCATTTTTGGCCCATGCATGGCCTTTATGTATCTAATTTTAATAATGTAAAACCCAGGATTATGTTTGAGCATGTTCTTAATATCAGATTCTCTAATAAATATTAAATATGAAATGAGCAATGGTTGGAGGGCGTTAACTTAAACAAGGTCTATAATAGTACTATGCTAAAGGACCAGTTTTCTATTTTCAGTAAGTAGCAGACGTAGGTAGGTATACAGCTTGTGACATATGCAACACGAGCAGGTCTATACCCTCTCTATAATAATAGTTCCACTGATTACATGCTTGGATATGGGAGAGAGGTCAGATTGTCATAAAAGTTGCTTAGTGGTTTGCTCTTCATTTATATACTATATCTTTCTGGACTATAACAATTAACATACTGGCATACTTAACATACTTTGAGTAGCACTGATCTATAGAGGGAAGCCATTTAAAAGTTTTTCTAAGACATTCTTAACATTATGTATGGTGGGATTAAGTCAGGTATTGTTGATATTGAATGCTATTTCAGTTCTGCAAGTATTAATGTGCGAAGCAACTGCCAAGTGCCTACAGTCTGTTGAGTAAATGAATTTGAAGCTTTTCTGAAGCAGTAATTCCAAAAATTTTAAATAATTGTACTTTAACCGATTAAGTGAATCAAAATTCAAATTGACCATTTATTGAAAAAGAACTAATGTAACACTTCTGAGTAAATACAGCTATCATTTTATATTTTAGTACATGTTTCAAAAAGTGTGTATGCATATTCAATTATTGTTTTCAGTATTACCTTTGATCTAAATATATAGATTTCACAAGTAGTTTTGAAACTTATATCTTGTTTTGGTTAATTTATCTTGTTTTTTTTTTTTTTAAGCTGTCAGTCCATGATGCATTAATATTATCACAGCCAGTTTCTACACCTTTACCACTAAGGTAATTACTGGTATTTAGAATAATATATGTATTCACTTGGAGCAGAATGCTTTAAAATATTTTAGTGATTAGTATAATAAAGTTAATTGTTATTTTACAATTAACTTTATTAGTTAAAACTAGGCAAAAATAGCCTTAATGTTTCTGACTTTGATAGCTAGATGGATGGTAGGGCTGTTTTATAAATGGGAACAATTCAGAGAGTTGCAAGATTGGATGTAGAGGACACTTCCCTTTTCTTCTCATCTCCCCTTCCCATATCCAGTTCATAACTAAAGGTTTAAGGTGAGCTGATTTTTGCTTTCTAAATATCTCGAATCCATTTACTTCTTTTCATCTGCATCATGGTAGACTTCCATGATGTCTTACCAGACTACCTCACTACTAGCTTCTTAACTGGTACCTTTTTACTCATCTTCCTTCAGTTCTTTACCCACCCTGTAGCTAGTGTTTTGAAAATGGAAATATAATAGTATATTTCAATTTCAGCCTAATCTGTTGCTGTTTTCATCCTTTCCCTTACTATGCTTTAGTCACAATAGATTTATTTCAATTTCTTGGCTATGACAACAGCTTTTTCTTGCCCCAGGGCCCTTGCATATATTGTCTGTCACCCCTTCATTCCCATTCTTGTCTCCTTTCTTCTGAGTTCAACTCAAATGGCTATTCAGGAAAATCTTTTTTTTTTTTTTTTTTTGAGACGGAGTCTCGCTCTGTCGCCCAGCCTGGAGTGCAGTGGCCGGATCTCAGCTCACTGCAAGCTCCGCCTCCCGGGTTTACACCATTCTCCTGCCTCAGCCTCCCGAGTAGCTGGGACTACAGGCGCCCGCCACCTCGCCCGGCTAGTTTTATGTATTTTTTAGTAGAGAGACGAGGTTTCACCGTGTTAGCCAGGATGGTCTCGATCTCCTGACCTCGTGATCCGCCCGTCTCGGCCTCCCAAAGTGCTGGGATTACAGGCTTGAGCCACTGCGCCCGGCCAGGAAAAACTTTCTTGATAAATGCGTTTTATTACCAGAGGATGAATTTAAATCACCCAGTTATCTATCTTATTAAATTTGCTACTTTTCATTGATAAACAAGTAAAGACTTGAAATTAACACTAGACTCTCAATCTGTTAATACTTAAGAAATAATTTAATAAGCAAATCTTAACATGTTTTAGCAAAATAGTTCACAGTGATCTATTTTTCTCTTTTTTTTCCTAGTGGAGCCAACTTTAGCACCTTGCTGATGAATCTGGGTCCTGAGAATTGTGCAACACTGCTGCTCTTTGTTTTACTTGAGAGTAAAATTCTGCTGCATTCTCTTAGGCCAGCTGTCTTGACTGGGGTAGCTGAAGCTGTTGTAGCTGTAAGTATAGAATTTTCCTTTTAGTACAAAATTACTGACAGACAATTTTTACTCCAAAGGGAAATTTCTTTCAAAACAGCAACTTTGAAAACAACAACAAATTTTAAAAGTAACTTTGAAAATTACCCGCCCAGTAAAAGTCGAATATAATCTGCTGGCAAAGAGAAGTAGGAAGTATAAAGAAAACAAAGGTGATATCTATTTTAGGAAAATGTCAATTTCCAGTTTTCATATTTTAGAGTTCTTCCCAGAGTAAAAACTATATTACTGTATAATAAAACCTGAGAATGAAGCTGATTGTATTGAGAGGCTCTGGCCAATTTCAGCTGTTCTAAAATTATGCAAATGATTACATGGTTAATTTCTCCCTATTTTAACTTTTAATAATTGTGAATCAGTAATATAGAGGAAATTCTAAGTGATTGTGAAATAAGATAATATACAGAGGCTAAGCTCTTGTGTAAAGCATAAGTAAAATTAAATTGTTAAATTGTTATTAAAGTTGTTCGCTGCTTAAAACCCTTTGGCTTCCCGTTGCACTTAGAATGAAGTCTGATTGACAGGCACAGTGGCTCACGCCTGTAATCCCAGCAATTTGGGAAGCCGAGGTAGGCGGATCACCTGAGATCAGGAGTTCGAGGCGAGCCTGACCAATATGGAGAAACCCCTCTCTACTGAAAATACAAAGTTAGCTGAGTGTGGTGGCACATGCCTGTAATCCCAGCTACTTGGGAGGCTGAGGCAGGAGAATTACTTGAACCCAGGAGGTGGAGGTTGCGGTGAGCTGAGATGGCACCATTGCACTTCAGCCTGGGCAACAAGAGTGAGACTCCGTCTCAAAAAAAAAAAAAGAAAGAAAAGAATGAAGTCTGATTGTATAGGGCTTTATAGGTCATTGTATAGAACTTTAGATATTCCAGTTCTCCATTAGTTGTTTAATTTAAAATAGCTGACTCTCTTCTCTTCCCTTCCCCATTTTAAGAATGTAAGTCTCCTGGGAGTAAGGACCTAATCTCTTGTTTATTCCTGTATTTTCAGCACTTGTTACAGTTGCCTAGCACAGAGTAGGCCCTCAATAAATACTTGTTAAAACAACAAATGGGATATGTCTCCAAGATCTTAATCTGGTTGGAGAAGTGCTGTTAGGACTGAAAACAATAGTAACCATAGGAGACAACTTCTAAGAGGATCCTCATTAAGTATTACTTTTCCAGGTCATCACAGTTGTGTGTGAAGGCAAAAGTTGTTAGAATATGAAAATATTTGTTAATGAACTGACCAGTTTTAGAAAGTTCCCACCCAGGCCAGGCGCAGTGGCTCACGCCTGTAATCCCAGCACTTTGGGAGGCCAAGGCAGGTGGATCACAAGGTCAAGAGATCGAGACCATCCTGGCCAACATGGTGAAACCCCATCTCCACTAAAATACAAAATTAGCTGGACGTGGTGGCGCATGCCTGTAGTCCCAGCTACTCGGGAGGCTGAGGCAGGAGAATCGCTTAAACCCGGGAGGTGGAGGTTGCTATGAGCTGAGGTTGCACCACTGCACTCCAGCCTAGCGACAGAGCAAGACTCCGTCTCAAAAAAAAAAAAAAGTTCCCACCCAAATATTCTTTACTAAAACAGTAGTGTTTATTCAATCCCCTTTGTCAGAATCGTGGTGGCCAAGTCTCTTGATGGATTTCACTAATATGGTGCAAGAACAGTTGAAAAAAGTGCCCATGGAATTGGTAATCATATGAAAAATGCCAGAGTATATGAGGTTTATGCAACTGATGTTGGAGAGCTGTCTGAATTGCATGCAAAATTATTTATAAGTCATGATTTGGTAGTTATGCCAATTACTATTTGAAGAAGAGAACATGGAAAAGAATGGTCACAAAACAAATGCTTCAAAAGGAGAATGATTTAAATATCAAAGAATTAATGGAGACCCATAGCAAAGATTGGTGAAATGTACAAGTACTTTATAAAAAGTGACCCTATAGTGTTGCAAAAGGCAAAGGTGAAGAGAAGGATATCATGTTTTGCTAGCACATAGCTTTTTTTCTAAGGTTTCTTAGATAGTTGCAGGTGTAACACACCTTTTGTTGAATAGAAGGTAATTGTCACTCAAGAAATCTGAAGTCCTTGCAGGGTCCTTTGTGAGTGGCTCTGCCCCTCAGCAATCTGATCTTATTTTCCACTACTCTTCATCTTGCTCATTCTTCTCCAGCATTCTGGCCTTACCGTCCTGGGAGCATTAGGCATTCCCCATGCCTTAAGGCCTTTGCCCTAGCTGTTCCTTCTCACTGAAGCACTCTTCTCTTATATATCCCGTTGGCTAAATCTCTCACCTTCTTCAGGTTTCAGCTCTGTTGTCACTTTATTAATGAGGCCTGTCCTGTTTGTCCTAATACAACCTGCTTTTACTCTCTCCTGCTCTGAACTCTAATGTCCTTCACTTGGCTTTACTTTTCCTTTTTTTTTTTTTCCATAGCACTTCCTGACATACAGGTTGAGTATCCCTTGTCTAAAATGCTTGGAAAGAAGTGCTTTGGATTTAGGATTTTTTTAGATTTTGGCATGTTTGCAGAATACACGCTGGTTGAACATCCCTAATCTAAAAATCTGAAGTCCTAAATGCTTCTATGAGCAATTTATTTTCTGTGTCATGTTGGTGCTCAAAAAGTTTTGGATTTTGCAGTACTTTGGATTTTGAATTTGCAGGTTAGGGATGTTCAACCTGTAACATAATATTTTATTTATTATGTCTTTCATTTATTTTCTCTCTTTCTGCTAGACAAGGTGTTTGCAAATGATGGCCGAATCCTGCCTGCCACTTGTTTCTATAAAGTTTTATTGGAACATAGGCCATTTATTCATATATTGCCTATGACTGCTTTCATGCGTGACAGCAGAGTTAAATGGTTGTGACAGAGACAATGTGGCTCACAAGGCCTAAAATATTTACTGTCTTCTACAGAAAAAGTTGCTGACTCTTATCCTAAACTATTAACCTCATGAGGAGAGTGATCTTTCATTTATTGTTAAGATCTCGTTATGAAGAACAGTAATTGGTACATAGCAAGTGCTCAAATATTAAGTAAATGTTTGAAGACAAAATTCCAATCCTGAATAACCCTTTGTAATAGCTGGCAGAGGTAGTAAGTATTATAGGCATTTCTTTGGGGTGAATGATGACAGATAAGGGTGATAATTGAACTCGACCTTAAAAGATAACAGGGATTTTTATAGTAGAAGAAAAAAAATTATCATCAGTAAAATTTTAGTACTAGCTAATTATTAAATTTTTTTTTGTAAAATTTATTCATTTATTTATCTATTTTTTATGGAGATGAGGGTCTCACTCTGTTGTCCAGGCTGGCTTTGAACTCCTGGCCTCAAGCAGTCCTCCTGCCTCAGCCTCCCAAAGTGTTGAGAGTCACTGCATTTGGCCTTAACATGTTTTAGTCTTTTTTTAAAAAACATCAAAACTTTTTTTTTTTTTTAAGAAAAGGACAAATGATACAATTGAAGTAAAGCTTTGTAAAGGAAAACAGGTAAAGATTCTTGAGAAATGTTTTTTTCTCTTTTTTCTTTTTCTGTCTCATCATGTCTAGATAGAGGAATATTTTATATATTGACTTTTTCTTTTTTTTTTTTTT
>NW_016809668.1:1574311-1606410 GCF_001698545.2 Rhinopithecus bieti
TTTTTTTAAGAAAAGCACAAATGATACAATTGAAGTAAAGCTTTGTAAAGGAAAACAGGTAAAGATTCTTGAGAAATGTTTTTTTCTCTTTTTTCTTTTCTGTCTCATCATGTCTAGATAGAGGAATATTTTATATATTGACTTTTCTTTTTTTTTTTTTTGAAACAGAGTCTTGCTCTGTTGCCCAGGCTGGAGTGTAGTGGTGCAAACTCTGCTCACTGCAACCTCCGCCTCCTAGGTTCAAGCGATTCTCCTGCCTCTGCCTCCAGAATAACTGGAATTACAGTCATGCACCACCACACTCAGCTAATTTTTGTGTTTTAGTAGAAACAGAGTTTCTACATGTTGGCCAGGCTGGTCTCAAACTCCTGACCCCAAGTGATCCACCCGCCTCAGCCTCCCAAAGTGCTGGGATTATAGGTGTGAGCTGCCGTGCCCAGCCTATTGACAGTATTTTTAAGATGCCAGACATCACTGATGTTTATTTGAACAGTTATGAATTTATTTTTGTTGAACTCTTTAATTAACTATTAGCATTCCCCAGATAGTAATTAGTTTTTTTTTTTTTTTTTTTCAAATCCTTGATGCTTTTAGTTGGATTTTGATCTGAGGTAATTTTGAGAATTAATAGGTGAATGAAATGTGTAAGAGTTAAAGATAATAAGTTTGTTTTATGATATTTTGGGCCATTTTATCTTATTTTGACTCCATAAAATTGGAATGTGGGCTTTGTATAGATACTAGAAGAATTAACATGCAAAAGCTGTTAGTATTTTATTGTGTTTAATGATCATCGTCATGACTTGAAAATTTTAATTACATTTGTTCATAGTATTGCTTAGTAGTGTTTTATAGTCATTTAGTTTTGGAATGAAGTTTAAGGTAAACAAAACAGTGATTTTAACTGCTTTTCAGTGATCCCTTTTCAGTAATACTAGTTACTTATATAATTTTTATTGCAAATTTAAAATTTGGTTAATTTTTTAAAACTTTTTTCCCAGATGATCTTTCCATTTCAGTGGCAGTGCCCATATATTCCCCTTTGTCCTCTTTCACTGGCTGCAGTGCTTAGTGCACCTTTACCGTTTATAGTTGGAGTTGACTCAAGGTATTTTGATCTTCATGACCCACCACAAGATGTTGTTTGCATTGACTTGGATACGAACATGTTGTATGTGTAAGTTGATTCATTTTATATTATCTCCCATTTATGTTTTTCACTATATAGAGTTACAGTTCTTTGAAAGCATCTAGAAATATGCTATTTTTGGTAGTTGTTAAATCTTCCTCTTAAATACAATGGCTCTCAACCAGGGCAGGTATCAGAATCTGAGAACGCTGTGTGATTTGGAAAAAAAAAAAGTTCAATATTATGATAGTTTATATCTGGATGACAATGTTAAATGTAAGCAGGAGATGTTTAGGTTTATCAGAAGAGACTATGAGTTTGAAAAGTAATGGTTAAACACTGCTTTCAGAGCTCGAGAGACGATATGCTTTCTAGGTTTAATTCAAAATCCATATGTAAGTAAAATGGGTTTACCCATTGGAGATAAAGTTTAGTTACAGTATAGAGTGATATTATACCATTTGTTTCGTTGTCAGGATTTGAATTTTATAAGGATCTGTTCTTTACTGCATAGAAATTTATATTAAAAATCAGTTATAATTTGTGTTTGCTGAAGGTGATAAGTACAGCAGTGGTACAGCTGAGGGTTCAGAGAGTAGCAAACTACATTAATAAAAGGAATAGTTCTGGATGGATGTTTAAGGGTTACCCCTTCCCCCACCAAAAGTGGGAAAGGACAGTAAGTATTAAAAATTTTCTTATGTTGGTGCCAACTTCCAGGGTGTGGAACACTTATTCTTTACTGTTTGAGATTGGTAGAAAGTGAATAGAGAAATATTTTAGGTGAGGCCTAAATAGTTCCAACAGTAGAATTCGTTGGGAAAATATTTTTATATGAACCAAAAAAATAGCCTAAAGAAGGAAGAAAACATTTGCTGTAACTTAAAATATAATTTTGACACGGATCTACCATTGTATTTTGAAACTGTATAACTGTAGTAGCTCCTTATGTATATTTAGATTTACTTACAGCTTGAAAGTAATGAACAACTTGAATGAATTAAATAGTTTTTTGTAGTACACACTTTATTGTTTATAGGCTACTCTCCCTGAAAAACAATTATTTCAGGAATGTATTCGTGGTGTTGCTTTTAGAAATGATTATTTGTGAAGTTAATACTCAGATTTTTTACCTTGTTTTATTTATTATTCCGAATAAAATAATATGGAGATTCTTAATTTTGCCCAGTTTTGAGTAACTTTTATAAAACTTCTGGTAATCAAAACATTATTTTCTAAAACAAATTTGAAGTGTTTGCTCAATTGTATTTATTTATTTATTTATTTTGAGACAGAGTCTCACTCTGTTGCCCAGGCAACAGAGTTACAGTTGTGCAATCTTGGCTCACTGCGGTCTCCGCCTCCCGGGATCAAGTGATTCTCCTGCTTCAGCCTCCTGAGTAACGGAATTACAGGTGCGTGCCACCACACCTGGGTAATTTTTTTGTATTTTTAGTAGAGATGAGGTTTCACCATGTTGGCCAGGCTGGTCTTAAACTGCTGACCTCAGGTGATCCACCCACCTTGGCCTCCCAAAGTGCTGGGATTACAGGCGTGAGCCACCATGCCTGGCCTGCTCAGTTGTGTTTAAATAATTATAAAATGTGCCCAGGTGTAGTGTCTCACACCTGTAATCTCAGTACTTTCGGAGGCTGAGGCTGGAGAATCACTTGAGCCCAGGAGTTTAAGACCAGCCTGGGCAACATGGTGAGACTCCATTTATATAAAATAAAAAATTAGCCAGGAGTGGTGGTGCGTGTCCGTAGTTCCAGCTGCACAGGTAGCTGAGGAGGAAAGATCACTTTAGTCCAGGAGGTCGAGGCTGCAGTGAGCTATGTTCACCCCACTGTACTGCAGCCTGGGTAACAGAGCAAGACTCTGTCTCCAAAAAAAAAAAAAAAAAAAAAAAAGCCTCCAAATTGTACAGAATAATGTAAATAACTTGTATCTATTCACCACAACTTTATTAATAGGCCGGGCACGGTGGCTCATACCTGTAATCCCAGCACTTTGGGAGGCCGAGGCAGATGAATCACCTGAGGTCAGGAGTTTGAGACCAACCTGGCCAACATGGTGAAACTCCGTCTCTACTACAAAAATTAGCCAGGCATGGTGGTGGGCAGCTATAATCCCCACGTCTCTACTACAAAAATTAGCCAGGCATGGTGGTGGGCAGCTATAATCCCCACTACTTGGGAGTCTGAGGCAAGAGAATTGCTTGAACCCAGGAGGCGGAGGTTGCAGTGAGCGGAGATCACGCCACTGCACTCCAGCCTGGGCGACAGAGGGAGACTCTGTCTCAAAAAAAAAAAAAAAAAGAAAGAAAATATTAGCAATAAATTTGAAATCTCTAGATAGTCCTCCATAACGATATTTTGTTTCTGTCTCCCAGAGAGGAGCTCCAGATCCAACCATCATCTTGGATAAATTCCAAATCCAACCATCATCTTAGATTTGGAGTTTATCATATACATGTATTTTTAAAACATTTATTATATATGTATTAATCTAAATAAAATTTTGTTTTGCATACTTACAAATTTTTTTCTACTTGAATAGTTTTCTGTGAATTGCTTTTTTGCTTACCATTCTTTGTGAGGTTCATCCAGTTCATTTTCAATGGTGATCAATGTCGATGGACATTTAGGTTGTATCTAGATCTTTGATGTTAGGAACAAGGCTGTTCTGATTATCGTTGTATATATTTCCTTGAGTGTATGCTCAGGAATTCCTCTGACGTATATACCTGGAAGCGCTAATGTTGCTTGGTAGGGAATGAGCATTTTCAACTTAATAACTAATATCAGATTACTCTCCCAAGTTTACTCCATCCTCAGCAGATGAAAGTTCTCTTTGTTTCATATCCTTGCCAGCACTTGTGGTCAGACTTTTACATTTTTTACCAATTTGATGGTAATGGTATTTCACTGTGGCTTTAATTCACATTTCCTTAATTAGTAGCAAATGGAGCATTTTCATACCTTTGTGCTCCTTGGTTTTCCTCTCCTATGAATTGGATGTTCCTTTTGTTGGTGCGTTTTGCTGTTCGATTGTCTTTTTCTTTTGATTTGTAGAAATTGTATATATAATCAGGAATTAATTATTGGTCTGCTGTATGCATTCCAAATAGCTTCTCCCACATTGTGACCTGTCATTCCATTCTGTTTTTGGTGTCTTTTGATAAAGAGACTTATTTTAATTTATCAAATTTTAAATTTCTCTTTATGGAGTACTGTTTTTGATTCTTATATATGAAATATTTCACCTTGAGGCCGTGAAATACTATCATGGTTATTTTTTAAGTTGTGAGGTTTACGTGTCTCATTTAGTTATTTAATTCAGCTACACTTGATGGGACATACCGCTTTCTGTATTTGTATAGATACATATCCGATCTTATTCTTTTCCTTTGATTTTTTTTCAATCTCTTGCCAGTATTATACTATCTTAATGGCTTTAAAATTAAGTTGTCTACAACATGAATGAACCTTGAAAACGTTATGTTAAAAGACCTTATATTATGATTTAATTTACATGAAATGTCCAAAGCAGGCAAATCTCTAGAGGCAGAAAGTAGATTGATTAGTGATTGCCTTGGAATGGAGAGGATGGGAGTATTGGAAACTAAGTGACTATGGGATTTCTTTTTGAGGTGATGAAAATATTCTAAAATTGCTTGTAGGCTGGGAGCAGTGGCCCACGCCTGTAATCCCAATATTTTGGGAGGCTGAGGTGGGTGGATCTTCTGAGGTCGGGAGTTTGAGACCAGCCTGACCAACATGGAGAAACCCCATCTCTACTAAAATAACAAAGCTAGCCGGGCGTGGTGGCGCATGCCTGTAATCCCAGCTACTCGGGAGGCTGAGGCAGGAGAATTGCTTGAACCCGGGAGGCAGAGGTCGCAGTGATATGAGATTGCGTCATTGCACTCCAGCCTGGGCAACAAGAGCAAAACTCCATCTCAAAAAAAAAAAAAAAATTGATTGTAGTGGTGGTTACACAATTCCGTGAATATAATAAAAACCATTGAATTGCACACGTCACATGGGTGAGTTGTATGGCATATGACTTTATATCTTAATAAAACTGTTTTAAAAAGTCATGGTATGAGACCTTTTTTTGGCAGTGTCCATGGCGAATCCCCTTACTCCTGTTATTTTTGAAAATTGTTTTCACTCTATTTGGTCTTTTGTTTTCCATATAAATTTTAATACCATCTTGTTAAGCTCTACACAAAATTACATTGGCATTTTTGTTAGAATTTTATTGTATTTATAGATTCGTTTGGAGGCAGATGATACCTTTTTGACACACATTGAAAATATGCACAAGAAATATGACCCATGAATGTGGTATTTCACTTCATTGATCTTTCAAAATTTTTCAGTAAACTTTGTGTTTTCTCCAGAAAGATAATTCACATCTTTTGTTAGACTTATTTGTTCCTAAGTATCTTTCAGTTTTATTGCTACTGTAAATGGTGTTTTTAATTAGACTTTCTACTTGTTGCTGGGAAATGTAGTTGGTTTTTATGTAGCGGCCTTATATCTAGCAACTTAGTTGAATTCTCTTAATTTGTATATTATCTTCAATTTTCTGCCTATAAACATCACATTTCTCTACTTATACTATCCTAATGTATTTAAAAATTTTTTGTCTTAATTCTCCAGCTAGGATCGCTAGTGTAATGTTGAATATAAGTAGTTATAGTTGGTATCTTGTCTTGTTTCTAATTTCAAAGGGGATGCTTTGAGCAGTTTATCATAAATTATGATTATTGGTATACAGCAGGGATTGACATCTGGCCCAAAGCTTGTTTTTGTAAATAAAGTTTTACTGGAACAGAGGCATGCTCATTCATTTACATATGGTCCATGCCTGCTTTCATGATGCAACAGCACATTTGAGTAGTTATGACAGAGATGGGGTTTCGCCACGTTGGCCAGGCTGGTTTCAAACTCCTGGCCTAAAGTGATATGCCTACATCAGCCTCCCAAAGTGCTGGGATTACAGGTGTGAGCCACCCTGTCTGGCTACAAAAGATACATTATTAAATGAAAAAAATCAAGGTGGTAGTTGCGTATTGCAGTGTGCTGCTACTTGTGCAGAAGAAAAGGGAGGGAATAGTTATATTTACTTGTATCTGCTAGTTTTGGAATAAAGACACATTAAAATATGCTCAAGAAACTAGTGATTATGTATTATGGGGGTGAGGGAACTGATCAGACGTGGAACAAGGATGTGTGTATGTGTTTTAAGTCATTTTTGAGCTGTGTGATCATATTAAAGTTTTAAAACTCCCAGTGTGATGGTGGATTTGTCAGTTGCATTTTATAGTTATTTGGACATTTGCTTTATGTACTTAATTAAGGCTGTGTTATGAGGGACACTCAAGTTCAAAATAGTTCTGCAGTTGAATGAATACTTTTATCTTGTAGCTACTTTAAAAAAAATCACTGATGCTCTTGTTGTTAGTTTGTGCTTTTCTTCTCATTAATACATTATTTTAGATATATCATCTTTGGTATATCTTTTCCCATCCTTTTAATTTCAGATATTCTGTGTATAGTATATAACTGGCATTAGAAACCCAATCTAACGTTTGTCTTTTTATTGAAGAATCCATTAACTTACATGTATTGTTATATATTTGAATATTTCTGTCTCATTTTGTCCTTTTTGTTTTGCTGTTATTCTTTTCTCTCTTTCAGATTGAATGAATTATTCTGTTTTTTCCCCATCTACTTACCTAAATGTTATATTATGTGTATATGTGTGTGTGTGTATATGTATAATTTCATATTTATGTTCCTTTAATGATTCCTCTCAATTTTTTAATATGGGTGCTTAGAACTTGAAATTAATATTTTACTCCTTTTTCAAGCAGTAAAGTAGACTTTAAAATACTTTAATTGGCAACATCCTCTTACTCTTACTGGTACAAAAACAATGAATTTTACAATTAATGGCCCTTTAGGTTAGATGAGATGCATTTCATCTACCTACAGTAGCCCTGTGTATTAGGTACATTATCAGTCCTCATTTTGTAGATCAGAAAATTGAGTAACAGACGAGTTGAGTGATTTATACAAAGTCACACAGATAGTAAATGTCAGAGCCAGATTACAAATGGATGATAATCCAGACAATAATGACAATATTTTATTTGGGGGAGGGGGTTAAAAGATAGCACTAAAATATTAGACAGCGATGACATAAAATGAGATAATTTGATCAAAGTTAAACTTGACATGCCATCACTTTTAAGACACAGTTTCAAGAGATGTTAAAATATGTCTTTTAACAGTACCAGGCACAAAGGAAGTGTTAGCTCTTTTATTAGATATTTATTCTTACAGAGAGGATATTATGTTTGCTTCCATTCTGGTGGCATTAAGCCAGGGAGCACTTGAAGTTAGTTATTTTGACTTACAGTTTCTTGTGCCATGCCAGTAGTGTGCAGTCAAACTCATAACCCATTAGTTGGCAGGCATACAGTAATGAATTCTCAGGGGAGATCCCTCCCCTAATCAAAATTCAAGCTGAGGGAGCTACGCTATGAGGGCACAAGGCATAAGAATGACGCAATGATTAGTCAGGTGTGGTGGCATGTGCCTGTAATGCCAACTACTTGGGAGGCCGAGGCAGGAAAATCGCTTGAACCTGGAAGGAAGAGGTTGCAGTGAGCTGAGATTGTGCCACTGTACTACAGCCTGGGCAACAGAGTGAGACTTCCCCTCGGGGTGGGGCCGGGGGGTGAATAATTATGCAATGGACTTTGGGGACTTGGGGGAAAGGGTGGGAGGGGGTTGAGGAATAAAAGACTACACATGAGGCCAGACGCAGTGGCTCATGCCTGTAGCCCCAGCACCTTGGGAGGCCAAGGCAGGCGGATCACGAGATCAGGAGATCGAGACCATCCTGGCTAACACGGTGAAACTCTGTCTCTACTAAAAATACAAAAAATTAACTGGGTATGGTGCCACACGCCTGTAGTCCCAGCTACTTGGGAGCCTGAGGCAGGAGAATCGCTTGAACCCGGGAGGCGGAGGTTGCAGTGAGCCAAGATCGCACCTCTGCACTCCAGTCTGGGCGACAAAGCAAAGACTACACATGGGGTACAGTGTATACTACTTGGGTGATGGGTGCACCTAAATCTCAGAAATCATCACTAAAGAACTAATTCATGTAACCAGATACCACCTGTTCCCCCAAAACCTATTGAAGTTAAAAAAAAATTGACATACTTTATTAAAAGATGTAAAGTATGCAAAAAAAGATTCCAAAATGCAATCACTTGCTTAGAAAAAAGCTACATGTGAACTGCACTGAGTACTAAAGAACAATACTATAAAATAGAACATGATTAAAATAAAAAATAATTTAACTTTTATTAAAATTAAATTTTATTAAATTTATTAATTTCATTAATCAGCTAATATAAAGGTACAACCAGGATTCCAGGTTGATCCTAAAGCTGGAATCTCTGCCTTTTTCATTATGTCATGCTACATTTAGAGAAACCTAAGCAATTCACTGACTTAGGGAAAAGGCTTAGAATTATAGCATTTTGGGTTAAAAAAAGAGTCAGGCTGGGTGCGATGGCTCATGCCTGTAATCCCAGCACTTCGGGAGGCCGAGGTGGGGGGATCACATGAGGTCAGGAGTTCGAGACCAGCCTGGCCAACATGATGAAACCCTGTCTTTACTAAGATAAAAAATTAGCTGGGCGTGGTGGCGCTCCCCTGTAATCCCAGCTAGTTAGGAGACTGAGGCCAGAGAATTGCTTGAACCTGGGAGGCAGAGGTTGCAGTGAGCTGAGATCATACCACTGCACTCCAGCCTGGACGACAGAGTGAGACTCTGTCTCAAAAAAAAGAAAAAAAGAAGAAAAAGCGGAGTCAGCCTTTTAAGCGTACCAGTTTTATTTGGAA
This sequence comes from Rhinopithecus bieti, assembly GCF_001698545.2. Taxonomy (NCBI): domain Eukaryota; kingdom Metazoa; phylum Chordata; class Mammalia; order Primates; family Cercopithecidae; genus Rhinopithecus; species Rhinopithecus bieti. The sequence goes on from NW_016809668.1 coordinate 1,583,375, forward strand.
GTTTCAGTTCTAACATACTTCTTGGTGAGACTGAAACTTGGTCTCCTGTTCTGTGAGAAGCCTTTAATATCCAAGGCTGTCTATTAATCCTCAGGGCAGATGTGGCCTTGGTGTTACTCTGGGTTTTCAACCCCTGAAGATTTCCCCGATTTTCTTGCCAGCTTAGCCATAAATTTTAAAGAACATTTGTTATATTTATGCTAACTTTTGTAAAAGAGGGCTTTTAGGCAGTTCTGTCCACTGTATTTTATATTCTTATATTCTTGGAATATATATATATATACGCACACACACACGCACACACATACACACAGATATATATATTTTGTATTTTTGGAATATAAAGTTTTGGAAACAGAAGCTTTTAGTAATACCTTTAAAAATGGTCATCTCTATGGCTTTGGGTTTGGTTTTGTTTTGTTTTGTTTTTTGAGGCAGAGTCTTGCTCTGTTGCCCAAGCTGGAGTGCAGTAGCGCAATCTCGGCTCACTGCAACCACCACCTCCTAGGCTCAAGTGATTATTCTACCTCAGCCTCCTGAGTAGCTGGGATTACAGGCACACACCACCACACCCGGCTAATTTTTGTGCTTTTAGTAGAGACGGTGTTTCACCGTGTTGGCCAGAGTGGTCTGGCTTTGGTTTTTGTTGTTTCATGATCATAGATTATATTGAATAATGGTGTTATGATTAATTTATTTTTAACTGCGAGGGCTGGATGAACTACATATACTTTTAATCCTTACTTAAATTCCAATTTTTCTCTTTGGGCACACAGCATTTTAGAAGCCTACCAGTAGGTAGTTTGAAGTCTCAAGTCGACTAGATTTGACTCTCAGAATATTATAATTCTAAAATGTAATTTTTGAAGCTAGACTTCAGTGTCGTATTCCTGACTCCAGCATTGAAAATATATGTTGGAAGGTTAGAATGAGATGGCTAAATTTGACAGAGGTTGGTTGAATGAAAAGAGAACTTCCTTGAAATTCACTTATTCAAACTGTTTGCATCAGTTATGACTGCAGTAAAAACATCTTTTCCATTTTCTAGTTTTAGGTTAATGCAAGAATTTTGTTTAGTAAAAGCGGATTATAAATAACACATTTTATGAATTTTGTTCTGATTTAATAGATCAGATGAAAAGAAGAACATGAACTGGAAGCAACTTCCCAAAAAGCCATGCAAAAATCTACTTAGCACCTTAAAGAAATTGTATCCCCAGCTGTCTTCAGGTAATGTGAGGGAAAAGGAATACTATTGATGAAGGAATGTATACGAGAAAATTCTTCTTAAATTTAACGTAATACCATTTTCTGTTTTTTTTCCTTTGTTAGTTCACCGAAAAACTCAAGAAGGCTCAGCGATTGACATGACTCCAATTGAAGCAGATTTCTCCTGGCAAAAGAAGATGACACAGCTTGAGATGGAAATTCAAGAGGCATTTTTACGCTTTATGGCATCTATTTTAAAAGGATATAGAACATTTCTCAGACCAATCACAGAGGCTCCTTCAAATAAAGCCACAGCTGCTGATTCATTGTTTGACCGACAGGGTGGGTAGCACTGAAAGTACAATTCCTTTTATTGAAGTGACAATATTTTATATTTGATGTTGCTGCCAAGAAATACTTACTGTATAAATTATTACGAATTCACATTCAAATATAATGAACTTCCATGTATTTGTAACCCAACTTTATGACTAGAATTTCTTGTAATTTTTATGGCCCATTTTTTTCCTGAGAAATCTGAAACTAGACATATTTAATTATGAAAAGTCAAAGATGTTACCTGTATTTACGATACCTTGTCACTTATCTTAGTAGAACATAACTGGAGATTTGCCTTCAGGTATTTCCTCAATTTTGCATAGTTCTTGGATTTGTACACTTTTTTTTCTTTTTTTTTTTTTTAATAGAGTGGAGTCTTGCTATGTTGGCCAGGCTGGACTCAAACTCCTGGCCTCAAGTGATCCTCCTCCCTCGGCTTTCCAAAATGCTGGGATTACAGGTGTGAGCCACAGCACTTGGCCAGATGTGTACACTTTTGGCTTTACAATTAGTTTGTGCAATAAGGGCACCACATTTTAAACATTTTTGACTAATGTAGCTTTGTTCCAGGGAAAACATATTATTTTAGTATGTTTTGTTTTAGGGAATTATAGAGATTTTTGTTGTTATTCAGCTACTGTTATATATGTAGTAGCAATCTTACATCTATATCAATATTTATTTGAAATTATTTTACTTTTCTGTGCTTTTTACCTAGTGATTACTTTTTTAAAAAATCTGGCTGGGCGCGGTGGGGCTCAAGCCTGGTTGAAATGCCCAGCCACTTTTGGAGACCTAGGAGGGTACGGAGCGGATCGATGGTCGGAGATCGACCCACCATATACGTGAAACCGTCTGCTACTAAAAAAAAATACAAAAACTAGCCGGGGCGACGACGGCGGGGCGCCTGTAGTCCCAGGGCACTCAGTGGATGGCATGAAATTGGAAGCCAGAGAAATATTAACCCAAGGACGGTAGCCAGAGCACCCCACTGCCACTCCAAAGCCTGCGGCAGATTCTTGATGGCAGAAACCCCAATAATATACAAAAAACAAATAAAAAATAATAAATAATCTTTGGTTTATTAATCCTTTTGTCCTTTATCTTTTCTGCTTTAAGATAACTTACCACTTAAATATTTAGTTACCACTTACTGGCTAGTTATTATGTAGGAATATAAAGAAGTATAAAACCTAGCTCTATGGGGTCTTAAATGGAAAATAATTAAAATATTTTAAAAATAGAACAAGTAGTCAAGAAAACATATTTTACACAGTTTTAATTTGGAAGTTTTAAGAGTTCAGAAAAAAAAGGGATATTCTTCCAAATATTCCAGTATTTCAAAATGGGTATTTTGGAAGACTTCATGGAAGAAGCATGACTTAGAAGAATGGGTAGAATGGAGATAAATGGAGAAGAACAGGAAAGGCTTTCTGGAAGTCCATAGGCATTAAGAGTCAAATCTGAGTTAGAATTTCTACTTTGTTATTTATAACGTCTTCATGGAGCTTATTAAAGTTTTCTCGACCGGACGCAGTGGATCACGCCGTAATCCCACCACTTTGGGAGACTAAGGCAGGCAGATCACCTGAGGTCAGGAGTTCAAGACCACCCTGGCCAACATGATGAAACTCTGCCTCTACGAAAAATTTAAAAATTAGCCGGGTGTGGTGGTGTGTGCCTGTAATGCCAGCTATTTGGGAGGCTGAGGGAGGAGAATCACTTGAACTCGGGAGACGGAGGTTGCAGAGAGCCAAAATTGTGCCATTGCACTCCAGCCTGGGTGACAAGAGTGAAAGTGAAACTCTGTCTCAAAAAAATTAAAAAATAATAAAAGTGTTCTCATTAATAAAATGGGGCTATATCTACTTCATCATTGTGCAGATTAAATGAGAAAATATGTATGAAGCAACTAGTACAAGTACTTTAAAATGCTCATGATAACAGCTATTATCATTCATGGTAATAACAAAATGGAAGTAGCATCAAGATCTAAAGCACAAGGCCTGCAGATTAGTTTGCTGGGTCTGCCGTAACAAAATACCACAGACTAGGTGGCTTAAACAACAGAAATTATTTTCTCGTGGTTTTGAAGGTTAAACTGAGATGAAGGTGGTTAGCAGGTTTGGTTTCTTCTGAAGCCTCTTCCCTTGGCTTGTAGATAGCTGTTTTCTCCATGTGGTCTTCCTTCAGTGTTTGTCTTATGTCCAAATATCCTCTTCTTACCAGTCTTACTGAACTAGGGTCTACCCCATAATCCTCATTTTAGCTTAATTACCTCTTTAAAGACCCTATCTCCAAATAGTTACATTCCGAGGTACTAGGGGCTAGGAACTTAATATACAAATTTTGGGCCAGGCACAGTGGCTCATGCCTGTAATCCCAGCACTTTGGGAGGCCAAGGCAAGCCGATCACCTGAGGTCAGGAGTTTGAGATCTGTGTGACCAACATGGCGAAACCCCGTCTCTACTAAAAATACAGAAGTTAGCTAGGCATGGTGGCACATGCCTGTAATCCCAGCTACTCAGGAGACTGAGGCAGGAGAATCTCTTCAACCCAGGAGGCAGAGGTTGTGGTGAGCCGAGATCACTGTACTCCAGCCTGGGCAACAAGACTGAAATTTCATCTCAAATATATGTGTGTGTGTATATATATATACATTTTGAGGGGGACACAGTTTCACTCATGACAGCACATTTGGGAAAAAAGATTACATGGTACAATTTGACTAGAGTGATGAGCTTTAGAGGTGCTGTGGAAGATAAGGCTGAAAATAAGATTAGGGCTCAGATTGTGGGTAGTTGTAAATGCCAGATGAAGAATACGGATTGTACGGGAGTGACATCACTAAAGGAATTTGAAAAGATATTTACTCAGTTTTCAGGCCCTAAAGTTTTATTGTAAACAGTTCAGCGTTTGGTCTACTAGGGGACACAGACATTAGACAAGAAAAAAATGTAAATACTAACTACTTAATAAGTGTGTTTTGAAGGAAAGTATTGATTACAGTGAGAGTGCTAGTTAGGTCTGAGAAATATTCCTTGAAGAAATAACAAGGAATATTAGTGTCCTAAGGTACTTTGGTGTGCTACTTTTAAGTTTGGGTCTAAAAAGCAATAGTAATTAACTAGGAATTTTGTATATGTGGTTTTGGCTTATTTTATCCTTATGTTGTTGTTTACCATTTCTTCTTCCACTTGTATTGCCTGTAAACTTGTGGTAGGTTCAAGAGCTGCAGTGTCCAGTAGAAATATAATGTAAGCCACATATGAAATTTAAAATTATTTTAGTAACCACAATAAAAAAGTGAAAATAGGGGAAAATAGTAGCATTTCAGCATGTAATCTGATTTTAAAATTATTGATGAAATCGTTTACATTTTTTTCCAGAAACATCTTCTTTTTTTTTTTTTTTTTTTTTAAGACAGTCTTGCTCTGTTGCCCAGGTGGAATGCAGTGATGCAATCTTGGCTCACTGCAACCTCTGCCTCCCAGGCTCAAGTGATTCTCCCGCCTCAGCCTCCCGATTAGCTGGGATTACAGGCGTGTACCACCAAGCCTGGCTAATTTTTGTATTTTAAGTGGAGACGGGGTTTAGCCATGTTGGCAAGACTGGTCTCGAACTGCTGACCTCAGGTGATCCGCCTGCCTTGGCCTTCCAAAATGCTGGGATTACAGGCGTGAGCCTCTGTGCTTGGCCCACATCTTTCAATTCTGGCGTGTATTTTTTACTTACAGTGTGTCTTAATTTGGATCAGTTACATTTCAAGTGCTAAATTGCCATATCAAGATAGTGACTACTGAATTAAACAGTGCAGATCTAGCGGCTTGGTTAGATTCAGGTTTAATTATCTTGGCAAGAAGTGCCAAAATACATGGTGCTCACTTCTTCCTATTGCATCATCTTGAGAGGCACATACATGTCTGACTGTCGTACTTTTAGTGTTCCTAATAGGTTTAAGGTGTTGTCAGCCTCATTCATTCATTGTAGTTCACCCGTTAGCCTTTGACTTATTTGGTTTAGCAGCCTTTGCTGATCATTGCCTGGATCCACTAGAAGGAAAGAAAGCCTTTTCATTATAACTTGTGGAGAGTAATTTATTTCTATTTTATTTAAGCTTTTCTCTACTAATTAGTATCTAAAAGGGATGGGAATCAGGACCACAGCATCAAAGAAAGAAAGGCTGCAGAGAAAACCATGTTTGAAATGGTGGCATTAACCAGGTTATGCAGGATGTTTTAGGATTAGTGCTGGTTTCAGTTTTTATCCTAAGAGTAATTGGAAGCCTGTAAAGGATATTTCATTAGGTAATAGGATCAGATTTGCATTTTTTACAAAAATCACTCTTTGAAATGTTAAAAAGAAGAATCTCCTTGGCTTCCATACAGAGATTGCACTGGAGGCATTGAAGCATGGATCTACTATTTAGGAAGTAGCCACATTGGTTCTAGGGATTATTAGAGGTGACCTGGATTAATTGATGATAGTGTGACTAGAAGAGTGATTTTTTAAGGAATTAGATCAAGTAGAACCTGGTGATTGAATATGGAATGTAAGGTAGAGTTGGAGATATCAAGAGCGGCTTTGAGGTTTTTGCCTTTACCAACCAAGTGAATGGCCATGCCCTTTATAAAAAGTAAAACTACAGAAAAAAGGGAAGGAGCAGATCGAAGTTTTTTTTTTTTTTTCTTTCCTTTTTTTTTTTTAAGATGGAAAAAAGAGACTTGAGTATGCTGATGAGAAATAGCTAATAGAGGCTGGGCACAGTGGCTCACGCCTGTAATCCCAGCATTTTGGGAGGCCGAGGCAGGCAGATCACTTGAGGTCAGGAGTTTGAGATCAGCCTGGCCAACATGGCGAAACCCCATCTCTACTAAAAATACAAAAATTAGCCGGGAGTGGTGGCGCATGCCTGTAGTACCAGTTATTTGGGAGGCTGAGGCAGGAGAATCACTTGAACCTGGGAGGTGGAGGTTGTAGTGAGCTGAGATTACACCACTGAACTCCATTCTGGGTAATAGAGCAAGACTCCATCTCAAAAAAGAAAAAAAAAAAAAAAGAGAGAAATAGCTAATAGAGAGGGAGATTTATCCCGAGAACACTGGAAGGGGCTGGAATCCTGAAGTCATGTGATTGTTTGTCCTTAGATAGGAGGAGGGACATATCCACTGTAAAAAGACAGAAGGAATAAATGATAACTGTTAAAGAGTCGTAAGTTATGTAGTGAGATAGTATACATAGTTTCTATTTAATGATCTGCATTTTCATTGCAATATAAAGTATGCTCATTTCGGAGTATGGAGGGGGCACAAAAACATGAAGGGAGAGCATATACAAATAGGAAATAGTTGTGAAAACGTGAAAAGGAAAATTAAATTGATTCTAGAAATGTAGTAGGATTGCTGGTCAGGGATGAAGGTATAAGTGCTTCTGATCTGCCTAGTTGTGGAACTTTTTTCCCCTTAACTTGTGCTCAGTCATCCTTATACAGATCCAGAGAAGGCAAGCAGCACATTCTTCCAGAGCTGGGTTATGCTAGGTAGGTTTAACCAAAAAAGCAAAAGAGCAAAAGGGCTGAGAGTATTGACAAAACAGTAATTGAAATGATTGATATAGCATGGAATCAGTATTACATAGAGAAAGAAGTGAAGATGGGAGGATGTATGTGGAGGTAAAAGGGCCAGTGGATTGGAGATTTCAATGAGCCTTCCCTCTCTGCTCCCCCAATAAAAAACCCTAAAACACTTAGTAGAAATACTTAATTAAAGAGACCGGATAGGCAGAGGTAATGGGCTGGGAGTGATGTGAAAATGAGAGATTTGGAAGGCAATGCTGCTTTGAATGCTAGCAAGTAAAGTCAAGGGACTGTGACTGTGTGTTGAAGTTGGTGATTGAGGTAGGATGGAGCATAGGATCATTGAAAATCAAGGAATGAAGGCTGGGCATGGTGGCTCATGCCTGTAATTCTAGCAATTTGGGAGGCTGAGATGGGAGGATCACTTGAGGCCAGGAGTTCGAGACCAGCCTTGTCAACATAGCAAGACACCCATCTCTTAAAAGAAAAGAGGCCAGGTGCAGTGGCTCACGCCTGTAATGCCGGAACTTTGGGACGCCGAGGCGGGCTGATCACCTGAGGTCAGAAGTTCGAGACCAGGCTGGCCAACATGGTAAAACCCTGTCTCTACGAAAAATACAAAAGTTAGCCAGGTGTGGTGATGGGCACCTCTAATCCCAGCTACTCAGGAGGCTGAGGCAGAGAATCACTTGAACCTGGGAGGCAGAGGTTGCAGTGAGCCACGATCACGCCGCTGCACTCCAGCCTGGGGGACAAGAGCTAGACTCTGTCTCAAAAAAAAAAAAAGGAATGAAGACGAACCTAAAGTGTTTTCATGGTTTGTGCTTCTGGGTGTGGAAGAATGATGGTGGTAGGAATTAGAAAGGAGGAGACTTTGAATCAAATGCCCTGGTCTTCAGTGAATGAAGGAATGTCCCTGAAATTAATAGAGGACTACGATTAATAGAGGAAATAGTGGAATAGCCAGATGCTTGAAACTTTAATGAGCAGAAATTTGAAAAACAATACAGAAATAATGGTCTTGTGACATTAAAGAGGAAGGACATTGGCTCTTTGGAAATTGACTGTGGACTCAAGAGTGTGCAGAGTATCAGAGAAATTTCTACTTAAAAGTTGTAGAGCTGGAGGTTCCTTATAGGGGATTCAGATTTCAGTGAAGGGGTTGATAGAAGTTAAGTATTTTTCATGGTTTAATTAGGCAGAAGGAGCTATATATGTAGTTACCACAGGTTGAGCTTCCCTAATCTGAAAATCCAAAACCTGGAATGCTCCAGAATCTGAAACTTTCTGAGTGCTGACATGATGCCACAAGTGGAAAATTCCACACGTAAGTACTTAACACACACTTTGTTTCATGCACAAGATCATTGAAAATATTGTATAACATTCCCTTCAGACTGTGTGTATAATGTATATATGAAACATAAATGAATTTCCTGTTTACTTGGGTCTCATCCCCAAGATATCTGATTGTGCGCATGCAAATATTTCAAAATCTTAAAAAAAAAAATTCGAAATCTGAAACACTTTTGGTCCCAAGCATTTCAGATAAGGGATACTCAACTTGTAGAAACTTCTCTTTAAATGTGAATATATATACATATAGATAAAGAGAATGTAATATAGATAAGTACAAGTTTAATGTTTACTATAATATCGAATTCCAGTTTAAAATTTGAATTTAATTATAATTTTGTTTTCCTCAGGGTTTTTAAAAAGTCGAGATCGTGCCTATGCAAAATTCTATACCCTTTTATCCAAAACACAGATTTTTATTCGTTTCATTGAAGAATGCAGTTTTGTAAGTGATAAAGATACTGGATTAGCATTTTTTGATGATTGCATAGAAAAGGTAAAAGTTTGTGCTTATACTAGTGTTTAGAAAAAAAAGTTTGCCTTACCTGTATAATTATCATTGTTATTGTTAGTCCAGAGTGATATAAGGAAGACAGTATAGGATTGTGTATGTGTGTGTATGTGTTACTGATTCTGGGCTGAATATAAGAATAATTTTCTTTGTGGTATCAAGTTGCTACCACATATAGCCAAGTTTTCTCTTCTTTATTGATTGATCCATTGATTGAAACAGCATCTCATTCTGTCACCCAGGCTGGGTTGCAGTCGCATGATCATAGCTCATTGCAACTTCAGACTTCTTGCCTGAAGTGATTCTCCCACCTTAGCCTTCCGAGTAGCTAGGACTACAGGCATGTGCTACGCCTGGCTAGTTTTTTAAATTTTTAGTAGAGATGAGGTCTCACTGTATTGCCCAGGCTGGTCTCAAACTCCTGGGCTCAAGCGATCCTCCCACCTTGGCCTCACAAATCCTTGGGATTACAGGATGAGCCACCATGTCCAGCCAGTAAATTTTCTCTTTAAATCTCACTTTCATTTACAACTATTGAGTTGTAAAACTTAGAACATTTCCTTGAGCCTTGTGAGTTTATATTTTTTTAATTTAAATGAATAAGATTTACTTTAAGATTTAGGTTTTTTAATTAAAGAATGTTTAGTTTTATGGGTAAGAGAAGTTGTGTTCTTTTGTTTTAATGTCTTTCCACATTCTTTTGCCTAATATGTTTCTTTTGTTCTAATGGAAGATGGAAATATGTTAAATTTTAAAGCTTTACCCACCCATCCTAAGGAAGTTAAAATTGATTCTTGACAGCAATGACTTGGTTATAATTTTTCCTAACTTTTAATATAATTCTTATTTTTGCTAAGTAGATCTTGGGGCCAGTTGTTTATGCAAACCGTATATTATATAACATTTGAGATTGTATCCAAAAAAGTAGAATATTATGACATTAATTTTTTTGGCCCCCTCATGATTCATGTGCCTTAGAAGATTTGAATAATTTTCTCCTATCAGTGTGATCTAAAATTCCAGGTATATAATTAAAACTATTCAACATTTTTGTTTATTTACAAAATTGATATTCCAGTGTCTTCCAGTTATATGAGAAGCTTAATGTCAATCACTAATAAAGGGGCTTAATAGTAATGAAATTTTTTGAGAAGCCAGATAACCTTGTGATTGGTCATCTTTTGTCTTAAGGTTTACAAAACGACTAATCAAAATAGTTTTCTATCCTAATAGCCACAAGTAAAAAATTATGCTTTAGCCTAAGAGTATGTATTTAGCCTAAAAATATACTTTGCAATGTTTTGTATCAGCCGGTACTTTCTGAAAAGGGGTAGTTTTTTTCTAAATCAGAATGTAAGATAAAAATGTCTATTAAATTCATAGTGGACATTTTCATTAAGAATCTGTTTTCTTTTTTTCTAGTTGTTTCCTGATAAAGGCACAGAGAAATCAGAGAAGGTATGTTTTTCTTAGACTTTAAGGGTTGAAGTTTCAGAATTAGATCTTGTTTGTATGCAAATTAATTGGGGAAAAATAATTATTTTCAGGTTGATTTTGATTCAGCAGAAGATACCAGATTGATAGAACTGGATGATTCACAGAAAAGTGAGCATACTGTATTTATAATGCCGCCAGAGCCACCTCCTGATGATGGAAAGGACCTGTCACCAAAGTACAGGTAGTGGGAAGTTTTCAAAGAGCTATTTAGGCACAGCCTATTAGTTTCTTTTAATTTTTATTAGTAGGTATGTATATTAGTCTTTTGTGAAACTCATTTTCGTTATTAATTTGGTGAACTAATGTAGATAAATATTTTATGGAAATGCCACTAGGTGTTATAATTTAAGAATTGGATGATATTGTCAGATGTTGATCTTTGTTTACCTTAGTGTTTGTATTTTAATCTTTAAAAGTTTCAATTCTGAAGAAGAAAATGTTACTTTTATGAGGCTCCCCACTCACTTTGGGAGTTTTATTGTTGATACAAAGACTGTGAAATTCTTATGAATTGGTAATTTTCCAAGATAACTTAAGGTAGAGGGCCAGGAATTTACTCTTTTTTAAGGTAAAAGATAGGACTTGGATGTGACTCTTTTAAGAAATTAGAATGGATTTTGTAGTTTTTTTATTACTATAAATTTAATAAATTTAGAAAATCAAACGAAAATGGAAAACTAATACATCATTCTAGCACCAGTACTTGTGTCTCTTAACAATTGTAGGCATGTATTTATGTGGATTTATGTGTGTATGTATTGCATGTATGAGTTCATCAGGTAGATTCCCTTTGTAATCTATGTTTGCCTTTAGTGGTCTGAACATTTTCCCATGCCATTAAATATTTTTGTGCCTTATCATTTGTAATGACCACATTGTATGCATTTATTATGATTTATTTAACTAGCCTCTTAAGGATTTGTTTGTAGTTATTTGCTATCTATATCTTTGTGTACATACACAGTTATTGTCTTAGGCTGTGTTTCTAAAAAAATTTCTAAAATGGAAAGTAAAGTAAGTACCTTCCTAAAATAGAGAATTAATATCAAGTATAATATCAAGAGGACTGGATCAGAATGAAGAATATATCTGGGATTGAATGGGTTAATTAAATACTATTTTGATTTCATGTAAACTATAGAATTCTTTTCTACTTTGGCTTAACTGCTAGAAATTGGAATCCAGATACTGACAAACAAGATAAAATCAAATATGGAAAGGCAATATCTCCTGGAAGAAAATTGGCCAAAAGAAATAAGTAGACAATTTCCAAGAAATCCAAAGTCAATAATATAAAAATATGTTATGGTTTTTTGTATTCAAAGAAATGCAAACCAAATTGATGAATAGGAACTTTTGACATTGAGAATAGGTTATGCTAGTAGTTAGAATGTGTGTTTAAGTATAATATTTTTTGAAATAATTTGATATTAATTATAATAATTTTAATTCTTTTGATAAACATGGACCTAGCAAATTCTATTATTGGGTATTCATCCTATGAAATTAAGCAGAAGTATTCACAAAGATATACATATGAAAATATTTAATTAGGCCGGGCGCGGTGGCTCAAGCCTGTAATCCCAGCACTTTGGGAGGCCGAGACGGGCGGATCACGAGGTCAGGAGATCGAGACCGTCCTGGCTAACACGGTGAAACCCCGTCTCTACTAAAATACAAAACTAGCCGGGCGAGGTGGCGGGCGCCTGTAGTCCCAGCTACTCGGGAGGCTGAGGCAGGAGAATGGCGTAAACCCAGGAGGCAGAGCTTGCAGTGAGCTGAGATCCGGCCACTGCACTCCAGTCCGGGCGACAGAGCCAGACTCCGCCTCAAAAAAAAAAAAAAAAAAAAAATATTTAATTGGAGAAATTTAGAAACAATCTTCAACTTCATAATGTCCAGCAGTGAAAAACTGCTTAAATTGTGGTACATCCTTAAAATAAAAATTTTATGGATTTTTTTTATTTTAAATACCTATGCAAGGTAATTTTATGAAGAAAAACATAAAATTATGAAGTATACTAAAATTTTTTAAAACATAAATTATGGGATACATGGATTCTCTTGAAGGAGTTATTTCTCCCTTTAATCAGAGTTTTCTGTGTTTTAGAGATTGAAAATAACAAGTAGGGTGAGGAAGAGACCAAATTTTCGTGAAGGTGGTCTCTATGTTATATCATTTAAAAATTTTGAAAAAGTATTTTTTCTATATAAGCATTTAAAATAATGTTGGGTACTATTTGAAGTTTAGAAATATTTGCCTAAACGCTGGAATAATATGAAGAGTTGGTGTGTTTTAAATCAGCAGTTCTATTTTTGCTTTTTATTTTAGTTACAAATACTTTCCAAGACTGGACCTTAAGCTTTTTGACAGACCGCAGGAGTTGAAACTTTGTTTTAGTAGACACCCTACTGGGAATAGCATTACAAAGAGTCCAGCTCTCATGGCTAAGAGAACTAAACAGGTCAGATATTCTTTATCTAATACATGTTCATTTAATATGTAAAATATGTATATGTGATATGCAGCTCATAGTTTAGAATGATCACCCACAACAACCATTTGAAGACTCACTATGGTTGTTACTGAATTTAACTAGATTTCTTGCAAGCCTACTTAAAATATCAAGTCTGGGCCGAGCATGGTGGCTCACACCTGTAATCCCAGCACTTTGGGAGGCTGAGGTGAGCAAATCACTTGAGGTTAGGAGTTAGAGACCAGCCTGGCCAACATGGTGAAACCCCATCTCCATTAAAAATACAAAAATTAGCCAGGCGTGGTGGCAGGCGCCTGTGATCCCAGCTACTCGGGAGGCTGAGGCAGGAGAATCGCTTGAACCCGGGAGATGGAGGTTGCAGTGAGCCGAGATTGTGCCACTGCACTCCAGCCCGGGCGACAAGAGTGAAATCCATCTCAAAAAAGTCTATCTATCTATCTATCTATCTATCTATCTATCTATCTATCTGTCAATCAATCAAGGCTGAAGTTTTCGAATGCTTATGTTTATGCTTTAAGACTATCCATAGGAATTGGCCGAGTATGGTGGCTCATGCCTGTAATCCCAGCACTTTGGGAGGCCAAGGCAGGCAGATCACCTGAGGTCGGGAGTTTGAGACCAACCTGACCAACATGGAGAAACCCCGTCTCTACTAAAAATACAAAATTAGCCAGGCATAGTGGTGCATGCCTATAATCCCAGCTACTCGGGAGGCTGAGACAGGAGAATTGCTCGAACCTGGGAGACGGAGGTTGTGGTGAGCTGGGATTGAGCTATTGCACTCCAGCCTGGGCAACAGGAGCACAATCTGTCTCAAGAAAAAAAAAAAGAGTCTGTAGGAACCAAATATACTTTTTAGAAAACTTAATTGAAATATAATTCATATACCATACAGCATACCCACTTAAAGTGTATGATTTAGTGGCTTTTAGTATATTTACAGGTTTGTACAGCCACCACCACAATTAATTTTAGAATATTTTCATCAACCCCAAAAGAAAGTTTGCATCCTTTAGCCATTAACCCCAATTCTCAATCCCCAGCAGCCCTAGGCAACCACGAGTCTGTTTTCTGTCTATAAATTTGTCTATTCTGAGCATTTCACCAGTAGAACTGCATAATATGTATTCTTTTTGTGACTGGCTTCTTTCATTTAGTGTAACATTTCAGGATTCATCCATGTTGCAGCATATATCAGTAATAATTTTTATTGCTGAATAATATTCCATTGTATGGATATACCATATTTTATTTGTCTGTTCATAAACGTGGCTGCTTCCTACTTTTTGGCTATTACGAATATTGCAAATGAACATTTGTGTATAAGTGTTTGGATGTATGTTTTTATTTTTTGGGGGATTGTATATCTAGGAGTAAATTGCTATGTCAAATGGTTACTCTGTGTTCAACCCTTTGAGGCACTTCCAGGCTGTTTTCCAAAGTGGCTGCACCACTTTCCATTCCCACCAGCAGTGTATGAGGGTTCCAGTTTCACAACATATCCTTGTCAGTTCTTGTTATTGTTGTCTTTTTGATTATAGCCATCTAGTGAGTATGAAATTGTATTTTAAATTTGCATTTCCCTAATGGCTAATGTAAATATACTTTATTCCAAATATTATAATCCAAAGGGAGTTAACTTAGGACAACCTAGACATCTTGCTTTATTACTATATGTGATTTAGGTATAAAGAACTAAGCTGTGGTTACATATGAGTTAAAATTAAACATCCTTTATACATACACTGACATTTTGGGGATCTTCAAAATGTGGAAAATTTCACGATGAAAATCTTAGTTCAGGTTTTACTAATTTATGGGATAGGCCCCTAAATCCTAGAAATATCCTGAGGCATTTCCTAATTTCATACAGTTCATATTTCTTTCAGTGTTTTCTGAAGAGAATACTAAAGAATTTTTTTTTTTTTACTGTTACCAGCTAACAAAAGGCAAATTTCTAAAATGAGAAAATTTTGCTAACTCAGCCTCTAAATCTCATTTATAGCAGAATTTTTTTTTTCAGGCTAACTGAAAAGAAAAGAACCATAGGATCTTAGAAAACAAGGGGATATGTTTTTAAATATATACTGAAGTGTCATGGAGATCGAGCTCAAAAGTAAAATTGATATACCAAGTTTTTTTGTTTCTGTTTTTGTTTTGTTTTGTTTTAGGGTGGAGTCTTGCTGTGTCACCCAGGCTGGAGTGCAGTGTCAAGATCTCGGCTCACTGCAACCTCCGCCTCCCGGGCTCAAGCGATTTTCCTGCCTCAGCCTCCTGAGTGGCTGGGGATTACAGGCACCCACCACCACACCCAGCTAATTTTTGTATTTTTAGTAGAGTTGGGGCTTTACCATGTTGGCCAGGATGGTCTCGATATCTTGACCTTGTGATCCACCTGCCTCGGCTTCCCAAAGTGCTGGGATTATAGACATGAGCCACCATGCCCGGCCCCCAAATTTTTTTATTTAGAGCATAGACTAGTGGAGGAATCTTTAGTGCAAAGCATAAAATGGCATTCTGATATATGTGATAGGCTCTGTAGTTTCTGAGACTATGTATAGTTTGATAAAGCTCAGCAGATGGCTGGGCATGGCAGTTCACTTCTATGATCCCAGCACTTTGGGAGGCTGAGGCGGGCGGATCACCGGAGGTCAGAGTTCGAGACCAGCCTGGCCAATGTGGTGAAACTCTGTCTCTACTAAAAATACACACAAAAAAATTAGCTGGGCATAGTGGTGGGTGCCTGTAATCCCAGCTACTCAGGAGACTGAGGCAGGAGAATCACTTGAACCCAGGAGGTGGGGGTTGCAGTGAGCTGAGATCATGCCATTGCACTCCAGCCTTGGTGACAAAAGCAAGACTCCATCTCAAACAAAAAGAAAAAAAAAGAAAGCTCAGCAGATGATTTTGATACCCTATTCTCTCTTCTACCTAAATCAGAATGAAAAGCTGAACTAGAAAACACGACTATCAAACTAGGAGGTGGGAAAGTTTATGTTGACTGCAAAGGAGTAGGTTTTTTTTTTTTTTTTTTTTTTGAGATGGAGTCTCCCTCTGTTGCCAGAGTGCAGTGTTGCAGTCTTGGCTTACTGCAACCTCCAACTCTCTCTAGTTCAAGCAATTCTCCTGCCTCAACCTCCCGAGTAGCTGGGACCACAGGCACACGCCACCATGCCCGGCTAATTTTCGTATTTTAAGTGCAGACCGGGTTTCACCATGGTGGCCAGGCTGGTCTTGATCTCCTGACCTCGTAATCCGTCTGCCTTGGCCTCCCAAAGTGCTAGGATTACGGGCATGAGCCACCGTACCTGGCCAGAAATAGGTCTTTTTTAAGGAATCTGTCAGTGAGGGAGTTAACATAGACTGTAGCTTGGGAAGACAGAGTGGAAATCTTGGCAGGAGATAGCCTAGAGCATCTCAAACATTAGCGAAGAGAAGAGTGGGAAGAGTATCACTTTTCACCCATCAAAATGAGTTCCTTCTTTGTAAAAGACGTTATGAGCCATTCTAATACAAAAGACGAATGATATTTGCTCTTAATTTCTACTCCAAGAGACACATGCTTGCTAACAAATAGTTTTGGTGTAGTATGAAGTATTATTGTAAATGAATGTTCAGGGGAACCATTAGCACTAATAAGCAGGAAGCCACTCACAAGAGTCAACTTTGAAGTGCTTGATTTTAGGCGTCAAGTTTTACTTAAATTATCCTCTCCCTTTTCCTTCTCACTTCTCCCCTCACCCTAATGAATTTTAATAAATATCGTAATATTTTATTCTCTTTCTAGGAAATAAAAACAGCTCATAAATTGGCGAAGAGATGTTATACAAATCCACCACAGTGGGCCAAGTGTCTGTTCAGTCATTGTTACAGTTTATGGTTTATTTGTCTTCCGGCCTATGTTAGAGTTTCTCATTCTAAAGTCAGAGCACTTCAGCAGGCATATGATGTACTTATTAAGATGAGGAAAACAGATGTGGATCCCTTAGATGAGGCAAGTATAACAAATTGACATTGTTTCTAAGGTAAATTTTATTTTTGTACTTCTGATAAAATTTGGATCTAAGTTGCTTTAAAGTGTGCTCAAGCATTTTCATTAAGCAGGAAAGATAAAACTATTACTCTGTTACATGGAGCTGATGCTTGTGTTTATTTTTTATTTTACTTATTTATTTGTTTTTGAGACAGAGTCTCACTCTGTCACCCAGGCTGGAGTTCAGTGGTGCGTCCTTGGCTCACTTCAACCTCTGCCTCCCGGATTCAGACAGTTCTTGTGCTTCCCAAGTAGCTGGAATTGTAGGCACATGTCACCATACCTGGCTAATTTTTTTTTTTTGTATTTTTAATAGAGATGGGGGTCTCACCATGTTGGCCAGGCTGGTCTCAAACTCCTGGCCTCAATGATCTGCCTGCCTCAGCTCTCAGTGCTGGGATTACAGGCGTGCGCCATCATGTCTGGCCATGTTTGTTATTTTTAAAGAGATGGGGTCTCGCTCCTCTCTTGCCCAGGCTGGAGTGCATTTGATTGATCGTGACTCACTGCAGCCTTGAACTCCTGGGCTCAAGCAATTCTCCCACCTGTCTCCCAAGTAGCTAGGACTTCAGGCATACAGTCCTGTGCCTGGCATATGGTTTTTCTTTTTTTGATTTTTTTTATTTTTAAGGAATGGAGTCTAACTTTCTTGCTCAGGCTGATATTGAACTCCTGGCTTTTGAACCCGCACCTTGGCCTCCCAAAGTGCAGGGATTGCAGGCATGAGCCACTGTGGCTGGCTTCCTTTTGTTCTTTTAACTTTATTGGGGAGCAGATAGGGAATAGGCTTTTAGTAAGTGGCTTTCCACTAAAGACCTGTGTCCTAAGGTGAGTTATATAATCTATTTAAAGATATATATTAAATATATATTTTTATTAANAAGGTGAGTTATATAATCTATTTAAAGATATATATTAAAAAATATATATTTTTATTAAAAAATATTTATATATACTAAAAAAAAATATATATATATATATATATATATATACTCGTGCCCAAGCTGGAGTGCAGTGGCACTATCACAGCTCACTGCAGCCTGGAACTTCAGGGCTCAAGCAATCTTCCTGCCTCAGCCTCCCATGTAGCTGGGATTACAGGTGCACACCACCATGTCTAATATTTTAGTTTTATTTTTTGTAGAGATGAGGTCTCGATATGTTGCCTGGGCTGGTCTCAAACTCATGGTGTCAAGCCATCCTTCTGCTTGGCCTCCCAAAGTGCCAAGATTATAGATACGAGCCGCTGCACCTGGCCTATGTAACCTGTTTGTATTTTGGATTATCTATTTGAAAATGTAGCTTTGAGCTTCTCAACTTTGGCACTATTGATGTTTTGGCCCACATAATTGTTTATTTTAGGGGCCTGTCTTATACATTGTGTAGGATGTTTAGTAGTATCCCTGGCCTCTACCAACTATATGCCTCTGTTTCCCTGCACAGATCATGACAATCAAAAATGTTCCTAGAGAACAAAATTGCTCCTGGAGAACCACCGAGGTAGATAATAATAGTTAGTACCTTAATTGTAGGTTAGTTTGAAGGTTAAATCACTTAATATACTTAAAGTGCCTGGTTCATAGTAAACACTCAGTGAATGACATACTAGACATTTTCATGCATTTTCTCTCTCAAGCCTTAGAAACCATCCTAAGAAGTAGATACTGATACTATCCAGTTAATGGTTGAGGAAACTGAGGCACTTATTTAGCTTTTCCAATGCTGTTTTCCCTTAAAAAATTTTTTTTGGTGTTAAGATAACTATAAATGATATTTTGAACTAGATTAGAATTAAAAATGAAAAGTCTTCCATCCTGGCTAACCCGGTGAAACCCCGTCTCTACTAAAAAAAATACAAAAAACTAGCCGGGCGAGGTGGCGAGCGCCTGTAGTCCCAGCTACTCCGGAGGCTGAGGCAGGAGAATGGCGTGAACCCGGGAGGCGGAGCTTGCAGTGAGCTGAGATCTGGCCACTGCACTCCAGGCTGGGTGACAGAGCGAGACTCCGCCTCAGAACCAAAAAAAAAAAAAAAAAAAAAAAAAGAAAAGTCTTTGCTAACAGTGTTACAGTATATTTAACTGTCTTCTCATTCTTTTCAAGACAGATCCTGTTTGTTCTATAGGCATTTTGGAGATACTGTCTTTAATTCCTTTGGCATTGAATGGAAAGCATAGTGATTGGGGAGAGAGAGACTTTAATTATACTTGATTTTATTTATATCTATCTATCTATTTATTCATTTATTTATTTATTTGTTTGTTTGTTTATTTAGAGATAGTTTTACTCTTTTCCTCCAGGCTAGAGTGCAGTGGTGCAGTCTCGGCTCACTACAATCTCCGACTCCTGGGTTCCAGCAAAAATTTTTTTTTTTTTTTTTTGTAGCGATGGGGTTTCTCCGTGTTGGCCAGGCTGATCTCAAACTCCTGACCTCAGGTGATCTGCCTGCGTGGGCCTGCCAAAATTCTCGGATTACGGGTGTGAGCCATTGCTCCCAGCCTCTATCCTTGATTTTAGAAACGAATTACCTCTCAAATTATGAGGAGTAATAGTTTTTCTCTTTGTGTAGATTTAGTTACTCAAACAAATGGAACATGGACACGTATGTCTTATGTGAAATAGTTAATAATGATGATACTTGCATTAATGAATAGGGTTTTGTTTTGTTTTGTTTTGAGACAGAGTTTCACTCTGTCGCCCATGCTGGAGTGCAGTGGCGTGATCTGGGCTCATTACAACCTCTGCCTCCTGGGTTCAAGCAATTCTCATGCCTCAGCCTCCCAAGTAGCTGGGATTACAGGTATGCACCACCATGCCCATCTAATTTTTGTGCTATTAGTAGATATGGGGTTTCACCATGTTAGCCAGGTTGGTCTCAAACTCCTGACCTCAGGTGATGCACCCGCCTCAGCCTCCCTAAGTGCTGTGAGGTGTGAGCCACTGCACCCAGCCTGAATAGGTCTTAAAAATAATTTGCTGAGATGCTCAAAGCAGAACAAAGGAGAAAATACTGCTTTATAATAACTTCATGGAAAGAATTCAGGAAAATCTCTACAATTCGTAGTATACTAATTACTGACACTTCCTTTTTTTTTTTCTTTTGTTAGGTGTGCTATCGAGTAGTGATGCAGCTTTGTGGACTTTGGGGTCATCCTGTTTTAGCAGTGAGAGTCTTATTTGAAATGAAAACTGCTAGGATAAAGCCTAATGCTATTACTTATGGTTATTATAATAAGGTAAGTAGGATCGACAGTAGGCAAGTTGTGGTGCTTATCAAAAATGATTATTTTGTATACCTTTTGTTATTCATGAAACTCCTATTAAAGGAGGTTTTGGGATATATTTATTTTTTTAAAATTGACAAGTATATATATTTATCATGTACAATATGATGTTTTGAGATGGCTCAATCAAACTGTTAAGTAATTAAAATATGCCTTCATGTACTTACCATTGTTTTGTGGTGAGAACACTTCTAGTCTCTTAGCAATTTTCAAAATACAATCTGTTGTTATTAACTGTAGTCCCCATGTTGTTTAGTAGATCTCCTGAATTTATTTCTCCTATCGAACTGAAATTTTGTATCCTTTGACCAACATCTTCCAGTACCCCCTTTCCCCTCACCTCCCAAAGCCCCTGGTAACCATAGTTCTACTCTCTACTTTTATGGGTTTCACTTTCTTGGATCTCATATATATGTGAGATCATGTGGTATTTGTCTTTCTGTGCCTGGCGTATTTCACTTACCATAATGTCCTCTGGGTTCATTCATATTGTCACAAATGACTGGGTTTCCTTTTTTATTTCAGGCTGAATAGTATTTCATTGTGTATATATACCACATTTTCTTCATTCATACATTGATGAACACTTAGGTTGATTTCGTATCTTGGTTATTGTGAATAATGCTGCAATAAACATGGGAGTAGAGATCTGTCTTCAATATACTGATTTCATTTCTTTTGCATATCTATACCCAGTAGTAGGATTGCTGGATGGTATGGTAGTTCTAGTTTTAATATTTTTAGGAAACTCTATACTGTTTTTGAGGAATCTTTTTAATGACTGTACTAATTTGCATTTCCACCAAGAGTGTGTAGGGGTTCTTTTGTCCACATCCTTAATCAACATCTTTTGTTTTTTTGACAATAATGATTCTAACAACTACGAGGTGATAAGATATCTATTGTAGTCTTAATTTGCATTTCTCTGGTGTTTAGTAATGTTTAGCATTTTTTTATATACCTCTTGGCCAGTATAACTGTTTATATTTGTGTGTATATATATAAACATATACACACACATATGTATGAATTTTTAAAATCTGATATTGCTAATTAACATTATTTTTACCCTTATTTTGCCTTTAGGTAGTTTTGGAGAGCCCGTGGCCTAGCAGTACCCGCAGTGGTATCTTCTTATGGACGAAGGTACGGAATGTGGTACATGGCTTGGCACAGTTTAGGCAGCCGCTTAAAAAGACTGTGCAAAGGTCACAGGTCTCCTCAATATCAGGTAATACATGTGATTAGAAATATACTTCCTTACTGAACCATGAGCTTTACAGGCATATGAATTTTTAGCTATGTGAATTAGAAAACTTAAATTCTGGTGGACATTTTCACATACATTTAAAGACAGATTATCTTAGTCCAAAATTGTTTTTGTTTTTTTCCAGAAATTTAGAAAGTGTTCTGCAACTATAAATGAACTGTGGGTCATTCATGTTTAGTGTAAGAGATTATCAATGCATGAGTTATTGAATTGCTATTGTCCTTATCTTTAGCTCTTCAAAATGTCACAGGTGGAAGTGATGGGGACACGGTGAGCCACGGTAGTGTGGATAGTTCTAATGATGCTAACAATGGGGAGCACACAGTCTTCGTCAGAGATTTAATCAGGCTTGAGTCCATTGATAATCACTCTAGCACAGGTACTAAAATCCAGATTTTACTAACCATTCACTTACTCTCATGTTAAATCTTTCCTTTTTCAAAAAGCTTCTTCCCTTCTTGAGTTTGTGTGATATGACTACTTTAAAAGTACTGTATACTTATAAGAGAAACAATAGAGTCTGCAGATCACTTCTCTTTATTTCCTGTAGTACAAAATTAGTATGGGAGTGCTGTGCACAGTGCTCTAGCATGATACTTCTTTGTATTTGCTTATCATTAATTTATGAAAGTGTATGCTATAATTAGGAATCATGAGTTAAGGAACTTGAAAATTAGTGACAACTTGCAAATCTTTTTAAAAAATTAAATAGAAAATGTATCTTAAAATTTTAAGAGTTTGAGTATTAAAGAGGGAAGGAAGTAAGTACACAATGAGAAAAAGTAATCTCTTTAAGTTACATTTTTTAAGATCTGCGAAGCTATTGAAGCTGCTTTTATGTACATAGCCATCCCTCTCCTCTGAAGTTAGAAATAAGTGTAACTAAAGTAGCACATTGTGCAAATATATGTGTGTTGCACATCCTTCTCCTTGTGTTGTTTTTTTTGTTGTGGTTGTTTTTAGTATCTCAAGCTTTCCTTTAAAAAGAATTCTGGGTCTAATTCCTGTACTTCGTCTGATGAACTTGTCTCAATGACTGAAGTTTCCTTTTCTCTGCTCTTTGTTGCTTTGCTTTTTGCTCTGTGCTGTTTCTTGGTGCTGCATTTGTCCTTGGCTGTCATGGTGTGGGGTGCAGACAGACTTGTATGACGTGAAGCTATGGATACACGTGTGCATTAATGCTACCCTTGAATGTTAACCACATCAGGTAATTTCCCATTTATTAGGTTAAATTTTGCTGACATGCAAGGGTGGGGGAAAGACCTTTCATTGTATTTTAAGTATTGTTATTAGTGGTAAACAGTTTTCATTTTCTTGCCTTTTCTCCTTTGGATAAATGTAATCATATATAGACTCTATTGAAAATATCCAACTGGCCGGGCGCGGTGGCTCAAGCCTGTAATCCCAGCACTTTGGGAGGCCGAGACGGGCAGATCACGAGGTCAGGAGATCGAGACCATCCTGGC
>NW_016809668.1:1607065-1613390 GCF_001698545.2 Rhinopithecus bieti
ACAAATAAATTTGAACTTAAGTGTATATTCTTTATCAAGATTATCCTAAGACTTTTGTGCTGTAGTTTTTGAGATAAACCATTTGATAGATTTTCTGATGTTGAAATTTTCTCTTATTATTGACTAAACTCTCTTTGGTGACTATGATTTTCCTCTTCTCACTCTGGACTCTTATTTACATTCTTTTTTTTGTTTTGTTTTTATTTGAGACGGAGTCTCGCTCTGTCACCCAGGCTGGAGTGCAGTGGCTGGATCTCAGCTCACTGCAAGCTCTGCCTCCCGGGTTCACGCCATTCTCCTGCCTCAGCCTCCCGAGTAGCTGGGACTACAGGCGCCGCCACCTCGTCCGGCTAGTTTTTTTGTATTTTTAGTAGAGACGGGGTTTCACCGTGTTCGCCAGGATGGTCTCGATCTCCTGACCTTGTGATCCGCCCGTCTCGGTCTCCCAAAGTGCTGGGATTACAGGCTTGAGCCACTGCGCCCGGCCTTGATTTTAAATTGTAGAACTTTAAAGTCAAAACAGACTTTTAAAATATTTGAAATAATTTCAAACTTACAGAAAAGTTGCAAGAATAATACAGAAAACTCTCATATCTTTAATCTAGATTCCCTCCTTTTTAGTTTGCCACATTTGCTTTATTATTTTCATTCGGTATGCATACACATACCATTTCTTTTTCCTAAATCATGTGAGCAGGTTACATACATCTTGCCCTTTTACCTCTTTATTATTTCAGTGGTATTTTCTCTTATATATAACCACACTTTAGTTACCAAATTCAAGAAAACATTGATAAACTACTTCATAGTTTATATTCCAAGTTTGTCAGTTATCCCAGTGTTCCTTGTGGTACTTTAACTCCTTTTCTTTAGTCTTCTTTAACCTGGCACAGTTCCTTAGCCTTTTAAAAAATCTTTTATGACTTTGGCCTTTTTGAAGAATTCATTTTAATTATTTTGTGGAATGTTTCTTAACTTGGGTTTGTCTGTTATTTCCTAGCGATTAGGTTATGCATCCTTGGGTGTGATACATAAATGATGTTGAATACTTCTCAGGTTGTCACATCCTACAGGCACACACAGTCTGACCTTCATCGGTGATAATTAATTTGGATCACTTAGTCTCACTATTGTCTGATTTCTCTGTGGATAGTTACTATAATCTTTTTCTTCCTCTCAGATAATAAGCTATTTTTGGAAGGACACTCTGAGACAATGTGCTAATATCCTTTCTCATGACACTCTTTTAAATTTGGCATCCATTGATGATGCTTGCCTGAACCAGTCATTACTGTGATGGCTACAAAGTGGTGATTTTGCCAATTCTATCACTGTTTTCAAATTTAGGAGACGATGTTCTAGTATATGGAAAATTCTCCATTCTCTGTTTTTTTTCTTATTTATTATCAGTATGGACTGATGGGTTCCTGTTTTATTCATTGAAGTATAATTCATTACTGCCCTTATTTGGTCCTCACATTATCCCTGTGTTGGCCAGTGGAAGCTCCTTTAAGCTGTTTTTTATGTCCTTTAGATATTCTCCCATTATGTTTCTGAACACTACCTTTTTGGCACAACAAAATGTTCTAGCTCAATCTTATACCTTCTCTGTCTGAACTCTGGAATCAGCCATTTCTTTAGGGACCCCAGGTTCTTGTTCATGGGGAACAGATTTTAGAAGCCAAGATTTGGGATCACTGTTACCACAGTGTTACTGCTTCTAAACTCTTTTCCTAAGCTAGAAAATATGTGTACTGTACATAAAAAATAATTTTCAGAATTGTCACACCCATTTCTCTGTGAAAAACAAACCTACTAAGCAGTTCAGGATTTGACTATTACTCTTAGGCTTAAGGTGGATATTCAAAATAATGTGTTCAAAGTTACTTGGATTAGTCCTCGCCTGGCCCTTTCAGTGTGGTTATGTTTTTCATGGGAAATATAGTTGGCTTCATTTGTTTCCATTTGCATTCAGTTGCACCCCCTTTATCTTACTGATTTAATTTTTTTTAACATGCAGAAGTGTATTATATCTCCAGAGATAAAAACAATACCATAAACTATACATAGGGAAGTCTTATCCCTCTTTATTCATTGCATCTTATTTCCCCCAACCCCCCAACAGTAAACCCCATCTTTACTGTTTCCTGGTTTATTTTTCCTGCATTTCTTTTTGCAAAAGTAAGCAGTTGTATGTGTGTTTTTTTCTTACAGAGAAGGTAGCATTCTGTAGATACTCTTCAAAAGACACTTTTCCAAACATCTTGTCTACATCTTTTTAATTTACAGATGAAGAAATTAAGATGTAGTGCTTCCAAATGTGTTTAGTCTTTGATGTTCCTGTTTCTGCTGTTCTTTGCGACTTATCATTATTTTTAAAATGTTCTGTGTTCCTTGTGTGCTTTCTTGTCTTCGTTTTGTCTGACCGTAATTGTGTAGGTCAGTGGAATTTTTTTTTTTTTTTTTTTTTTTTTTTGAGACGGAGTCTCGCTCTGCCCCCAGGCTGGAGTGCGGTGGCGCCGTCTCGGCTCACTGCAAGCTCCGCCTCCCGGGTTCACGCCATTCTCCTGCCTCAGCCTCCCGAGTAGCTGGGACTACAGGCGCCCGCCACTATGCCCGGCTAATTTTTTTGTATTTTTAGTAGAGATGGGGTTTCACTGTGTTAGCCAGGATAGTCTCAATCTCCTGACCTCGTGATCCGCCCACCTCGGCCTCCCAAAGTGCTGGGATTACAGGCTTGAGCCACCGCGCCCGGCCTGGAATTTTCTTTTGATATTTTATATATGAATTATAAGTATATGAAAACATTTATATGTAAGTCTGCATTCTTTTTAACAGGTGGTCAGTCTGACCAAGGATATGGGTCTAAGGATGAACTTATAAAGGATGATGCAGAAATTCATGTGCCTGAAGAACAAGCAGCAAAAGAATTGATAACTAAAACAAAAATGCAAACAGAAGGTTAAGTCCTGATATTTACGAACTTTACTTAGAATAATACCTGCATTATTAATAATTAAAAGTGTATCTTAGTTGATAGCTTTGATGATTATTTTCACAAATGTAAGGTCTGGCTCCTAAGATGCTATGTACTGTTATATAAGGTAGATTTTGGTAGTCTCTGAAGTTTTAAAATTTAAGAGACTTTTGTTTCTGTTTCTTTTTCTTTTTTTTTTTTTTTGTTTTAGAGACAGCGCCTTGCTCTCTCGCCTAGGCTGAGTGCAGTGGCGAGAACATGTCTTACTGCAGCCCTGATCTCCTGGCCTCATGATCCTCCTGCCTCAGTCCCCTGTCAGCTGGGACCACAGGCACGTGCCACCATGCCCAGCTAATTTTTTTATGTTTTGTAGAGACAAAGTCTCGCCATGTTGCCCAGCTGATCTTGACCTCCTGAACTTAAGTGATCTTCCTGCCTCAGCCTCCCAAAGTGCTGGGATTACAGGTGTGAGCCATGACACTCTGTAGGTCAGCCCTTAATTTTGCAGGAAAGTATGACCCATTGAGGTATTTGCCAAATTTACATAGCTACTTTTGACAGAACCAGGACTGAACTTTGAGTCATCAAAACTTCTATTTTAGTGCCATTTTTAATTCTGAAAGGCTCTTTCACTAGCAGTCCTTCAAATATCTAGGTGCATAGTTTTCATTGGTAGGTTAAAAATAGTCTATGTGGGCTGGGTGCGGTGGCTCATGCCTGTGATCCCAGCACTTTGGGAGGCTGAGGTGGGTGGATCATGTGGTCAGGAGTTCGAGACCAGCCTGGCCAATGTGGCGAAACCCTGTCTCTACTAAAAATACAAAATTAGCCAGGCATGGTGGCAGACACCTGTAATCCCAGGTACCGGGGAGGCTGAGGCAGGAGAATCGCTTGAACCTGGGAAGCGGAGGTTGCAGTGAGCCGCTACTGTGCCATTGCACTCCAGCCCGGGTGATTTTAAGAGCAAGACTCCATCTCAAAAAAAAAAAGTCTATGTGGTTTTCCTGGTTTTATAGGGCTCATTAAGGCAGAGATAATTTGTTGTAATCATTTTATGAAAGTATGGAGGAATATTTTGGCTCATGGAATAAGACACTCTTCCTGTTCTCTTTCACAAAAGTATACTTTCTTTAATGTTACTTATTTTATACTCCAGAGTTTTGGAGAAGCAAGCCCCTCTCCTGCTTGCCAAGTGATGAGAAGGAGAACTGAAGGCCAGAGACTTTATTGATTCACTAAAGAACATTTATGTTAGGATTACTGAATGATTAAACAAAGCATTTCAGTTAATGGCAGCATTTATGGCATAAAGTAAACCAGACACAGTCTATTTTACTTTGTGTCTAAAGTAAAATATACACACTGACTGTTGGAGAAAAATACATACAATATGTAAAAGTATATGGTTTCTGTTTAATATTGGCAAAAGTAGGAATGATAACATCCAAATATTTTTTTTCCAGAGGTGTGTGATGCCTCTGCTATTGTGGCAAAACATTCACAACCTAGTCCAGAGCCTCACAGTCCTACTGAATCTCCTGCATGGGGCAGCAGTATTGTGAAAGTTCCGTCTGGTATATTTGATATCAGCAGCAGGAAAAGTAGCACTGGTGAGTCTTTACATTTTGGTTATTAAATATTTAAAATAAACATCTATAGATACGTATGTGTCTTTAATGACATTATAATTGTAATGAACATGCTAAAGAGCCAGAAGGGACTTTTGAATTCTCTAAATCAGCTAAAGAAATTGAAAATATTGTTATTTAAAGGGTTTAATTGTTACTTAGAATACCCTTTCCTGTTGTGGTGCCTGTTCTCCGTTTGGCCACTCTTTCTCATTTTAGATAATGAGAAAGTGTACTTGTAGGGCTTCCTGTATGCATCATGAACAGAGAGGCAGTGGTGTGATCAAATTCCAGAGGGCTTATGAGTGGCCGGCTAATTCCTATCACTGAAGGGAAATGGAAGAAAAAGATTCACGTCATTTCCGCTCTACACAGCTATGCCAGTGGGTCTTTGATTTTGGCCATTGTTATAGGTACCCCAAGCCACTTTTTGTTTGTGATTAAGTGTTTGTGCTAAATAACTGTGTGTATGACTCCCTTGAATTTGAGTTTTCTACTTTCATTATATATAGGCCTCCCGAGACTCTTCTGGCACACGTCTAAGTATATGATTTTAAAAGATGATGAAATTGGCCTAAATCCTTTGCCCTTCATTAGTGGTGGCTGCAGTTCACTTTTCTAAAGTTGACTGTCTTGTCTGAAGATGTATCTATTGTATGACTTTACAGAAATTAATTTGTTCAGCTTCTTAAACCAATGTAAAAGTACTCCTGTTCTTAAAGTCTTTTCTTTTTGTATTTACTGTGACTCTGAGTTTCACTCATTACTTGTTTGGTTAGTGCTCAAGAGGTGGTGGGGCTAAAGGTTTTTTTTTTTTTTTTTTTTGAGACGGAGTCTTGCTCTGTCGCCCAGGCTGGAGTGCAGTGGCCGGATCTCAGCTCACTGCAAGCTCCGCCTCCCGGGTTCACGCCATTCTCCTGCCTCAGCCTCCCGAGTAGCTGGGACTACAGGCGCCCGCCAGGTCGCCCAGCTAGTTTTTTGTATTTTAGTAGAGACGGGGTTTCACCATGTTAGCCAGGATGGTCTTGATCTCCTGACCTTGTGATCCGCCCGTCTCGGCCTCCCAAAGTGCTGGGATTACAGGCTTGAGCCACCGCGCCCGGCCACTAAAGGTTTTTTGAGAAAATAATTGATATATACATTGCAGATCCCATTTTCCCAACTTCTTGATAGCAGAGATGCTGGGGAAAAGGAGGGAAGAGTTTTCTTTGTCAGAGGCTTAGCGTCCTCTCAAAATATTGAACTGGGCATTGTGGACTGCTGTGTTTCCTTCCCTTTTAACTTATTTTCATATTAAGAATGAAGGGTGAGGATAATGGGGCTTTTGTCAGTGTAGCAATTTTTTTTTTAACATTGAATAAAACGTGCTGTTAAATTCCTGGAAATACTGTGAGAACCAATAATATTTGCAAAGATTTGTTTCTCAAATATTGGGAACAGCTTTCAAAGCAGGTACATATTTTGAGTTGTAAAATAGGCTAGTTTAATTCCCATTAAGGCTTAAAAGAGTATCTCTAAATGCTTATTCTGATTAATTTATATAATTATGATTATTAGTACTAACTTGAAAGATTAAAAAGAACCTTGAAATCAATCTTGAAGTTTAAAAGGAAGATCTTATCTAAGACAGCTTTTTTCCTTGAAGCTCCCAGATATTTTTATGCTTTTTAACAAAACAAATGATGTGACTACAGTAAAAAGCAATGGATAAAAAAGAAAA
>NW_016809668.1:1613746-1631506 GCF_001698545.2 Rhinopithecus bieti
AAAAAAAAAAAAAAAAAGAAAAGAAAAGAAAGAAATTTATTTCTTACGGTTCTAGGGTCTGGAAAGTCCAGGATTAGGGTGTTAGCATGGTGAGTTCTGCAGAGGGCCCTCTTCCAGGTTGCAGACTGCTAACTTACTGTATCCTTGTACAACAGAGAAGAGAGAGCTCTCCTTCTCTAAGGGCTCTACTCCCATTCATCAGGGTTCCGTTTTCATAATCAAATGATCTTTCAAAGGCCCTGCCTCCTAATACCATCACACGGGGGGTCAGGATTTCAACATGTGGATTTTGAGGGACACAAGCCTTCAGTCTGTAACAGGAAGGCTTAAGTTCTAATAATGATTCAAATAGGAAATAATAGCTTTTGGTTTTGGAGTGAAACAAATTGCATGGTAGCAAAGGGTAAAAGACTGCTTTCTTCTTCCAAAGCTGGGGGAAGCTGCTGTGGCCATTAGCATATTTTTTCTCTACCTTATCAAATAAGACTGACTTCTGTGAAGGCTGGGATTATATCTGTTTTATTTGCCTTTGTATTCCTAGCACCTCATATGGTGGATACTACTAGACCTTTAGATATTTGTTGAAGAAATGGATATTTCTGAGTAATTTTTTAACCACTCAGGTTTTATCAGCCTTCTTAGAATTTTTCGGTGCTAGGCATTCCATTCTGGATTCTTTTACTTTACAGCAGTAGGACTTTGAATATAGCAAATATACAGTTCCTCTGCGATTACAAATTTGCTTTTTGCAGAGTAGATTCCTGGCAAATATTTGTTGAATTGGATACAAACTAAGATGGAAGAGATTCTTTTTTTGTATTTTAGTGAACAACACAGGTATATCCACCTATCATATGTTGCATGATTTGTTTTTATAAATGGGTGTTTGTATACATACAGGATGAAAGACAAGTTATACATTAAAATGTTATCTCTAGGAGGCAGGTTTAAATAGCTCTTCCAGAGCACTTTTTTAAAATACCTTCTTTATGGCCTTTATATTTTCTGGTTCTTTTATTCTGAGTGTATGTCACATTCATAATCAGGAAAACAATAAACATTTTAATAAAAGTTAACTTGGAAAAATAGATTCATCGTTAATACTTTACTTTCCCTTTTAGGTAGTATATCAAATGTGCTGGTTTCTACTCAAGATCCAGTTGAAGATGCAGTCTTTGGCGAAGCTACTAATCTCAAGAAGAATGGTGATAGAGGAGAAAAAAGACAAAAGCATTTTCCTGAGAGGAGTTGTAGTTTTAGTTCTGAAAGTCGAGCAGGAATGTTGCTTAAGAAGAGTAGTTTGGATTCTAATTCAAGTGAAATGGCTATCATGATGGGAGCAGATGCTAAGATTCTCACAGCAGCATTGACATGTCCTAAGACTTCTCCACTTCATGTCGCAAGAACCCATACCTTTGAGAATGTTAGCTGTCACCTACCTGATAGTAGGACTTGTGTGTCTGAAAGTACTTGGAATCCTGAGCACATATCATCTCCAGTGCCAGAGATGGTTGAGGAAAGCCAAGAACTCCTTGAGCCTGTGACTGATGATATACCTAAAACTACTGCAGCAGTGGATACATATGAGAGTCTACTAAGTGATAGTAACAGTAATCAGTCCAGAGACTTGAAAACAGGATCCAAAGATCTGAGGAATAAGAGAAGTAGTTTATATGGTATTGCTAAGGAGGTTGAGAGGAAAGATGTTGAAACTGGACTAGATCCTTTGTCTCTTTTAGCCACTGAGTGTTCAGGGGGAGAAACCCTTGATTCTGAAGATAAGTTGTTTTCTCCAGTTATTGCGCGTAATCTGGCTGATGAAATAGAAAGCTATATGAACCTCAAAAGTCCCCTAGGTAGTAAATCTTCTAGTATGGAATTACATGGAGAGGAAAACAGAGAGTCTGGCATGACTACTGCATTTATTCATGCTCTAGAGAGGAGATCAAGCCTACCTTTAGATCATGGTTCACCAGCACAGGAAAATCCTGAAAGTGAGAAAAGCTCGCCTGCAGTGTCCAGGTCTAAAACTTTTACTGGGCGTTTCAAGCAGCAAACCCCCTCTCGAACTCATAAAGAACGTTCAACTTCTTTGTCAGCGCTGATACGTTCTTCGCCACATGGCTCGTTGGGTTCTGTAGTAAATTCTTTGTCAGGACTAAAGCTGGATAATATACTCTCAGGGCCCAAGATAGATGTCCTAAAATCTGGTATGAAACAAGCAGCGACTGTAGCCAGTAAGATGTGGGTAGCTGTTGCATCTGCCTACAGCTACTCAGATGATGAGGTAAGAAAGCTTTATGTGTGTAGTCTGTCTGCTGTTGGAATGTTGATAGTATCTTTCTAGAAATAGATATATTATTGTTAAGAGATTTCTGTGCCCAGGCTGGAGTGCAGTGGCCTGATCTTGGCTGTCTGCAACCTCTGCCTCCCGGGTTTGAGTGATTCTCTTGCCTCACCCTCCTAAGTAGCTGGGACTATAGGGATGTGCCACCATGCCCAGCTAATTTTTGTACTTTTAGTAGAGATGAGGTTTCACCATGTTGGCCAGGCTGGTCTTGAACTCCTGACCTCAGGTGATCCACCTGTATCAGCCTCCCAAAGTGCTGGAGTTACAGGCATGAGCCAACATGCCTGGCTGATTTCTGGTAACTTTGGTTTTTATATTTTGTGTAGTCTATGTGATATTGGAATGTTTGTATATCTTTTTAAAAATATATGAAGGATTATTAAGAGAGTGCTGGTAACTTTGGTTTTCATATTTAAAAACTATGCATATTTGTTTTCTTTCTTGAAGTAACTTGAACCATATATGTAAGGAAGTTAATAATATAGAAATAGAATATCAGGACCATTTTATAATTCCATAGACTAGTCTAAACTAAAACATGATTTATTTCTTTGAAAGCTCTAATGATTAGTGTTTGAAGTTAATAAAATACCATATTATATTTGTGTAGCATTCGCTTTTAAAATAATTTTTACCTATGTAATCTCCTTAATACATATAAAGTCAAGCTGAAGCTTAATCCATAGATTTCATACTACATGGCAAAAATAATTGTCTTTAAAAAACATTATACACATAGAGTTAATCATTAGATCTTTTGGTAAAAATGAAAGTGGGTAAGTTTTGCTTGTTTTACAGAAAAAAGTTGAAATTTCACCTTGTATGCAAATAATTGTATAGTATTTGAGGACTTTAGTAGATAAGGAAGATATCTACAATGTTTGCTCTCATTATTTAACAGTATGTCCTAGGTACTGTTATAAGTTATATGTCTGCTTTTATATATTAATATATACAAACATATGTATTTAATTTTCATAGCAACCCCGTGAGGGTGGTACTGTTGTTATCCTGATTTTTTAGATGATACTTGAAACTCAGAGAGGCTAACTAGGGAATAGTAGAACTATGATTTGAAGTCAGAGAGATTGGATCTAGAATCCATGCTCTTACCTTAGAAGCAATATCTCAGGAGAAGATACCAAAGAGCAATATATGAAAAGAGGTTCAGGTTGGGGGCTATCCGGAAAAAAAGCAAAGCAGGTGATATTTAAGTTAGGATTTGAAGGATAAATTTGACATTTGAGGTTAAAGCTGTAAGAAGAGTGTCAGAAGAGTATATCTAAAAGAATAATGTGAAATGGTATGGAAGCTTAAAGCATCGTGCACTTTCAAGATAATATAATCAATTTCAGATTGTTAAAGGTCTAAATCGGAATTAGAGACATGGGAAAAGACGTTAGACATATAAACTGGGTGCGGTGGCTCATGCCTGTAATCCCAGCACTTTGGGAGGCCGAGGCGGGTAGATCACGAGGTCTGGAGATCGAGACCATCCTGGCTAACACAGTGAAACTCTGTCTCTACCGAAAATATAAAAAATTAGCCGAGCATGGTGGTGGGTGCCTGTAGTCCCAGCTACTCAGGAGGCTGAGGCAGGAGAATGGTGTGAACCCGGGAGGCGGAAGTTGCAGTGAACCGAGATTACGCCACTGCACTCCAGCCTGGGCGACAGAGTGAGACTCTGTCTCAAAAAAAAAAAAAAGAAAAGAAAAAAGAAATTAGACATGTAAGACTTTTATACCATTTGAAGGAATATCTTATAGACAAAATAATAATTGAAAGTATAGTGTTGAACATTATAAATTAGCTATTTCGTATTTAAAGAGCTTACAAGGTCAGTCAAGGGAAGGCAAAATAAAATAGCTTCCAAAGTGTCTTAATCTGGCATTATAATAAAAAAGAAAAAAAAATAGTGTATCATTTTATTTTATTTTTTGAGACAGGGGCTTGCTGTGTTACCCAAACTGGAATACAGTGGCACAATCATGGCTTACTGTAGCCTCGACTCCCTGGGCTCAAGCAATCCTCCTGCCTCAGCCTCCTGATTGCTAGGACTACAGACGTGCACCACCATGACTGCTAATTTTTTATTTTTTGTAGAGATACGGTCTTGCTATGTTGCCCAGGCTGGTCTTGAACTCCTGGGCTCAAGTGTTCCTAGGTCTCCCAAAGTGCTGGGATTCCAGCCATGAGCCACTGCACCTGGCCTTTGTTTTATTTTTGAAATTTTGTTGAGGTTGGTTATGAGGACTCATGTCTGTAATCCCAGCACTTTCAGAGGTCGAGGTGAGCATTTGCTGGAGCCCAGGAGTTTGAGACTAGCCTGGGCAACATGGCGAAACCCCATCTATACAAAAAAATTAGCTGGGCGTGGTGGCATGTACCTGTAGTCCCAGGTACTCTGGAAGGTGAGGTGGGAGGATAGCTTGAGCCCGGGAGGCAGAGGTTGCGGTGAGCCGAGATCACACCACTGCACTCCAGCCTGGGTGACAGAGACCCTATCTCCCCTACCCCCCAAAAAATTATCTAACTGTTAAAAACAGAAGTACATTCCACAGGGATATTTGGACTTGGAATATATGACACTCTAAATTCCAAGTCACTGTGGATCTTGTCTTGTCTTTTCATTGTTACAGCCCTGGCACCAGTAAGCAGTACCTGGCAAAAGGCAAATAGGATATACCTAATAAATATTTACAAATTAAGGAATACATTAAAAGTCTATAAAATGTTTTTAACTTTCATCCACAGTTTAAGGAAGTAATTAGAGGTGTATGTAAAAATAGAGGAATTTTAACAATGTAATTTATATAAGATTGAAGCATTTTGAATGTTTAAGCAACAGGGGGAGTTAGTAAATAATAGTATATCAGTAAAACAGATTAGTTCACAGGGGTTTAAATAATTAGAAAATTTAATGACATTAAAATAATTACATAAGTACAGGTTAAAAACAATATTCTAATTTGTAAAGATTTATTATATGATTTTATATGTATGTTCTAAATGACTGGAAAGATACATATCAAGATTTTGATTTTAATCTCTGACTTGATCATAAGCGTTTTTTATTCCTTGTTTTGCTTATCTGTATTTAATTTTTACAAATCGTGTAACATGGTTTTATGGCAAGGAACACACAAATCTTTCATTTTTAAAGCAAAAAAACCTGATTTTTGAAATGTTTTCTACCTCAAGCTTCAACATTCACTTATGTAGTTAGGAGCTACAGTGTTTGAAACTTTATTCATGTTTCGTGGCTCTAATATTGATATTTGTTATTCTGAACATTCAGATTCCCAGCCAAAATTATCACAGCAGCTTTATTTGAAACAACTCATATTATCCATATTTTAAAATTACATAATTAAAAGTTAAAGAAGTTTAGTAATTTCTGTAAGATTACATATCTAATAAATGGTGGCGAACAAGGTCACAATCTGGCTGTCTAACTCAAAAAACCCCTACTCATACAGGGATTCCTGATTCCATTAGAGACAGTGAGCTCCCTAGAATTCTGTTATTTTATAAGATTCAGTATTGAGAGACACCCAGACCTCCCACATACACCTGAGGCACACCACGATCATTTTTAAAGTGTTGTTGCTTATGGCTTGAATGTCTTGGAGTGTGGAAGGGAAATTCCAAATAATAGGAGATTTCATGGTTTTGAAAAATGTGGGGATGATGATTTGTTTAAGGATTATAGAGTTTAATTCTGAAAAGGGTAGAGGGAGTATATTTCAGTGGAGAAGGTATTATTTATGTATGTGGAATTTTTTTTTTTTTTTTTTTTTCAATTAAAGGAGGAAACTAATAGAGATTACAGCTTCCCGGCTGGCCTAGAAGACCATATTTTGGGGGAGAATATATCACCTAACACAAGTCTCTCAGGATTGGTCCCCAGTGAACTTACCCAGAGCAACACAAGTCTTGGCAGTAGCAGCAGTAGTGGAGATGTAGGAAAACTGCATTATCCAACAGGTATGGGGAAGGATTATCCTTTCTTCATTTGCTTTGTAATAGTTTTTGCTTTTTTTTTAATTTAAGAGATGGGGTTTTGTCATGTTGCCCAGGCTGGTCTCGACCTCCTGATCTCAAGCAGTCTGCCTGCCTCAGCCTCCCAAAGTGCTGAGATTACAGGCGAGAGCCACAGCGCCTGGCCTGCCTTTGCTTATTTTAATTTAGATGCCTGTAACTCCCCACTCAATAAGCCCCATTTGTTGAGATGATTGAGAGGTTTTTAATAGTAGCTGTC
Organism: Rhinopithecus bieti; assembly: GCF_001698545.2. NCBI lineage: Eukaryota > Metazoa > Chordata > Mammalia > Primates > Cercopithecidae > Rhinopithecus > Rhinopithecus bieti. Next base: position 1,620,358 of record NW_016809668.1, read on the forward strand.
TTTTGATCTATTCTGATCTTCTATGATTTATAACTGCTGTGGTCACCTACTCCCTTTGTTTTTAGTTGTATATATTGGTGGATTATATCATTAGTTCTCAAACTTTGGCATGCATCAGAATAATCTGGGGAATTTGTTTCAAAATATATGCAAATGTCCAAACCTAACGCTAAAACTTCTGAGACTGAATTTGTGAGATGGGGCCTTGGGAATGTGTATTTTTAAGCAGTTCTCTGGGGTAGTCAGATGTATACCAGAGTTTGAGAATCCCTAGGATGTGTCATTGAAGTTTCTTACTCCATGTTACTTTTAAAATTATAATTCTGTTCTTTTTCTCTGACTTTTTACTATAACAACTTCAAATGTCCGAGCCAGGAATGGTGGCTTATGCCTGTAATCCTAGCACTTTGGGAGGCCGAGGTGGGTGGATTGCCTGAGTTCAGGAGTTCGAGACCAGCCTGGGCAACACAGTGAAATCCTATCTCTACTAAAATACAAAAAAAATTAGCTGAACGTGGCAGCGTGCACCTGTAATCCCAGCTACTTTGGAGGCGGAGGCAGAAGAATCACTTGAACCCGGAAGGTGGAGGTTGCAGTGAGCCAAGATTGCACCATTGCACTCCAGCCTGGGCAACAGAGTGAGACTCTGTCTTCAAAAAAAAAAAAAATTTCCAATGTCCTGAAAAGTTGAAAGAATCGTATAATGAACAATTATGTATTTTCCACCTAGATTTAATTAACTATTGTTAACTTTATCTCTTTCTATGTATGCATACATTTTTATACTGAGCCACTTGAAAAACAGTTGCAGACTTTATGATACATCCCCCCTAAATACTTTGGCATGCATTTTCAAAAAACAAGGACATTCCCTACCTAAGGTGTTATGATGTTTATTCCTTTGTAGGTGAAGTTCCATTTCCAAGAGGCATGAAAGGGCAAGACTTTGAAAAATCAGATCATGGTTCTTCTCAAAATACCAGCATGTCTAGCATCTATCAGAATTGTGCAATGGAGGTAAAAGTTCTATATTCAGTTCATGATAAAGTAGCTGTAAGCATATTTTTATTTCAGAATGGCATTTAACAGGATTCTATGACACCCTTGTGGACAGTATAATAAAATAAGTCATTTTGTTGAATTTACTTGATGTCTTATGTAAGACAATGAACTGATAGTTTACCTGTGAAATAAAAGAACTGTTATTAATAATTCCAAATTTGATCAATAGAATAAATGAAATCCCATTATCTCAAGAGAATGCCTGTTAAGATTAATTTTTATTAAATGGTCTCAGTATCTGCATTCTTCTGTTTTTAGGTTTTGATGTCCAGTTGTTCACAGTGTAGAGCTTGTGGAACTTTAGTTTATGATGAAGAAATTATGGCTGGATGGACAGCAGATGACTCAAATTTGAATACAGCTTGTCCATTCTGTAAAAGCAACTTCTTGCCTCTTCTCAATATAGAATTCAAAGATTTGAGAGGTTCTGCAAGGTTAGTCTTAAAAAGCTCTCTCAAGAAGTAAGTACCCTCAAAAAACATGACTTCTGGGAGAAGAGCGAAATATTCATGGTGTGCTCCAGGTTTGCCTTCCTGTCTGTCCTTCACCTTCAGTATTTGAGTAGCAAATGTTAGTAATGTGGGAGTCTACTTTACCATTTTATTTAAAGTAGGATTATCAGCCGGACTCCGTGGCTCATGCTGTAATCTCAACACTTTGTGAGACCAGGTGGGAGAATTGCTTGAGGTCAGGACTTCAAGACCAGCTTGGGCAACATGGCAAGACCCTGTCTCTACAAAAGATTTTTTTTTAATTAGCTGGGCATGGTAGTGTGCACCTGTGGTAGCAGCTACTAGGAAGGCTGACACAGGAGGATCTCTTGAGCCCGGGAGTTTGAAGCTGCAGTGAGTATATATTTTAGAAGAAACAAAGGGGAAAAAAAGGCTTCAACTCTTCTCTTGTCACTTGCACTTCCTAGTAGTATTCTGTGCAGTTAAATGACCAAATTCTAGGCAATAGAAAGGAGACCAGCTGATCTATAGTTATACATTAAATAATTGAGAATTTGGTAACTCTGTGTTGATCTAAGGAATTATACTTAATATTCCGTTCATTTTATGGAACAAATTGAACTTTTTATTTCCTGCCTTTAGCTGCTTTATAAAAAATACATTGCCAGGTGTGGTGGCTCACACCTGTAATCCTAGTACTTTGGGAGGCTGAGGCAGGTGGATTGCCTGAGCTCAGGAGTTCGAGACCAGCCTGGGCAACATGGTGAAACCCTGTCTCTACTAAAATACAAAAAAGTAGTCAGGCATGGCGGCATGCGCCTATAGTCCCAGCTACTCGGGAGACTGAGGCAGAAGAATTGCTTGAACCTGGGAGGCAGAGGTTGCAGTGAGCTGAGATTGCACCACTGCACTCCAGCCTGGGTGACAGAGCGAGACTCTGTCTCAAAAAAAAAAAAAAAAAAAACATTTAGGCTGGGCACGATGGCTCATGCCTGTAATCCCAGCACTTTGAGAGGCCGAGGCAGGCAGATCACTTGAGGTCAGGAGTTTGAGACCAGCCTGGGCAACATGGCAAAACCCCATCTCTACAAAAAAATACAAAAAAGGTTAGCCTGACACCATGGCACATACCTGTAGTCCCAGCTACTCAGGAGGCTGAGGCAGGAGAATGGTTTGAATCCGGGAGGTGGAGTTTGCAGTGAGCTGAGATCACGCCGTTTAATTGTAGAGGTGTTTCTTCTCTGTTTTTTCTTTTAGCTTCAGGCGTGGAGCTAAGTCAAATCATACTCTTTAATTCCTGATACACTATCATCTTTGGCCTGTGCAAGGGCCCTCTTGTATTTATCCTCCTTTCCTCATTCCCACCCTCATTCCCTCGTTCTACAATGACAGTGACTGCTAAGTGTCATATATCTAAATTTATCTTTTTATTACTCAATTTAAAATCTGAGTTACTATATGTACATCTAGTTTATTCCTTTTCTCCTACAGAAAGTTAATATATCTTTCTACTTATCCATTATTCTAGTGTTACTTCAGTTGCTTTCAGTTCTCCATTACTACAAACACCACTGCAGTAATGCAGTGTACTGCAAAATACATACACCATTTGAACTTGTGAAGTAGTTTCTCTACAAAAACAATAATCCTTGGAGTAAGATCATTTTCATACATGATTTTAGTAAACACAAAATATTGCTTCCTAGATGGCTACACTCCCACAAATAGTACCTAAGAATTCTCATTTCTATATAGCCTTACCAGCATTTGGTATTATCACTTTTTAACTTTTGGCATTGTTTGAATTTGTCTCGATACTGACAGATTTGAGTTTCTCTTCATTACTTGTTATTCTAGCCTTTTTTTTTTTTTTTTGGAGACAGTTTCACTCTTGTCGCTCAGGCTGGAGTCCAGTGGCACGATCTCGGCTCACTACAACGTCTGCCTCCCAGGTTGAAGCAATTCTCCTGCCTCAGGCTCCCAAGTAGCTGGGATTACAAGTGCCCACCACCATGCCCAGCTAAGTTTGGTATTTTTAGTAGAGACAGAGTTTGGCCATGGTAGCCAGGCTGGTCTCGAACTCCTGACCTTAGGTGATCCACCCACCTTGGCCTCCCAAAGTGCTGGGATTACAGGCGTGAGCCACTGCACCTGGCCTATTCTAGCATTTTCTGTGAATTGGCTGCTTATGTTCATTGCCTATTTTTCTTTTTTCTTTTTTTTTTTTTGAGACGAGTCTCGAGTACAGTGGCGCGATCTCAGCTGACTGCAAGCTCCACCTCTCGGGTTCATGCCATTCTCCTGCCTCAGCCTCCTGAGTAGCTGGGACTACAGGCACCTACCACCAAGCCTGGCTAATTTTTTTGTATTTTTATTAGAGACTGGGTTTTACCATGTTAACCAGGATGGTCTCGATCTCATGACCTCGTGATCCGCCAACCTCAGCCTCCCAAAGTGCTGGGATTACAGATGTCAGCCACAGGGCCGGCCGTTCATTGCCTGTTTTTCTATTGATCTTTATTTTTCTTGTTGATTTGACTTGAATATTACTGATATTAATTACTTGAAAGCATTAATTTTGATGTCATTATCCATTAATTTTTTACCTTGCAATTTGTGCTTTTGGAATCTTGTTTTTAAAGTTGTTCCCTGTCCCTAGGACCTGAAATTTTATCCTTGAACATTTTGCTTATATTTTACTTTTGATGTTTAGGTCTTTAATATATCTTTATTCTGCTTTTTATATATGATGGTAGAGATCCAGCTTTTATTTTTCCCCCATATAACAATCCAGTTATCCCAATATTATCTCCTAAATAACTTATCCTTTTCTCACTGACATGTGGTGTCACCTTTATCATATTTCAGTTCCCATGTATACCTCACTTGGTTCCGCATTTTCTTGCTGTTATTCTTAATGCCATATTGTTTTCGTCACTTGGTCTTTGTGTTATATCTGGTTAGTAGAGTGAGTTCCCTCCGTGCTTGCTCTTTCCTATGAATTCTTAGAATAAGTTTGAGTTCCTCAAAAAAAAAAATCCAACTAGAGTTTTCTTTGAGATTTATAGATTAATTTGGGGAAAATCGACTTTCCAAATTATTATCTTATCTATGAACCGGGCATACCTCTGTATTTTTTTTCAGATCTTCTTTTATGTCCTTTAACACAGATTTATATTATTCTCCATAAGTCCTATACTTTTTTGTTAATTGTGTTTTTAAGCTATTGTGACAAGCATTTTATTTTTCAAATTGGGTATAAAGGAGCATTATTAAGTCTGTCCTCTGAATATGTTGTTATAGAAAATTTCAAGCTTACAACAAATTTTAAAAAGTTTTTTTTCAATGAACACCCAATATTCCCCTGCGTCCTTCAATTTACACTTTACTATACTTAGTCTATCACCTATCTGTTTCTCCACCAATCTATCTTAAATTTTTATTCATTTGAAGGTAAGATAGATACTAATACATTTCTCCCCCAAAGACTGATAGCGTATCATTAACTAGAGTTCAGTATTTATTGACAGTTTTTTTCTTTTGAGATAAATTGATATACAGCAAAATGTACAAATCTTAAACATACCATTTGAAGAATAAATGCATGCATTTATACAAATTAAACCCTTAGAAAACATTACCATTACCTCAGAAAATTCTCTAAATGTTCCTTGCAAGGCCCTTCCCTCCTTGAGTCCACCGAAAGAGAGAAGGAGAGAGATAAGATGTAAATAAAACAATGAACAGAGAAGAAATGACTAGAAACAAGATGGAGATTTACAAATGATAAAAGACATTATAAGTAATTATAGGTTAATACATCTTAAAATGTTGCTACTGCAGCTCTTCTTTATTTTTTTTTAAACTCAGGAAATTAATAAAATATTTTGCTTCCGTTCTTCCTTCATAGTTTTCTTTAGAGGTTCTCAAAATTGGAATATCATTTATTGGACCATTTCAACCTTGTATTTGAAAAGTTTAGGATAGGAAGGGAAGAGAAAATGAGAGCAGGAATGTGAGAGAGAGAGGTCTGTGTGTGTATTGGAAATAGGCAGTGTTTTCTTTTTGGATTATATATAATTAATAACTGCTTTATCAATAAAATGATTCTAAATATGATAGAATTTTAGAAGACTTGAGGATTTTAAAGGCTCTTTTTTCCCCCCTTTTCCATACGTAGCTTTTTCCTGAAACCAAGTACCTCTGGTGACAGTTTACAAAGTGGAAGCATTCCACTGGCAAATGAATCCTTGGAGCACAAACCTGTATCCAGTTTAGCAGAACCTGACTTGATCAACTTTATGGATTTCCCAAAACATAACCAGACCATAACTGAAGAAACAGGCTCTGCAGTTGAACCAAGGTATCAAAGGGTACAGAGACCTCTTTATATAGTAATAAATGGGGTACCCTTGTAAAAATTCTGTCTCTAAAGACAACCTGACTCATATAGGCATAAGTTCTGGCATTTAAGAGTACATCTTAACTTATTATTACCACATAGTGTTTAAACAGCTAATGAATGACTCTGATGATAAACCATTTTTGAACTAAGTTTAATATTTTACAGGTGTCTTTTACAAAATGAACTTCTCAACAGTAAAATATTTCCCCTTTAAGGTAGTCATTGCCACTTTCCAGAGGCGAAATGTTCTCTTTCTGTGAAATGTACACTTGACCTTTAAATACTAATTGAATCAGACATTTATTGAGACTCTATTGTATGCTAAATATTATGCTAAGCTCTAAAAATAAAGTAAATATGACTGGGTCTCTCTCCTTAGGTGGATCGTGGCCTAGTAGAGATTAAATACTTGTCAGTGTCTTTACTGTACTTATTTGCATACAGCGTACTTCTAGGTAATTTTGTTTAAGATGAAATAATATTTGAGTAAAGCAACTGAATGGGTACTTTGTCATTTTAAAATAATACCTGTGTATCTACATACAATATGTCATCTTCCCACCCTCACCAGAACCATCTACTCCATCCTGTTTTCTGACCAGTTTTACAAAATGCTCGAAGGAAATGCAATTCTTACAAGGTGATGCTGATTCTTCTTAGATATATTTAGTAGACTGAAGGTCCATTGTAGAAAATAGCTCTACAGATTTAGACTCTTTTTCAACATGAACATAACATTTCTTCTGTATTTTTTTAAGTGATGAAATAAAGAGAGCCAGTGGAGATGTCCAAACTATGAAAATTTCATCTGTGCCTAATAGTTTATCAAAGCGAAATGTGTCTTTGACTCGAAGTCACAGTGTTGGAGGCCCCTTGCAGAATATTGACTTTACCCAGCGACCATTTCATGGCATTTCAACAGTTAGTCTTCCAAACAGTCTGCAGGAAGTTGTGGTATGTAACAACAACAACATTGTAATTATACTGCGTACACATCTAAGTATATAGTAGAACATTATAAATTCTTCTGTAGTGGACTTATTTTAATTACATGAAAAGTGATAGATTAGAATTTTTCCATAAGCAAATAACTTTTATTGTAGAGAATTTCAAATATGTGCAAAAGAACAGTATAATGAGTCCATCTTCTAGTTTCAGTTATTTTCAGTTTTATGGCCATTCTTCTTTTGTGTGTATTCTCATTCAGTTCTCTCTTTTTTTGAGATTATTTTGAAGCAAATTTCAAACATCACATATTCTGTTAGTAAATATTTCAGTATGTGTCCCTGAATGATGAGGACTTCAGAAAAATATAATCACACTGCTTTTATCATACAAAAAAAAAAAAACCAAATAATATTATCAAGTTATTTAGTCTGTTCAAATTTCTGATTGTCTCAAAAATGTCAAAAGCATATGTGTGCGTGTGTATGTGTGGGTTGGTAGCTTGAGGAATCAGGATCAAATAAAGTCAGTGTATTGTACTTGGGTTTGTATGGTTTTAGTCTTTTGAATCTGTAGACTCTTTTTTCCTTTTGCAATTTAGTTGTTGATAAAACTGGTTAGAGTACAGTTTCCCATAATCCAGATTTTGCTGATTGCAACGATAAAAGTTGAAATTTGTTTCCAGAACCTTGATCAGATTTGGGGTTTTTGTGTTATTGTTCATTTGCTTGTTTATTTTTGTAAGACAATTTCATCAGTGGTGGTATGTTTCTCCCAGTAGGAGACATAAACATTAGTAGCTATTAATGCCTTAAAGTAATTCATTAGGAGCTATAAAATGATAATGGTCTCATTCTGTCATTGCTTCCTTTTAATAAGGAATACATAAACAGAAACTTCCCTGTGTCTTCTGCTAGATTTTCTAAAGATAAAATTTATAGTGGAAAGGCAGGTTAAATGCTTGGTTTTTTGCTTTTATTTACCAATTTTCAAAATGGCGAGTTGAGTCCCTGTCATTCTCCAAGGTCATCAGTTAATTTGGGGGAATAGGGTATCATTATGAGCTCATTGATTTCAACATTAATGTTTAATTAAGCAATTAATTTTTAGAGATGGGGATCTCGCTTTGTTGCACAGGCTATTCTTAAACTCCTGAGCTCAAGTGATCCTCTTGCTTCAGCCTCCCTAGTAACTGGAACTATAGGCACACACTACCTTGCCTTAAACATTTATCTTTATATCTATTGCTGTTTTTACCGTTGTTCATGCTTATATTATTCTCTTTGGTCAGCTAGAAGCCTCTACAAGTTAGCTCATTAGTCCTTTTGACATAACTCTAGTAGCTTTTTTGTAATTTTTAAAAAGCTTTCTTGCTTTCTTATATAACAAGATGTTTTATGCTTATGTTATATACTTTCTTACCCAGACCAGAATCAACCGTTTCTCTAAGAAACTGTGGGTCCCTTTAGAGGGAAATGGTTTTGGATACCACAGTCTAGGCACCGGGGAACCCACTGTTAATGAGAGAGTCTTAAACATTTTATCCTGATTATAATATGCATAACTCACAAAGTCTAGGTTGGGTCTTTTTTCATATCTTATTTTATTTGAATTATAAAAATGCTCTTTCTTTAATTTCTTCGGTTTTTGTTGCAATCAGTTGTAAAAGTGAGTTAAGTCAGCAAAGAATATTAATGCAAAAGATTGCTCCATCAGTTTAGAGTTGTAGGAGGAAGATAATGTCACACAGTTTTTACACACATATATTACTATAAAGCATCTGAAATGCAAATATTTCTTACAAAATTTGAAAAAAACCTAATACATTCAGACCATTGCTCTCAATGTGATAGAGAACATGTTTTAAAGAGTCTGTTGATTAGTTTTCTTTTGTAATGATTTAACTTAATAGTATTTAAGATTAAGCATTTTTTTTCTTTTTTAGGTTTTCATTCATTAGCATATTCTCCTGCATGTAGCAATGGTCCTAAAATAACTGATTTAAAAAGGATAGATAGAGAGGCATTATCTCATTGAGAAGTGCTCTTCAGCATACAGATTTAAACAGATAATATTAATTTCTTTTGTATTTTTTTTAAGGATCCTTTAGGAAAAGACCCAATCCTCCCCCTGTTTCTGTGCCCTACTTGAGTCCTCTAGTACTCCGCAAAGAACTTGAATCTTTGCTAGAAAATGAAGGTGATCAGGTGATTCATACATCTTCTTTCATCAATCAACATCCAATCATTTTCTGGAACCTCGTTTGGTATTTCAGACGTTTGGACCTTCCTAGTAACTTGCCAGGACTTATCCTCACATCTGAACATTGTAATGAAGGTGTACAGGTAGGGTGCCAACTTTTATACTTACATTAGTATTGGGTAGGATGAGGCTTAACCTCAAGCTCCTGAAAGTATACAACAACAGTTGCTTAACAAGACAAGTTTATTTCTCTCTCAGTTAAAAGTTTGGATAAGCAATCCTGGAATGGTAAAGTGTTAGGAACCTAAGATCCTTCTATATTTTTGTTTAGCTATGCATAACCTCCATTTCCTATTTCTGCTTCTGGTCCAGGATGGCTGATTACCTCCAAGCTGTCACATCCACCTTCTGTCCAGCAGTTAGGAGAAAAATGGATGGAGGGAACAGTATGTCTTTTTTCTTAAGGGATAGCTCCTGGAGTTGTAGATAATATTCCAACATATAGTTTCTTGGCCTGAACTCAGTTATTAGGTCGTATCTGTCTGCAAGGGTAGCTGGAAAATGTTGCCCAGGCTGGAGTGCAATGGCGTGATCTCGACTCACTGCAGCCTCCTTCTTCTGGGTTCAAGTGATTCTCTTGCCTCAGCCTCCCGTGTAGCTGGGATTATAGGCACCCACCACCATTTTATTTTGCCCCATGAGACGGGATTTTACCATGTTGGCCAGGCTGGTTTGAACTCCTGACCTAAGGCAATCCACCTGCCTCGGCCTCCCAAACTGCTGGGATTACAGGCGTGAGCGACCGTGCCTGGCTGGTAGCTATTATTCTTAACTGTTCTATTCCTAGCTGCAATTCTCACAACAACCTTATTTGAAAGGACTCATATTTCCCATATTTTTCAGATGTTATAATTAAAAGTTGGAGAAATTTAGTAATTTCTGTAAGGTGGCATACCCAATAAGTGATGGAGACCCAAGGTCACATTCTGGCTGTCTGACTTAAAAGCCCCAACTCATACTGGGATCCTGATTCCATTAGAGACAGTGAGCTCCTAGAGTGCTTTATTTTATAGTATTAATATTTATAGACACTGAGACCCCAAACATATACATGGGGCAAAATAAAATCTTTCCTTAAAGTACTATAAACTCTAGTTTGATTAGGTAGGTAAAATAAAATTATTTGGTAAGGTGGTAGAAACTCTTGTACTTTGACCTTAAAATTTGCTGTAATGATGGTTAATCTTTCTACAACCATTGTGTCAGTTAGCAAATTGTCATCCCAGTCCTTAAAAGTCACAGTGAGAAACCTTTACCTCAGAAAATAATAATAACATTTGTCATCAGACATTAATAAAAATTAAAATTTTGGCTCTGAATTTTAGGTCCAGAATTTTAAAAGGACTCATCTGTTATATAATCAAGCTTCATTAGATCCACTGGTAATTGTTATTCTTGGGATACTAATACTTTCTTTTGATTTCTTTTAGCTTCCTCTGTCATCTCTGTCCCAGGATAGCAAACTTGTGTATATTCAGCTATTATGGGATAATATCAACCTTCATCAGGAACCAAGAGAACCTTTGTATGTCTCATGGAGGAATTTTAGTAAGTAAAATAGAATTAAAGACATAACAGCTGGGTCCCGTGGCTCACGCCTATAATGCCAGCACTTTGGGAGGCCTAGGCCAGTGGATCACTTGCGGTCAAGAGTTGGAGACCAGCCTGGCCAACATGGTGAAATCCTATCTCTATTAAAAATACAAAACTTAGCCAGGTGTGGTGGCAGATACCTGTAGTCCCAGCTACTCAGGAGGCTGAGGCTCGAAAATTGCTTGAACCCGGGCAGCAAAGGCTGCAGTGAGCTGAGATCATGCCACTGCACTCCAGCCTGGGTGTCAGAGCAAGACTGTATCTCAAACAAAACCAAAACAAAACAAAACAAAACAAAACAAAGAAAGACATAAAAGACTCAAAATGGGCCCGGCGCGGTGGCTCAAGCCTGTAATCCCAGCACTTTGGGAGGCCGAGACGGGCGGATCACGAGGTCAGGAGATCGAGACCATCCTGGCTAATATGGTGA
>NW_016809668.1:1631914-1673204 GCF_001698545.2 Rhinopithecus bieti
AAAAAAAAAAAAAAAAAAAAAAAAAAGACTCAAAATGGGAACAACTCAAATACGCATCCATAGGTGACTGGATGAGCAAATTGTGGCACAGTCTATACATACTGTGGGATCCTGTTCTGTAATAAAGAATGGACTGCTGGGGGAAAAAAAAAAAAAAAGAAAAGAAAAGAAACAATTAAATTCCCCTAGAGTTAAATAGAGAAAAGCAAATTATTTTGCTTTATTTTTAAATTTTTAATTATTCAAAGTGACTTGCTGTTTTAAAAAAATAGTACACACCATACACACACAAAAAAATGAAAAGTGATTTGCTATTGTACTGACCTGTTTTTAACTGTGACAGGTCTCAACTGAGTTTAGTAATTTTTTTGGTGATTTTGCTATCAAGTAAAAATTTGATTGGGTGTTTTGAGAGCAAATTGTATATAGCAGAAGAGTAATTTAGATGTATTGGTATAGGATCATAAGTTCAGTTGTATTGATGGTTACTGACTGGTCTTAAGGGTTGTGGCTTCATTTTTACTCTTTTAGAATGTATTTTTTACAAGGTGTTTAAAGGGTTGTTATTCATGTATTCAAAAGCCTTATGAGTCAATAAGAAAAATACAATTCAGTAGATAAATGAGCAAATGATATTAATAGGTAATTCATGTTAAAAACATTAAGTGACTTTCAAACTGTATTAGTTTGCCAGGGCTGCCATAATAAAATACCACACACTGGGTGGCTTTAACAACAGAAATTTATTCTCTCACAGTTCTGGAGGCTGAAAGTCTAAAATCTAGAAAGGGATCAGCAGGTTTGGTTTCTTCTGAGGCCTCTCTTTGGCTTGTAGATGGCAGCCTTCTTGCTGTACCCTCACATAACCTTTTCTCTGTGTGTTTGCATGCACATGCACACATTCCTGGTGTCTCCTTTTCTTATAAAGACATCAGCCGTATTAGGTTAGGGCCCCACTTGGCCAGGCGTGGTGGTGTATGCCTGTAATCCCAGCACTTTGGGAGGCTGAGGGCAGGTGGATCACGAGGTCAGGAGTTCAAGACCAGCCTGGTCAAGATGGTCTTGGCTTTCTCTACTAAAGATACAAAATTTAGCTGGGCGTGTTGGTGGGCACCTATAATCTCAGCTACTCAGGAGGCTGAGGCAGAGAATTGCTTGAACCCAGGAGGCAGAGGTTGCAGTGAGCCGAGATCGCTCCACTGCACTCCAACCTGGGCGACAGAGCGAGACTCCATCTCAAAAAAAACAAATTAAAAAAACATTAGGGCCCCACTCTTATGTCCTCATGTAACCTTAATTATTTCTTTAAAGGCCTTATCTCCAAATAGAGTCACATTGGCAATTAGGGCCTCAACATACGAATTCGGGGGTGACACAATTCAGTCTGTAATATAAACATATTTTAAAAGCTCAGTCGTATTAGTATTAAGTGAAGTATAACTTTATATTTTAAAAAAGGAAAATGTAGGCCTGGCGCAGTGGCTCATGCCTGTAATCCCAGCACTTTGAGAGTTAGAGGCAGGCGGATCACTTGAGGTCAGGAGTTCAAGACCAGCCTAGCCAGTATGGTGAAACCCCGTCTCTACTAAAAATACAAAAAAAAGTTAGCCAGGCTTGGTGGTCACACCTGTAATCCCAGCTACTCGGGAGGCTGAGGCAGGAGAATTGCTTCAACCCAGAAAGCAGAGGTTTCAGTGAGCCGAGATTGTGCCATTGCACTCCAGCCTGGACATCGCAGCAAGACTCCATCTCAGAAAAAAAAAAAAAGGAAAATTTTGCCAGGCTCACACCTATGACCCCAATACTTTGGGAGTCCAAGGCAGGAGAATCCCTTGAGCCCAGGAGTTCTAGGCAGCAGTTAGCTATGATTGCACCAGTGTATTCCAGCCTGGGTGACAAAGTGAGACCTCCCTGCCCTCCTGTCTCTTAAAAAAAAAAAAAGGAAAACATAAACTTGTAACTGTCAGATTGGCAAAAAACTTTAAAGATGAAGATTGTTTAAAAAAATTTAAAGATTGTTGAAGATGTTTGGGGAACACTTTTCATATACTTTTAGATGTGTAAAATGATACATTTCTGGAGAACAATATGGCAAACATACAGATTTCATATGTGGATACCCTTTAAACTCAGGAATTGTAGTTAGAGAACTGTGTTCTATAGAAATACAGTACACAGCTGTTTACACAAGGATACTTACTGTAGGATTTTTTTTTCTTTTGAGACAGGGTCATGCTCTGTTGCCTTGCTGGTGTGTAGTGGTGCACTGCAGTCTCAACCTCTGGGGCTTAAGTCATCCTCCTGCCTCAGCCTACTGAGTAGCTGGGATCACAGGCATCCATACTTGACTAATCAAACAATCCTCTGGCCTCAGCCTCCCAAAGTGCTGGGATTACAGTTGTAAGCCACTGTTCCCAGCAAGGATTTTTTATAAAAATGAAAAAAATGTAGGCTGGGCACGGTGGCTTATGCCTGTAATCCAAGCACTTGAGGAGGCCGAGGCAGGTGGATCACCTGAGGTCGGGAGTTCAAGACCAGCCTGACCAGCATGGAGAAACCCTGTCTCTACTAAAAATACAAAAAATTAGCCAGGTGTGGTGGCGCATGGCTGTAATCCCAGCTACTCGGGAGGCTGAGGCAAGAGAATTGCTTGAACCCGGAAGGTGGAGATTGTGGTGAGCTGAGATCACACCATTGTACTCCAACCTGGGCAACAAGAACAAAACTCCATCTCAAAAAGAAAAAATGTAAATATTCAACAGAATTCTGGTAAATCCATGCTATGAAATATTGGCAGCCAAGAAAAAGTCATTTGTATATAAGGACCTAAAAGGATGGATGCTATTATATACTGAGTGAAAAAATACAAGTTGCAAAAGAGTATATAATTGTTTCCCTTTCTTGTAGAAAATAAAACCAAAATGTGTACTTCTGTTTTTAATATATGCAAAGAAATATGTCACAAACTGTTAATAGTGGCTGCTTGGAGAAGAAATGGAAAAGTTCCATCTTCATTTTACATACTTTTATACTTTTTTTCCAACAACGTTTCACTACTTTGCAGTTTTCTTAAAACTAGAGTAAAAAAATGCTTTTCCTCAGTATGTGTCAGTCACAAAATTATGATTACATATAGCATAAGCTATTTTTGCCTTTAATTTTGGTTTCAGTCACGATGTTTGGATGCTTTTAGGCAGGAACAGAATAACCTTGCAATTTATGCTAGAAAAGAATCGAGTTAGAGCTACTGTTTCTTTAGTTGTTTTCTTATAGCTTTTGAAATAGGTGTTTCAAAATGTTCCATGATTTGTGGTGGGAATAAAACAGAGCTCTCGAGAATAGCCATATTTCTTTATTAGTTGGCTGCGTTAAGTGAAGAGTTGGTGTATATAAACAAAAGTTGGTGTATAGGTTAAAAGACCTTATACGAATTAAGTGAGAGATGACTTCTGGAATAGCAATATGAGGAGCTCCACAGACCAGTGAAACAACCATAATTGGTGAAAATTATTTTTTCTTTCTTCTTTTTTTTTTTTTTTTTGAGATGGAGTTTTGCCCTTGTCACCCAGACTGGAGTGCAGTGGTGTGATCTCAGCTCACTGCAGCCTCCACCTCCTGGGTTCAAGTGATTCTCCTGCCTCAGTCTCCCGAGTAGCAGTGATTGCAGGCACCTACCACTGCATCCAGCTAATTTTTTGTATTTTTAGTAGAGACGGGGTTTCACTGTGTTGACCAGGCTGGTCTTGAACTCTTTACTTCAAGTGATCCACCCTCCCTGGCCTCCCAAAGTACTAGGATTACAGGTGTGAGCCACCACACCTGGCTCTAAAGATGTGACTTCTTGAAAAAATAATTTTCCGCAGGGCGCGGTGTCTCACGTCTGTAATCCCAGCACTTTGGGAGGTTGAGGCAAGAGGATTACTTGAGTCCAGGAGTTTGAGGCTGCAGTAAGCCACAGTTGCACCCCTATAGTTAAAACAAACAAACAAACAAACAAACAAAAAACCTTTGGAAATTGTCCTCAGACTATAGAGCAAATGAATAAATTTTTTTTTTTTTTTTTTAAATCTACTAAATCTTATCAAAAGGAGCAAGTTTCTGTGGCACTTCAGCCACAACTTGCTGTACCCCCTACAGAACCCAGTCAAGAGCCTATAGCATCTCCCTGGGAAAGACAGGCTGCCAGCATTTTTCATCCTTTCAGTTCCGTATTGCAGAGGTGAAATTCCCAGTGAGTGTGGCCAAGAGGGCGAGGCCCAGTCCTTCCACCTTGCCTCCATTCATAAGGCAAAGACTCTGCCCCAGTTGTGGGAGACTGAGAATACTGGGTCCCCAATTTTTCTCACTGCAGCCTACTCATATAGCACAGAGATTTCATGCCAGGAGAGGCAAGCTAAAAAGAACAGAAGCTACTGTCTTCATCTAGCACCCTGCTCATAAAGCAGGAATGTCACTCTAAAAGAAGGGCCTCTTTTCCCAGCCCCACTTCCAGAGCTGTGGCTTAGAAATTTTACCCAGGGGCTGGGCACGGTTGGCTCCACCCCTGTATTCCCAGCATTCTGGGAGGCCGAGGCGTGTTGGATCATCTGAGGTCAGGAATTTGAGACCAGCCTGGCCAACATGATAAAACTCCTCCTCTATTTAAAGTACAAAAAAATTAGCCAGGTGTGGTGGCAGGCACTTGTAATCCCAGCTAGTTGGGAGGCTGAGACAGGAAAATCAGGAAGGCCCAGGAGGCGGAGGTTGCAGGGAGCTGAGATTGTGCCACTGTGCTCCAGCCTGGGCAACAGAGTGAGACTGTCTCAAAAAAAAAGAAAAGAAAAGAAAAAAAAGAAATTTTGCCCAGAGGGAGAGGCAGGTCATAAGAATAGAGAGCTCTGAAATTTTCCCTAAAGGAAATTACTTTATTTGGAACAGAGTGTGGAGACGTTTAAGCCTGAGAGCACTCTCAAAAATAGTGGAGATTTTGGTGAGAAGGCCAGTATTACCCTGATACAAAGACCAATGACATCATAAGAAAAATCAGTATCACTTAGGAATATAGACATAAAAATCTTGAATAAAATACTAGCAGATCAAATACAGCGATATAAAAAATGATTTTACACCATGACCAAGTGGGATTTATCTCAAGCATGCAATTTTGGTTTAACATTTGAAAATCAATTATGTAATACACTATATCTATCAATAGAGTAAAGGACAAAATTCACATGATCATCTCAGTAGGCACAGCCAAATCATTTGACAAAATCCATCACCCTTTGTTTAAAACTCTTCAAGCTGGGAATAGAGATCTTCCTCCGCCTGGTAATGGGCATCTATGAAAATCTACAGCTGATAACATACTCTTAACATACTTTCTCACTAAGTACAAGAGAAGACAAGGATGCCCACTTGTGCCATTTTTATTTAACATTCTATCAGAGGTTCTAGCTAGAGTAATTAGTCAAGAAAAGAAAAACCATCCAAACTGGAAAGGAAAAAAGTAAATGTATCTATATTTGCAGATTATATGATAAATGATATATATTTTTTCTATATATATAATATATAGAAAATTCTAAGGAATAGACATACATCCAACATATTATTATACACACACACCATATTAGAACTGCGTAAGTTCCACAAGGTTCCAGGCTATAAGATCAATATAGAGAAATCAACCACTTCTATATCTTTGAATAAATAATTCAAAATGAAACTAAGAAAACAATTTTATTTATTTATAAAAGCATTAGAACAGAATACTTATGGATAAATTGAACCAAAGAAATGCAAAACTTAGACTCCAAAAACTTAAATAATTGTTGAAAGAAATTAAAGAATAAGTAAATGGAAAGAAATCCCATGTTTATGGACTGGAAAAGTTAATATTAAGATGGAATTAGTCCTAAATTGATCTACAGATTGAACGCAATCTCTATCAAAATTTCAGATAGCTTCTTTACATAAATTGATAAGTGAATCTTGAAATTCATATGGATGTTCAAGGGACTCAATCACCAAAACACTCTTTAAAAAGAACAGTTATAGGACTCACAGTTCTCAATTTGAAAACTTACTGTAAAGCTACAGTAATCAAGAAAGTAAAATTCTGCTGTAAAAATAGACATATAGGTCGATGGAATAGAGCTGAAGTTCCAGACATAAACCCTCATATATATGTATGGTCAGTTGCCTTTCAGTGTGAAGACCATTTAATAGTTAAAGAATAGTCTTTTCGGCAGGGCGTGGTGGCTCACGCCTGTAATCCCACCAGTTTGGGAGGCTGAGGCGGGCAGATCACGAGGTCAGGAGATCGAGACCATCCTGCCTAACACGGTGAAACCCTTTCTTTACTAAAAAAATACAAAAAAATTAGACAGGCATGGTGGCGGCCACCTGTAGTCCCAGCTAATTGGGAGGCTGAGGCAGGAGAATGGCATGAACCCAGGAGGTGGAGCTTGCAGTGAGCCGAGATTGCACCACTGCACTCCAGCCTGGGCGACAGAACGAAACTCCATCTCAAAAAAAAGAAAAAAGAGAATAGTCTTTTCAACGCATGTGCTGGGACCACAGGCTAGCAATAATAAAAAGAATGAAATTGGGTAGTTTCTCAAATCATACATAGGAATGAACTAAAAATGGATCATATACCTAAAGTAAGAGCCAAAACTATAAAGCACTTAGAAAAAAACATAGGAGTAAATCTTCATGACTCTGTGTGTGTTAGGCAAGGCCTTCAAAAAAAGCAACAAAAGCACAGTCAACAAAAGAAAAAGTAGATAAGTTGGACTTAGTGCAAAGAAAAAACTTCTGAAATTTAAACCATCAAAAAAGTGAAAGGTCAGTCGACAGAATGGGAGGAAATACTTGCAAATCGTATCTTAAAAAGGATTTGTTCCCAGACTATGTAAAGTACTCTTACAACTCAGTAATAAAAAGGCAACCCATTTTCAGATGAGCAAAGGCTGTAAATCAGTAGTTCTTCAGATAAAATGTTCAAATGGCCAAAAGCATGTGAAAAATGCTCAATAGCTATCAAGGATATGCAAATCAAAACCACAAGGAAATACCACTTCATACTTAAACTAGGATGGCTATAATCAAAAACATAATAACGAGTTAGTGAAGATGTGGAGAAAGTGGAACCCTCACACACTGTCGATTAGAATATAAAATTGTGCAGCTCCTTCGGAAAACAGTTTCACAGCTCCTCAAAATGGCAAACCATATGAGTTACCATATGACACAGCAGTTACACTCATATATATACCAAAGAAAAATGATGTCCACATGAAAACTTGCACAGGAATGTTCATAATAGCATTAGTATAATAGCCAAAAATACGGAAACAAATGTCCATCAATCTATGAACTGAGGACTGATCACAGTGGTGCACGCCTGTAATCCCAGCACTTTAGGAGGCTGAGGCCGGCAGATCACTTGAGGTCAGGAGTTCGAGACCAGCTTGGCCAACATGGAAAAACTCTGTCTCTACTAAAAGAAATACAAAAATTAGCTGGGCGTGGTGGCACATGCCTGTAGTCCCAGCCACTTGGGAGGATGAGGCAGGAGAATCACTTGAACCCAGAGAGGCAGAGGTTGCAGTGAGCTGAGATTGTGCTGCTGCACTCTAGCCTGGGCAACAGAGTGAGACTCCATCTTAAAAACAAGAAAAAAAAAAATTATGAATTGATAAAGTATGGTATATCCATACAATGGAATTTCATTTGGCAACATAAAGCAGTGAAGTACTGATACATGTACAACACAGATGAATCTTGAAAACATTCTAGAAGAGAAACCAGTTGTGAAGGAGCATAGATTGTATTATTCAATTTATATGAAATATCCAGAATAGGCAAATGTATACAGACAGAAAGTAGATTAGTGGTTGCCTAGGGGGGGTTGGGGTGGGGTTTCTTTCTGGGATATGAACATGTTCTAAAATTGATAGTGATGATGGTTGTACAACTTCACGAATATACTAAAAACCATTGAATTATATACTTAAATGGGTGTAATGTTTGAGACTTATCTCAGTAATTGTGAAATTACAGCATAGCCTGAAGATTAATACTATTCCAAGTCTGTCATTTAGCAGGTGGAAGACCTAGGATGAAAATTCATAGCAGCCAGTATTTCCTGTTGTTATCATAACAGAGGACTTTGCTTTTTTTTTTTTTTTTTTTTTTTGGTTTAATACAAATGAACTATTACTGGTTGCTTTTATTTAGGGCCTGTGTTATTTGAAAAATACAACATAATGAAATGTATAATGAAAAATACAATCCGCCCGCCTCAGCCTCCCAAAGTGCTGGGATTACAGGCATGAGCCACTGCGCCCGGCCTAATTACGTTCTTTCTAATTAGCACTAGACTCTGCTATATTTAAAGAAAATAACAGAGGCCAAAACAGGTAAAGATTATTCTCTCATGTGAAGTTATTAGGCTAGGCAAATCAGGCTAGCACTTTTGGAGGCCAAGGTGGGAGGATCACTTGGGACCAGGAGTTTGAGACTAGGCTGGGCAACATAGTGGGAGCCCATCTCTCTACAAAAAATAAAAATAAAAAATTAGCTAGCTGTGATGCCATGCCCCTGTGGTCTTAGCTACTCAAGGCTGAAGCGGGAGGATTGCTTGAGGCCAGGATATCAAGGCTGCAGTGAGCTGTGATTGTACCACTTCACTTCAGCCTGGGTGACAGAGAGAAAAACTGTCTAAAAAGTTTTGAATTACATCATGTTGTACACCATAAGTAAATACAAGTTTTACTTATTGATTAAAAATAAGGCCAGACATGGTGGCTCATGCTTGTAAGTCCAGGGATTTGGGAGACTGAGGCAGGAGGACTGCTTGAGGCTGAGTTCAAGACTAGCCTGGGCAACATAGCAAGACCCTATCTCTACAAAAATAAAATAAATTAGCCAACTGTGGTGGTACATGCCTGTAGTCCTAGCTATTTGGGAGGCTGAGCAGGGAGGACTGCTTGAGCCCAGGAGTTGAAGGTTACAACGACCAGCCACTATATTCCAGCCTTGGCAACAGAATGAGATCCTATCTCTAAAAAATAAGTAAATACATTTTTTAAAAAGAGAAGAAGTTATGTACTAGACAGTCTAGTACTGCGAGACAACTCCTCTGTCATCAGGGACCCAGGTTCCTTCTGTTGTACCTGCTTTACTATGAGTAAAGATTGCTTCATGGTCACAGGATGGCTGCTGGAGTACAAGCTATCACATCCCAGCCTCAGGCAGTAAGCCACCATATATTAGAAGAGAAAGGCAGAGTGATAGGTCTGCCTGTTTGAAGAGAGCAGGAAAAATATTTTTTAGTTGGGCATATTGTCACATAATGTTACTAGTATTGGGGAGGTGATATTGTTTAAGCAAGGAGAAAATGCCACAACTCTGGAAAAAAGCTTTTTAAATAATTGGGACTGGGCACAGTGGCTCATGCCTGTAACCCCAGCACTTTGGGAGGCAGATTGTGTGGGCCCAGGAGTTTGAGACCAACCTGGGCAACCTGGTGAGACCCTATCTCTACAAAAAATACAAAAATTAGCTGGTGGCATACACCTGTAGTCCCAGCTATTTGAGAGATTGAGGTGGAAGGATCACTTGAGCCTGGGAGATGAAGGTTACAGTGAGCCATGGTCACACCACTGCACACCAGCCTGGGTAACAGAGTGAGACGTTGTCTCAGAAAAAAAAAAAAGATAATAATAGTATTAATTGAAAAAAAACTGTGTTCTTATTGTTAGATTCTGAAAAGAAATCATCTCTCCTGTCAGAGGAACAAGAAGCAACAAGCACTTTAGTAGAAACCATCAGGCAGAGTATTCAGCATAATAATGTTCTTAAACCCATCAACCTACTTTCACAGCAAATGAAGCCAGGCATGAAAAGACAAAGGTAATAATATAGTATTTTTTGCTTGCCACCACTCAATCATTTCATGTTTTTAAAAAATTATCTTACTTTAAAAAATATCTCTAGTTGTCAAAGAAATACATACTCATTGTAAAACATCTGATTGGTCTAAAAAGTGCTACACAGATATATGCATTCCCCTTGAACACAAACACACAATAAAAGTGTCTGGGGGCTTGGCACGGTGGCTCACACCTGTAATCCCAGCACTTTGGGTGGCCAAAGCAGGAGGATTGCTTGAGCTCAGGAGTTTGAGACTGGACTGAGCAACATAGCAAGACCTCATCTCTGTAAAAAATAATTTGGCGGGGGTGGTATGTGCCTGTGACCTCAGCTACTTGAGAGGGTAAGACAGGAGGATTTCTTGAGCCCAGGAGGTCAAGGTTATAGTCAGCTGTGATCACACCACTGCACTGCCACCTGGGTGACGGAGCAAAACCCTGTCTCAAAAAAAAAAAAAGAGTGGAAATAGATTACGTTTTAAGAAGATAATTCATTGATCTAAAATGTACTTTCTTTTGGAAACATTACTGCTGTTTGCTGGAAACCTGTAATTATATTTATTAACATTGATAAACTCATGTACCACTTATTCAAGGCCTATGATACTCACACATCTTTTCTTTTGTTGGACATAAGAGAATATGGGAATAGGAGTAGAAACAATTTAGGAAAGGGATAGATGCAGTGAACTACAAAGGATATGGAGTTATTGTGCTCCTGTCACTATTGTCTGCTAATATGCTCAGATTAGTACTCATCCCCTCCTCAGCATAAGTGAATTCTGCAGTAGAAGCTTCAGAAAAGTGTGTGTAATTGCGTATATCAAACATTACTAATGTTTCCACGGTCCCCTTCAAGTTTTTTAGGTCATGGCATCTTTGAAGATAATCTCAGAAGTGACAGGGCAAGAATTGATAATGAAAATGGATGGATCCATTTTTACTCTCAATAGTTGAGGTAGAGATGACCTTCACAGTCTGTAATAAGAGTAGCTTGCTGCAAGTATCTGTAGTTTAAGGACAGGAACGTAATATTAGAAATGTCATATTATGGCTTCTGAAGCTTCTAAAGAAAGCGATGTGAAGTGTCACTAGAATCAGCATTACCTCCTACTTTTTTTTTCTTTGTACATCAGTGCATTTCTTAAGTTTTCCTCTCATCTTTAACAACTGAGTCATAAAGCTCACTTTTAGTGTTTCATTTGTGACATTTTAATGCTCACAAGCCAAATAAAGGTGAACTGTCCTTTGCTATTGGGTTAAATAGTAAAGAGACCACACACACGACCTTTTACATTGTGTCAAGGGTTTTAAACCCCCTAACTTACTTAGAAATTAATCTGTTACTTTGTCAAGTGACAAAAGATGAGAGAAGATTCTGCTTTTGTAAATTTTAATTAGAAATAAGAGTTAAAACAGTTAATGTATTGTTGAAATAAAGTTAAGCCATTTTTAATTGTTACTAGTGTGAAACTTTATGCCCATTAACTATGTTTTAACTTTACTTTGGAATAGAAACTTGCAGGAAGTGACAAAAATAGTACAGAATTCAGTGTAGCCTTTACGCAGCTTCCTCCAAATGTGACACCTCATATAACTAATTGTAACGTAATATTAAAACTAGGACATTGACATAGGTGTATTACTGTTAACTAGATGACAAAACTTAATGTCTTCACCATTAAAAAAAATGCATCTGTATTTTTATGCTATTTGCCCATTAACTTTTAAAACATATTTGTTTTATAGGAGTTTATACAGAGAAATCCTCTTCTTATCATTAGTGTCTCTAGGAAGAGAGAATATTGATATTGGTAAGTTGGTTAATAAAAGATTATGAAAGGAAATTTTATATTTTATTTTCAAAAGTAATTTTAAAAAATGTAGCTGGTATGTATAAAAGATTTAAAAGATTTCTACTTCTAAATATGTAGTTCAAAAACATATAATTTGACTCAATACCAATTTGAAATGAACGGCTGTTGTCTTTCTTAACAAATTACAACTTCATTTTTGAAAATTTCTTTCAGAGGCGTTTGACAATGAATATGGAATTGCATACAATAGTCTGTCTTCAGAGATTCTTGAAAAGTTGCAGAAAATTGATGCTCCACCAAGTGCCAGTGTCGAGTGGTGCAGGAAGTGTTTTGGAGCGCCTCTCATTTAAATAGAGATTCACTAGAATTTTGACACACAAGGCTTGGAAATTAAATTTAATCTGGAAACATTCAAGGGTTCTTTTTCCAAATCGTAAGAACTGGTGAATATGGAATTGAAGTAACTCTTGAGGACAGTATTTAATGAATTATGATTCATACTGCATCATCTCGAAATATGAAATGTCCCAGGGCTTATTAACATTGAAGATTTTCAATTCCTGAACTGCTTTTCTGCCTCTGTGGAAAACTACTTTGGGATTCCTCAGTATTTGTAGTAGTTTGATAGAAATAATGAGGAACCATATTCATTCTAGGCATTGTTTATATTTGAAGTTACTGAGTTTGAGGAATGGCAAATTAAATTTGCCTAACCTCCAGAATGAAATATCTCAATTACAAAAACAACATGGCCGGGCACGGTGGCTCATGCCTGTAATCCCAGCACTTTGGGAGGCTGAGCAAGGTGGGTGGATCACTTGAGGCCAGGAGTTCGAGACCAGCCTGGCCAAAACGGTGAGACCGTCTCTACTAAAAATACAAAAATTAAGTGCGCCACTGTAGTCCCAGCTACTGAGGCTGAGGCAGGAGAATCACTTGAACCCAGGAGGCAGAGGCTACAGTGAATGGAGATTACGCCACTGCAACTCCAGCTTGGGCGACAGAGTGAGACTGTCTCAAAAAAAAGCAACATATTTGTATAAGTGTGTATATGTGTAGGGCTGTGTAGGTATGTGTATATACAGCCATATTCTAAGTGTATATTTATTAAAATAGATTGCATGTTGCAATACAATTTTCTGAAAGGGGTCTCACTGATTATTAAATGAATGACTACTACTGCTTGTCTGTAGTCATTAATCTTAAAATTACCTGAAAATCTGATGACAACTGCCTTCCCTGACTTTAATGCATTACGTTGGCGCAAAATTGTAGTTTTTGCCACTATTAATGGCAACTATTATTTTTGCACCAATATAATACACCTTTCATATTATGTATTATCTTGCTTAATGGATTTTATCCTGATTATCCAGTGACTTCCATCCTCTTCCCATATCTTAATTTGCAATAGTTTTAAAATTGGAACAAATGAATCAATCATCAGTTAAAATGAAATTAAATCAGCTGCCTAATAATTTATGAAATTCATTGGAACATGCTTAGAATGCTAAAGTGTATGTCATTAAACGTGAAATCTTTGTTCAGGCACATACCTTGTTGGTATTGATCACTTTAAAACCTGTGGGATAAACTTGCACTGCACACAGAAGTTTTATTCTTGTATAATATTTAGATTTGTATGCTTGTGAGTAAAAATGTGCATTTGTAAATACTGTTTTTTTTAGGTTGAATCAATTGAGTCTTAAAACTGTAAATTTATTAAGCTTGTTGTCAGTAGGTTTAAGAAAATCATGATCTCACATGCCTCACTTTGACATTTATCATGCCTTTTATTAAAAATATCCCTTAGGAACAGTAAGTTTGCCTTAACTCTCTGCATGGTTTAAAAAGCCAGTGGTTTTGTGAGTGTTTACAGTAATTATGCAGATGGCTAAATGAGTTGACACAGTAAAATTACTTCCATATGGTACAGTAACAGCCTAACTCCCTTCTACCTGATGTAACCATTTACAAATTGTAGTTATTGTACCAGTCTTTCAACATTTCAGGGTTAATCTGACCTATGCAGAATTCTAGTGTGAATTTATTGTGAAAATGCTAAATTAAACAACTTGTCAGAAATTATGTACAATTTTAATTACCTTCAATGGATCTTTTGCACTGTCTCAGAGTATATATTTTTGCAACTCAAGACTTGGTACTAGTTTTAATACTTAATACTTGCTGACCCAACAGAAGTTTGGAATTACCTTGCATATAAAAATTGAGGTTGAATAAAATGAAAAATTCTTAAGTTTGTTGTGTTTTGTTACATTAAGCCTCTGGAAATCTGTAATCTTTAGAATTCCAATACTTTTGTTTTTTTCCATTTCCTCACTTCTTTGTAACTTGAACTAAATTTTCACTTACTGAAGCACTTCCCATTAAAAAAATTCTGTAAAGATCTCTTTACATGTTTAAGAATATATGGCTATATCAAATTACAAACTTTCTAATAACTTTAGCAATCATACCTTGAAAACTTTAGCCTGCTGCTGCCACTTAGATATTGGGACCGATTTCTTGTTGTAAATTCTTAAAGGCTTTTTCCAATACCCACAGCAGATAGGGTACCATTAAAAATTTACAAGAAAAAAACATTACTATGGAAAGATTTAGAAGTACCCAGAATGACTTGTAGCACTGTATGCAACTTTAATCCTGACAACTTCTAAAAGCAATCTTTCAAATTAGTCCAGATTACTTAGCAGTACCTTACATTGGTTTGGGGTTTGATAGCAATTTTTTTTTCTTCCAACGAATGAATTGTATAGGTTGATCACAACCTGCATAGTAATGACATGTCAGAATGACTTGCATCTGTCTCTGGAGAACTGGGTATGGTGGCTCATGCCTGTAGTAATCCCAACACCTTGGCATGCCAAGGCAGACAGATCACTTGAGCCCAGGAGTTCAGGAGTAGTCTGGGCAACATAGCAAAACTCTACAAAAAGCACAAAAACAAGCCAGGTATGACAGTGCACACCTGTAGTCCCCAAGAGGTCAAGGCTGCAGTGAGCCATACCGCTGCTCTTCAGCGTGGGCATAGGAGTGAAGCCCTGTCTCAAAGAAAAAAAAAGTCTTAAGGAGAAACAGACCGTCCTTATTTTGTGGCTGCACTCGATTTTCAGAAAGCAGGGCGGTTCTCATGTTTTGTGCATCACAACCAACCAAGAACTGGTTAATACAAAACTTTGGACCGTATACCAGACTCACCTTGTGGCTTTTAAGTTCCTCTCTGTGGTTGTTTCAGTCCTTTTAGCTTTGGGTAAAATGCTAAATTTCTCTCTGCTTTTTTTTTTTTTTTTTTTTCTGAGGGAGTCTTGCTCTGTCGCCCAGACTGGAGTACAACAGCGTGATCTTGGCTCACGGAAACCTCAACCTCCCTGGTTCAAGTTGTTCTCCTGCCTCAGCCTCCCAAGTAGCTGGAATTATAGGCACCGGTGGCTAATTTTCTTGTGTTTTAGTAGAGGTGGAGTTTCACCATGTTGGCCAGGCTGGTCTTTAACTCCTGACCTCAGGTGATCCACCTGCCTTGGCCTCCCCACTGGCCATCCCCTTTAAGTTCTGCATACTACTAATCGCCAGCTAAGATTCATGTTATGTGGCTTTTTAACACCATGTAGTAGGCATCCAGGGACTGGCATTACTGGCGTCACACCTGGGAGCTTTTTAGTAATGTGAAAATGTGGGTCCCCACTCCTCTATCACTATCTGTGCCTTAACGAGACTCCTAGGCGATTAACATGTACATTTAACATTTAGAACTCTGCTTTATAAAGCTATTACAGTAGTGCCAACAAAGAGCTTGCATTACTTCAACCTTAAAGCCTAATGTGCCTTCTTGTAAAGGTCCTGATATTGTCAGGTTAGCATAGAAACTATTAGAAAAAAATATATGCTTTGTGCATTTTTCACTGATCCAAGAATGTTTTTAGTCATTGCCTTTTCAGTGTGTGAAACAGCCTAACAATTCACTGGAGTTGAAAAACTGTTAAAGCAAATTTGAAATGGTTTAAAAAACTTCATTTTAAGATGGTATCCACTAAAACTATGCCTTAAAAGTTACCTTTTCTTCAAAAAAGAAGACATGTTCATCTTCACATGGTCAATTTTCATGTATTAAATTGTGTATAGTGTTTTAAAGAGCTATATTCCTCAAAATAAACTATATGAAAAAGATTAATAGTCCTCATCATTTCCCCTAAGTTCAATGCCATTCTGGAGACAGATGTCTTATGCTCAGAATCCCTTCCTGTGCTACCCATCCCCCAAAAAGAACCCCTTTACATTGACCTTGTCTTCTACTACCACACAATAGTTCTGATTTTGTCCACCATTGGATTACTATATACATATCCCCATTTTCTATGACTAACTTTCCCTCTCTTCATTTATGTAGTTTTCTGTCAGCAATGAAAAGTCAACAGAGATCCGAGTCTGATCTTATTTATTTGTTACTCAAAAAGTTATTTCTGACTGGATTCAGACTTAGAAGTAGAAGCTCGCAGAGAGGAAAGTCTGCGTCTCTTCGCAATTTGTTCCTGGCGCTTCTCCTTAGCCTCCTAAACAAAACAAAACAGCATATAGTTAAGGCCTTTCTGGGGTAAAGATGCAAATCCAAAGCCAGGCCGAACTCCTCCCACCCCCTCAAATCATCTTACACTAACCTTCATTCTTTTGGCCAAAAGTTTAGCATATTCTGCAGCCTCTTCCTTGTTTTTCTTAGTACGCTGCTTCTTCAGAGCAATACGCCGCCGTTTGTGCTGCAAGACACGTGGAGTAACAAGACGCTGAATCTTGGGTGCTTTGGTCCTAGGTTTCTTACCTAAAAAATTTAAAGGACTCAATCATTTCAACTGTTTTGTTAGAATCCACATCTACTTTAAAAACATCAGAAATGAACGTAAGCTTCACGAACAGCATCTATGAAAACCTGTATTGAGGCCTTTAAAATCAAATCAGAACTATTCTAAAATACTTTTGCCCCTCCAAAGAAATCTAGAAGATGGGTTAAATATTATAAAATATAAGGGAAACCAAGTGCTGAAAATAACCAGGCTAACCTTTACTACCTTCCAGTTTTACTAAAATACAGTGGCATTATGTTAAAATAAAATTGCATAGTCAATTTGTCTGTGAAAACCACTTAACATATTATTTACATAATCATTCTGCCATACTTTTAAGTGTAAGTTTGATGTAAGCTTGCATCTCTCTTTCCCTTGACAATTCCTGCCAATTCAGGGGTAATGTAACAATTAACATCAGATTATGTGACATGCTGTTAAAGTATCTTCATTGATCTGTACTCCAAAACTGCTCATGGACTATAGATTTGCATTGGAGCACAGGCTGTTTCATGAACACTTGTGGGAGTTTAAATTTGCCTTAGGCTAAATGCTCAGATGTTCAGGTTCTGCTAATATTTCAGACTCCTACTATAGACACAGGAACCATCTAAAAATACCCATCAACCAGACCACGCTTTTATTATTCTGATTATTTCCAGGGCTGTGATTATGGGCAACTGCCACCTATTTGTCAATTGCTTTTCTTTCTTTTTTTTTTTTGCAATGTCAGCTTCATCAGGGTAGGAATTTGTCTATACTGTATTCCCAGCACCTTGAACAGTACCTGGTGCTCAAATAATTGTAATTACTGACAACAGATATGTACTATATATGCCATGTACAGGTGTTAAGTCACACCAGTCCTGAAAAAACAAAATCCAGAGAAATTCTTTCAGATTTTGTCAGGAAAACCCAACATTGACTGACATGCTGTTTATTCTATTTAACATAAACATTCCCAAATTTCACTACAGAAATATTGTTATTTGAGACCCTCACTGGTATGTTGTCTAATATATTGACACAAGATCTTAAAAGGTACAGCTCCAAAATCCCTAACTCCTGCTCCCTAGTATTCTGAGTAAGGTCTCTAACTTCTAATTCTTACAACTCTTAACAATTGTTATCCATATCCTACAGATGAAACAAAAGTTTAAAGCAACTTCTTTCGTAAGCCAAAAAATAATTTAGGGTTGGGTGTGGTGGCCTGTAATCCCAGCACTTTGGGAGGCCAAGGTGGGAGGATCACTTGAGCTCAAGGGTTCAAGACCAGCCTGGGCAACATAGTGGGACCTCATCTCTTAAAAAATATTGATAGTAATAATTTAGAACATCTAATGTAAAATTACAAAGTGTGTGGTGGTGAGATAATAGTTTCAGAATTCTGAAGCATGTGACTCCTAAACCAGATAGCAATGACCTTAAAGTCAGGTTAGTTTTGGATAAATGTATACATCAAAGATTCACAGGCAGATTTTCAAGGAAATTACTACACTCTACAAGGCACTGGATATAAGCAGCAAGGATTAATACCAACTGGGTATGCTGGCCACCCCCAAATAATTTTTGGAAAACTTCAGACCCCAGGTGAAGAATGCTAAGGCTCCAAAGGGACATTTTTATCTTCTGATATGCACACAAAATGATATTGTCAAATCACCAAAATTAAGCAACCTTTAACTGCATAATCCCTCCTACCTTCTTTGTTTAAGGGCTTTCTCACAACATACTGGCGGACGTCATCTTCTTTAGAGAGATTGAAAAGTTTGCGGATTCTGCTAGCTCTTTTGGGGCCCAGGCGGCGAGGCACTGTAGTATCAGTCAGTCCAGGAATATCCTTCTCTCCTTAGAAGACACAATTGAAAAGATTTTAATTCAACAACTTCCTTAAGAATCCTAAATCAGAATATTTGATGTTGAATTGATGGTAAAGAAACAAATCCATTGGTCTGTAAGTCTGGATACTGCAAAATGAATAAGCATTTGGACAACTGGCTTTAAATCAATTTCAACGAAAATTGAACACAAGTAACCCTCACCTTTTTTTACAATAACCAAGTTGAGAACGCTCAGATTGGCATCCACAATGCAACCACGAACTGATTTTCTCTTTCTTTCTCCCGTTCTCCTTGGTCTGTAACAGGAATGCCCCTTACTCAGCAGCAGGCGGACACGGCCATGGGTCAAGACACCCTGCTTCATGGGGAAACCTTGTTTGTCGTTCCCACCACTGATTCGGACCACATAACCCTGCAAGAGCACACAATGAGTGACACATTTGCTATTTCTATTCCAAAATTATACAATACAGGATTGTGACCTCTGTGAACCACACCTATATGAGAAAGTATAATTCATTATGAAAACCAATTTAAACTTAATAAGCACGTTTTCTCTCATCAGTAACTTTTGTCTACATTCCCAACTTATCAAGTTCAATTATCAAATGTCTTTCATTCAAGTCGCATTTCTAACGTATGTTTTATTAGAAATAACAGCACTAGGAAGATAAAATATCAAAGAGCAACGAACAAATCAGATACAACGCTTCTTCGCACTTTGGGGATTATGAAGACAGCTATGTGACATCTGCCGAATGCATGATGCATTGCAAGAATTACGTTGATGTAAACTTTACGTATATTTTACGGCTTACTCTATATCTCCCCTCCAAGGTAACAGCTCAACTTCATAAAGTGGCATTCGGAAGCAACTTACCAAACAAAGGTCAGAAGCCAGAACCCGGAGTCTGAACCCCATTCCAAATACCAATTACCAATGGCGTTTACCGTCTCTGACTTCAATAGATGGTTAACAATTTGATTGTTAACTTTTACCTTCCATTCTTCACCCAGAGCGTCAGCAGCAACTTCTGTGGCCATACGCTTCTCATAAAAAGTACGAAGTTTGCGTTCATCGTCCACTTCAATGAGTTTCTGGCAGCCAGTGGCTGGGAAGGAGATGTTCAGCTAAGGATTAAAAGGGAGGGAAATAGTTTACGAAACTACCTACACAAGTAATTGTAGAGCCATCCACAAAGTTAATTCCACTGCAAAAAGCCTTTCATGTTGCCTCCACACAAGCTGGAAATATGAGATGCCGACCGTACTCACTAAAAGCACGTGAAAGCAGAGTAGCAGTCAAGAAGCGCCGCACTCAGGAGGACGTATTCCCCTCAAGTCCCGCAGAATGACTCTGGGGGCGAGGGCGCTACGCGACCGTTCACCCTCCCCAAGCAAGAAAGCCGGGGTCAAGAGCCGCACCACAGGCCTGCCGCAAACTGGGCAACACGCCGGGACGCCACCATGGCGCTCCCGGCCCGCCGCGGCTCCAGCCGCAATCGCCTGCCATCCGCTCGGCCAAAAAGCTCCATGCCCCAGAAAAGCGAGCCTTCTAATACTTGAGACCCTTCTCCACCTAAAGCCAGTATCTTGCAGTGCTGGAAATGAGGCAATGCCGCGTTCTGGGACTCGATTCACGTTCCCCAAACCAATCTAACACTCGCCACCACCACCTACCTTCATCTTCAAGCAGCTGAACGCCTCCGAGGCGCCACGGAAAAGAGGGCCAACTTCCGCTTAGCTCAAGTGACATAGGCGCTTTCAGTTCTCGCGGGATGAGCAGAAGTACGGGATAGCGGAAGTAAGCACGGGTGGGCGGCACTTCCGGGGTCGAGTTGACTCAGGGTCTGGGAGGGGAAGTTGGTTGCCTGTGGGTGTGAGGTTGTGCCAGCAGTGGTGGTCTGGTAAGGCGAGCCCGCGTGTAATTCTGAGGGTTAGCCCCTTCCCTGTCGTGTCTTTTCCACGCTCCCTGGGTTTTGGAGCTCGGTGGCTCACACCTGTAATCCCAACACTTTGGGAGGCTGAGGCGAGCGGATTATCTTAGGAGTTCGAGACCAGCCTGGCCAACATGGCGAAACTCCATCTCTAATAAAAATATATAAATTAGCCGCGCGTGGTGGGGGGGGCGACTGTAGTCCCAGCTACTAGGGAGGCTGAGGCACGACAATCGCTTGAGCCCGAGAGGCGGAGGTTGCAATGAGCCCATATCGCACCAGTGCACTGCAGCCTAGGCGACAGAGGGAGACTCCGCCTCAAAATCAAAAAAGTTCGAGTTCCGAACCAAGTAAACAAGAATAATGTTTACTTTCTAAAATTATCACATACCATCTTCCCACTTTAGTGTCACAAAGGTTTGAGTTTAGGACTGTTTTACGTTCGAAGTTGAACGATTCTACTGAATCCTCTTTGATCATCTCACATTAATTCGTGGAATCTTGGTGAAATGATGCTTTTTAAAATCTGAGTACTGTATGTAATTTTTTTGTTGAGGTGAAATTGACGTAACCAGTCATTTTTAAAGTGAACAATTCAGTGGCATTTAGTACATTCACAATGCTGTACAACCACCATCTCTATCGATATAGTTCCAAAACATTTTCGTCATCCTAAAAGAAAACGCTGTGCCCCGTTAAGCAGTTGCTCCCCCTTCCCCATTTCCACCAGGCCCTGGCAACCACCAATCTGTGTTCTGTCTCAGTGGATGTACCTATTTCATAAAAATGGAATCATACAATATTGACCGTTTGTGTCTGTCTTACTAATCTTTTGAGTCATAGCGTGTATCAGTATGTCATCCCTTTTATGGCTCAATATGCTAGTGTAGGTATAGACTGCAGTTTGTTTATCCATTCATCCATTAATAGACATTTGGGTTGTTTGTACCTTTTAACTATTGTAAATAGTTCTTCTATGTTTGAGTACTTGTTTTCAGTTATTTTAGGTATATACCTAAGAGTGAAATTGCTGGGTCATACAATAATTTTATTCTCAACTCGGAGAAACGGAAACTATTTCACAGCAGCTGAACCATTTTACATTCCCACCAGCAATGTATGAGGACCGCAGTTTATCAAAATCATGGCCAACTCTTGTTTTCTTTTTTTAATTTTTAAAAAATGTATTGTAGAGACAGTCAAAGCGAGATCCTGTTGGTCTGGAACTCTTGGCCTCCAGCATCCTCCTGCCTCAGCCTCTGGAGTAGCTGCGACTCATTGTGGTTTCGATTTGCATTTCCCTAATGACTAACGATGTTGAGCATGTTTTAATGTGTGTGTTGGCCGTTTGTGTATCTTCTTTAGAGAAATGTCTGTATAAGCTCTTAACGCTCCCTGTTTTTTTCGCCCTAATTATTTTTATTGAAGTAGTGGGAGTAAATTAATGTGAGGCAAAGAGAAAGTCTAGAACTATGGGCTAGGTTTTTTTGTTTCTTTTTCCCTTTAAAAATATTTTAGGGTGGCCAAACTCAGTGGCTCACACTGGTAATCCAAACGCTTTAGGACGCTGAGATGGGAGGATCTCCTGAGGCCAGGAGTTTGAGATCAGCCCGGGCAAACATAATGACACCCTGTCTCATTAAAAAAAAAAATTCAATACATTTTAATTGTGGTTAAAAAATACATAACACAAAATGTGTCATCTTAACCATTTTGAAGTGTACACTTCAGTAATGTTAAATATATTAACATTGTTGTAAAATAGATCTCCAGAACTTTTTCATCTTGCAAAATGGGAACTTCATACTCATTAAATAACTCCTTTCCCCCTACCCACAGCTTTTGGTAACCATTCTACTTTCTGTCTCTATGATTTTGACTAAGTATCTCATATAAATGGAATCAAACGGTAGTTGTCTTTTTGTGACTGGCTTATGTCATTTAACATAATGGTCTCAAAGTTCATCCATGTTATAGCATGTGACAGGATTTCCTTCACTTTTAAGGCTGAATAATACTCTGTTGCATGTATATACTACATTTTGTTTAACCATTCATCTGTCATTGGACATTTTGGTTGTTTCCACCTCTTGGCTATTGTAAATAATGCTGATATGAACATAGGTGTGCAAATATATCTTAGAGACAGACCCTGTTTTCTATTATTTTGGATATCCAGAAGTGGGACTGCTGGATCATATAATAGTTCTATTTTTAATTTTTTGAGGAACCTCTATACTCTTTTACATATGGCTGTACCAATTTACAATCCCACCAACAGTACACAAGGGTTCTTTGCCTTTTTTTTTTTTTTGAGATGGAGTCTTGCTGTGTCGCCCAGGCAGGAGTGCAGTGGTGCAGTGTCAGCTCACTGCAACCTCTGCTTCCCAGGTTCAAGTGATTCTCCCACTTCAGCCTCCTGAGTAGCTACTGGGATTACAGGTGTGTGCCACCATGCCTGGCTAAATTTTGTATTTTTAGTAGAGATGGGGTTTCACCATGTTGGCCAGGATGGTCTCAAACTCCTGACCTCAAATGATCCTCCTGCCTTGGCCTCCCAAGATGCTGGGATTACAGGTATCAGCCACTACACCAGGTCCACACACTTTTTTTCTTTTTTTTCTGAGACTGAGTTTCGCTCTTGTTGCTCAGGCTGGAGTGCAATGGCGCTATCTCAGCTCACTGCAACCTCGGCCTCCCAGGTTCAAGCAATTATTCTGCCTCAGCCTCCGAGTAGCTGGGATTACAGGCATGCACCAACACGCCCGGCTAATTTTTGTATTTTTAGTAAAGATGGGGTTTTTCCATGTTGGTCAGGCTGGTCTCGAACTCCCGACCTCAGGTAATCCACCCGTCTCGTCCTCCTGAAGTGCTGGGATTACAAGCGTGAGTCACTGTGCCTGGCTCACACTTTTAATATAACAGAATATTTAATTACATCAGTTTCCCATCAACCTACCAAAGTCATTTAATAATTATATTGGCCACTTCCACTGATTGGCAGAAGTCTCTCCCATTGTTTCCATTGCATCATTTTTTCTGGCCAGACTTAGTTCATTTTCAGCCTGCAGAATCACCTCTTCTATTTGACCACCTTGAAGTTGGTCTTCTGATTTTTTTAAATATTTATTTAATTATTTATTTTTGAGACAGAGTCTCACTCTGTTGCCCAGGCTGAAGTGCAGTAGCATGATCTCGGCTCACTGCAACCTCCACCTCCCGGGTTTAAGTGATTCTCCTGCCTGAGCCTCCTGAGTAGCTGGGACTACAAGCATGCACCACCATGCCCAGCTAAGTTTTCTATTTTTAGTAGAGACAGGGTTTCAGCATGTTGGCCAGGCTGGTCTGCCTGCTTCAGCCTCCCAATGTGCTGGGATTACAGGAGTGAGCCACTACGCCCGGCTGTTCCTCTAATTTTTTAATGTCTGGTTCCGCTTTAAACCATAGCCAACTTCTCATTTGTAATCTGTTCTGTATACTTTCTGTATGCTGCATTTTTAGGGATTTGCTCAAGAACATAAAAATCTTCGTGTACAATTTTCTTAGCCTCTCTTGTGGACTCTTGCATACAGCCAATCCCACAAGGCCAGTGGTCTTCAGCACACCCATCATGACTCTGGCTAATAGAGATAAGGTCTCCATATGTTGTCCAGGCTGGTGTTGAACTCCTGGCCTCAAGTGATCCTCCTGCCTCAAACTCCCAAAGCATTTGTCCATTTTAAAATCAGATTGTTTGTCTCATTGTTAATGAGTTGTAGGAGTTTTTTTTATATATATTCAGGACACTAAACTCTTACTAGATAGGTGATGTGAAATATTGTCTCCTAGTCTATAGCCTTTTCAGTTTCTTAATAATGTTACAGTTTTTAATTTTGAAGCCCAATTTATATAATCTAAAAATTGTTGTAGATCATGCTTTTGGTTTCATTTAAAAATACATTACCGCCAGGTGCAGTGGCTCACGCCTGTAATCCCAGCACTTTGGGAGGCTGAGGCGGGTGGATCACAAGGTCAGGAGATCGAGACCATCCTGGCTAACATGGTGAAACCCCACCTCTACTAAAAATACAAAAAATTAGCCGGATGTGGTGGCGGGTGCCTGTAGTCCCAGCTACTCGGGAGGCTGAGGCAGGAGAATGGCGTGAACCCGGGAGGCACAGCTTGCAGTGAGTTGAGATCGTGTCACTGCACTCTAGCCTGGGTGGCAGAGCGAAACTCTGTCTCAAAAAAATAAATAAATAAATAAAAATAAAAATACATTGCCAAATCCAGTGTCATAAAGTTTACCCCTATGTTTTAAAATCTAATCTTAAAGACTTACCCTGTTTTATGGTCTTAGTTCTTATATTTAAGTTATTGATCCATTTTGAGTTTATTTTTAAATAATGGTGTGAGGTTGGGACTCCAGCTTAATTATTTTGCAGATAGGTATCCAGTTGTTCCAGCACTATTTGTTGAAGAGACTATTCTTCCCTCATTGAATGGTCTTGACACTCTTGTTGAAAATTAATTGCCATAGATTTATAGGTTTATTTCTGGACTCTCACTTCTGTTTCCTTGGTCCATGTGCCTATCTGTGTGCCAGTGCTATAGCTTTGTAGCAAGCGTCAAAATAAGAAAGTAAGAGTTCTCCAACTTTGTTTTTTTCAAGATGGATTTAGTTCTTAAGGATCCCTTTCAATTCCACATGAATTTTAGGATCAGCTTGTTCATTTATGCAAAACATGCCTTTGGAATTTTAATGGGGATTACATTTAATCTGTAGCTCAATTTATGGAGTACTGCCATCTTTATAATATTAATTCTTCCAACTCATCAACACAAGATGTCTTCTCATTTAGTTATGCGCTGCATAACAAAGTTTTAGTCAATTACAGACCATACATACAGCATTGGTCCCATAAGATAGGGAACTAGAAAATTCCCATCACCTAGTGACACCTTGATGATCGTGACCCTATCTAGGCCTAGATTAATGTGTGTGTCTTAGTTTTTGACAAAAATGTTTTAAAAAAATTTTAAATAATAAAGTCTATAGGATTAAGATACAAAGAAAAAATATTTTTGTATAGCTGTAGAAATGTATATGTCTTAAGCTAATTGTTATTACAAAAGAGTCAAAAGTTTTTTAAAATTAAAGATGAATAAAGTTAAAAGTTAGAATAAGCTAAGGTTAATTGTTACTGAAATAAAATATTTTTTATAAATTTAGTGGAGTTTAGGGATACACTTTATAAAGTGTACAGTAGTATAATGTTCTAGGCCTTCACATTCATTCACCACTCACTCACTGGCTCACCACTCACTTGTAGCAACTTCTGGTGCTACAAATGATAAATGCCTTCTACAGTTGTACTATTTTAAATCTTTTATACCATTTTTTAAAACTGTACTTTTTCTGTTTAGATGCAAAAATACCATTGTGTTACGATTGCCTGCAGTGTTCAGCATAGTAGCATACTGTACAGGATTGTAGCCTAGGAGCAAGAGGCTATGCCATAGACCCCAGGTGTGTAGTAGGTTATATGCTATTTAGGTTTGTATGAGTACACTCTGTGATACCAACACAATGATGAAATCATGTAACAATGCGTTTCTCAGAATATGTGTTCCTGCATTAAGTGATGCATGACTGTATTTAGGTCTTTGCTTTCTTTCAGCAATGTTTTGGTTTTCAGTGTGCAAGTTTTTCACCTCATTAATATTATTCCTAGGTATTTTATTATTTTGCATTCTATTGTAAGTCAAAGTGTTTTCTTTTTTTTTTTTTTTGAGACGGAGTCTTGCTCTGCCGCCCAGGCTGGAGTGCAGTGGCCGGTCTCAGCTCACTGCAAGCTCCGCCTCCTGGGTTTACGCCATTCTCCTGCCTCAGCCTCCCAAGGAGCTGGGACTACAGGCGCCCGCCACGTTGCCCGGCTAGTTTTTTGTATTTTTTAGTAGAAGCGGGGTTTCACCATGTTAGCCAGGATGGTCTCGATCTCCTGACCTTGTGATCCGCCCGTCTCGGCCTCCCAAAGTGCTGGGATTACAGGCTTGAGCCACCGCGCCCGGCCGAAAGTGTTTTCTTAATTTCCTTTTCAGATTGTTTGTCACTGGTATATAGAAATAACTGATTTTAGCATGTTGATTGTAACTCTAAAACTTTGCTAAATTTATTAGCTCTAATAATTTTCTTATGGGTTCTTTGGAATTTCCTACATATAGGATCATGTCATCTGAAAATAAAGATAATTTTACTTGTTCCTTTTCAATTAGTATGCCCTTTATCTTTATTTATTTGTCTTGCCTAGTGGTTCTGGCTAGAACTTCCATTGCAACATCGATATTGAAGACATATAGCAGAGAAGGTTTATTCTTAGGAGATGCATGCTGAAGTATTTATAGGAGAAATATCGTGATGTTTGTGATTTCTTTTCTTTGGGATGGAGTCTTGCTCTGTCATGCAGGCTGGAGTGCAGTAGCACAACCTTGGCTCACTGCAACCTCTGCCTTCCAGGTTGAAGTGATTCTCCTGCCTCAGCCTCCCAAGTAACTAGGATTACAGGTGTACACCACCACTTACGGCTAATTTTTTTGTATTTTTAGTAGAGACGGGGTTTCAACATGTTGGCCAGGCTGATCTTGAACTCCTGACCTAAGGTGATCTGCCTGCCTTGACCTCCCAAAGTGCTGGGATTACAGGCGTGAGCTGCTGAGCCCAGCCATGATTTATCTTCTTTTTTTTTTTAACTTTTTTTTTTTTTTTTTTTTTTTTTTTTTTTTTAATTTTTTTTTTTTTTTTTTTGAGACAGTTTCGCTCTTGTTTCCCAGACTGGAGTGCAATGGCAACATCTTGGCTCACTGCAACCTCTGCGTCCCGGGTTCAAGCGATTCTCCTGCCTCAGCCTCCCCAGTAGCTGGGATTACAGTTGCACACCACCATGTCCGGCTAATTTTGTATTTTTAGTAGAGATGCGGTTTTTCCATGTTGGTCAGGCTGGTCTTGAACTCCCGACCTAAGGTGATCCTCCTGCCTCGGCCTCCCCAAATGCTGAGATTATAGGTGTGAACCACTGTGGCTGGTCTGTGATTTATTTTCAGATGGTTCCACAGAAAAAGTATATGTGGAAAGAGAATGTGAAAGCAAATAGTGGGCTGGGCATGGTGGCTGACACCTATAATCCCAGCACTTTGGGAGGCCGAGGCAGGCGGATCACCTGAGGTCGAGTTGGAGACCAGCCTGACCAACATGGAGAAACCCTGTCTCTACTAAAAATACAAAATTAGCCGAGCGTGGTGGGGCATGCTTGTAATCCCAAATAATGGGGAGACTGAGGCAGGAGAATCGCTTGAACCCAGGAGGCAGACGTTGGAGTGAGCTGAGATCACACCATTGCACTGCAGCCTGGGCAACAAGAGCAAAACTCCCTCTCAAAAAAAAAAAAAAAAAAAAAAATAGAAAAAACGTTAATGAATTGTGAATTTTGTGAAGGTTATAAGCTGTTCATTATTCTATCAACTTTTCTTTGGATCTGAAATTTTTGAAAGTAAAAAACAACTAAGAAATTAAGATTTAAGAGGCGGTCTGGATAGAACTTTTTAACTAATAGGAAGTAGGAATGGAGGGAGAATGCAAAATTCAGAATGACAACTGGATTTCTGGCTTGTCATGGGGTGCTGTCAGTGACATAAGGAAGAGAGGCATGCAGAGAGCGATGAGAGTGCTGCTTTGGACACACTGAATGTGAAGTGTCGATGTGATAAGTGGAGATGTTCAGTAGACTCTTGGGTATATAGATTTGATTTGTTTTGTTTTGTTTTTTGAGATAGAGTCTCGCTCTGTTGCCCAGGCTGGAGTGCAATGGTGCGATCTCGGCTCACTGCAACCTCCACCTCCCGGGTTCAAGCTATTCTTATGTCTCAGCCTCCTGAGTAGCTGGGATTACAGGCACCCACCACCGCGCCTGACTAATTTTTGTATATTTAGTAGAGATGGGTTTTTGCCGTGTTGGTCAGGTTAGTCTTGAACTCCCAACCTCAGGTGATCCGCCCACCTTGGCCTCCCAAAGTGCTGGGATTATAGGGGTGAGCCACTGTGCCCCGCCGGGCATATAGATTTGAAAGCTCAGTGTTGACACGTTGAGAAAGGTGGGCTCTGAGTAAGGGCCTGTATTAGTGTGCAAGGGTTGCCATAACAACATACCACAGACTGGGTGGGTTAACCAACAGAAATTTATTTATTTACTTTTGAGATAGAGTCTCACTCTGTCACCCAGACTGGAATGCATTGGCGCAGTCTCGGCTCACTGCATCCTCTGTCTCCTGGGTTTAAGCAATTCTCCTGCTTCAGCATCCCAAGTAGCTGGGACTACAGGCAGGTGCCACCATGCCCATCTAATTTTTCTATTTTTTAGTGGAGACGGGGTTTCACCTTCACCATGTTGGCCAGGCTGCTCTTGAACTCCTGACCTCAAGTGATCTGCACCCCCTTGGCCTCCCAAAGTGCTGGGATTACAGACATGAGCCCCCTCGCCCGGCCAGAAATTAATTTTCTTACAATTCTGGAGGCCAGAAGTCTGAGATCAAGATGTCAGCAGGATTGCTTTCTTCTGAGGTTTTCCCCTTGGTTTATAGGCTGCCATCTGCTCTCTGTGTCTTTCCTCTGTGTCTGTCCTAATCTCTTCTTATAAGGATACCAGTCATTGGATTAGCGCCCACCCTGATGACCTCATTTTAACTTAATTACTTCTTTAAAAACCCTATCTCCAAATACAGTCACATTCTGAGGTACTGAGGGTTAGGACTGCACCATATGCATTTTTAGGGGGACACAGTTCAGCCCATAACAAGGCCTGAAGGCAGAGTCTTTCAGCCACGAAGATACTGACTAAACAGAATTACCTCTCTCTATTCAATAGCATTAAATTAGTGATCCCACGCCGGTTACCGTGGCTCATGCCTGTAATCCCAGCACTTTGGGAGGCTGAGGTGGGAGGATTGCTTGAGGCCAGGAGTTCAAGACCAGTCTAGGCAACATAGTGAGACCTTGTCTCTGCAAAAAAATTTTTTTAAAAATTAGCCGGGCATGGGTGGTGCTCACTTATCGCCTCAGATGCTTGGGTCCCAGCTTCTGGAAAGGCTGAGGTGGGAGGATCGCGGGAGCCCAGGAGGTTGAGACTGCAGTGAGTCATGATCACACCACTACACTCCAGCCTGGGCCACACAGCTAGACCCTGTCTCTAAAAATAAAAATAGAGTAATCCTAAGAGCAATCAGTATAGGTAAATTTACCGCTAACTCACTGGTAATTATATGAGTTTTTCTTTCAAGTGTTTCGGGGAACAGGAATATTTTCCAAAGGGAGGTAGAAATACAGAAACTAAGAGTAGTATGGGAGGAAGTAAGTTCATACATTTTAGTAAGCTGTCTCCTTTCTGGCCCAAATCAAGGAAACAGGAAGAAAAAAAAGGTCATTTTAGACACAAAAAAACTAAATTTCAAGGACAATTCCTACTGGTAAGGAAGAAACTAATTTTGAACATGCCAAGCTGTGTTTGGGAAAGGAAGTTAAATCAGAGAACTGAATCTAGGAAAATTTCTTGGCATTATGTCTGCAGCTATATCCAGTAGCAAAAATTACAATAGATTTCTCACCCTTTGGGTCAGGGACGAAGGAATATTTTTGCAAAGTTGCAGAAAATAAAATCTGGCATATATTTATTAAAGACTTGGTAGATAGGAAGAAGAGGGGAGGTCAGAAAAAGTGCAAGAGTAAACCTATTTTTTTGTGTGAGATCAAGTTTCTGTATCAAGGCACTATATATATTCTTTTGGTCTCATGTATTTGTATTTCTTCGTAGTTATGTGATGTTGGGCAACTTATTCCTGTCTTAGTTTCCCCATCTGTAAGATGAACATGATACCTTATTCATAGACTTCTTGTCAGGAATTAACTAATAAATGATAAAAGTTAAACAGTTGTTGGTACATAGTAGACTCTCAATAAATGTTAACTATCCTCATCATCACCACCACCACCATCCTCATCCTCGTCATTATTCCAGCATCTCTGACTTTGCTCAGGTGGTTCTCACTGTGAGCAGTGCCATCTGCCTGGTTTCAGTCATGTTGCTTCTGGGAGTTTTTCCTGAGAATTCCAACACAAGTGAACCTTGCTGCAGGACGGAAGCCTGAAGTTGGTGCTGAGGTGTTTGGGATTCATTCAAATGGTGGACAAGTCTTGGGGACAGCCCTCAACAACATCCTTGAACAAATATATGCTGAACACTGCTTTATGTCAGCACCATGCTAGCAGCAGGAGATACAGAGATGAGGAGTGATGGCCCTTGCTTCCAAGGAATTTTTTTTATCTAATGGAAAAAGAAACATACAAACAGATAAAGAGATATAACAGAGGTATTTAAAAGGCACTGTAATACAGCAAAAGGCAGAAATAATCTAAATGTCTGGATCATCCTCCATCAGCCTAAAAATATGCTGGACTATTTTCTATCTTTTTTTTTTTTTTTTTTTGATGGAGTCTCACTGTGTCGCCCAGGCTGGACTGCAGTGGCATGATCTTGGCTCACTGCAACCTCCGCCTCCCAAGTAGCTGGGATTACAGACACCTGCCACCACACCCTGCTGATTTTGTATTTTTAGTAGAGACGGAGTTTCACCATGTTGGCCAGGATGGTCTCAAACTCCTGATCTCAAGTGACCTTCCTGCCTCAACCTCGCAAAGTGTTGGGATTACAGGCGTGAGCCACCGTGCCCAGCCTGCATTTGTAATTTTGATAAATACTGCTACATTTCTCTCCATAGGATTGTTCCAATTTATACCCTTACTAACAATGTATGAGAGTGCCTGATATTCTAAAGTCTTGCTAAGTGCTGCCAAACTTTGGAATTTTGTCAGAGGAAATACATGTTATTTCAATGTAATTTAGTTTATAGTTTTATTATTGTGAATTAAGCATCTTGTCATATATTTTTCTGTTTCTGTTTTTTACCCATTTTTTTTTCTGTTGGATTGTTAGCACTCTGTATGTAAGACAGATTAGCTCTGCATAAAAATTCCACATTTTCCCCAATATGTCCCTTCCTTCTTTCCTTCATAATTGTATTAAAATATAATTCACATACTATACAATTCACCTACTTAGAGTGTAAAATTCAATGTTGTGAAATAACATCTCAGAGTTGTGCAACTATCACTACAGTCTAACTTTAGAATATTTTCATCACCCCGTAAAGAAACCCTGTGCCCATTATTAGTCACTTTCCATCTCTATTTCCTCAGCAACCCCTCTCCTCACTCCAACTCATCTGCCCAATCCCAGCCGTAAGTAACCACTAATTCTACCTCTACAGATTGGCCCAGTTTGAGGCCGGG
The DNA here is from genome assembly GCF_001698545.2 of Rhinopithecus bieti. Taxonomy (NCBI): domain Eukaryota; kingdom Metazoa; phylum Chordata; class Mammalia; order Primates; family Cercopithecidae; genus Rhinopithecus; species Rhinopithecus bieti. Next base: position 1,663,660 of record NW_016809668.1, read on the forward strand.
TGCAGTGGCTCACGCCTGTATTCTCAGCGCTTTGGGAGGCCGAGGTGGATGGATCACGAGGTCAGGAGTTCAAGACCAGCCTGGCCAACATAGTGAAACCCTGTCTCTACTAAAAATGCAAAACTTAGCCAGGCATGGTGGCGCGCACCTGTAGTCCCAGTTACTTGGGAGGCTGAGGCAGGAGAATTGCTTGAACCCGGGAGGTGGAGGTTGTAGTGAGCCAAGATCGCACCACTGCACTCCAGCCTAGGCAACAAAGTGAGACTACGTGTCAAAAAAAAAAGAAAGAAGAAAGATTGGTCCATTCTGGACATTTCATGTAAATGGAATCACACAATATATAGTCTTTGGTAACTCATTTCTTTCTCTTTGTTCTGGTTATTTCTTAAATCTAGTTAGAATTCTGTCCCCACTGAAACTATTCTTTAAAAAGTCATTTACTATATATCTTGCATTCTTTTGCTTTTCCTCCTATCTCACTAGCTGTACCGTCTCAATCTTCCTTGCTAGTTCCTCTTCCTCTTTCCTCTTGGCATGGGAGTCTCCTGGACAGTCCTTGCTCCTTTTTTCTATCTGCACCTCATGTAGTTTCTTGGTGTTGGAGAGACTATTAGCTTTCTCTAAAAGTCTGCTATAGAATTATGCTTCCAAGAATATGTAATAGACATACTTTTCTTGTTCTTCCTTGTATTAGTCCATTTTGTGTCACTATAAAGGAGTACCTGAGGCTGGGTAATTTATAAAGAAAAAAGGTTTATTTGGCTCACAGTTCCGCAGGCTGTACAAGAAGCCTGGTGCCAGTGTGTGCTTCTAGAGAGGCCTCAGGAAGCTTTTACTCATTGCAGGAGATAAAGAGGGAGTGGACGTATCACATGGTGAGAGAAGGAACAAGCGAGATGCGTGCTATTTTAAACAACCAGCTCTCGGCTGGGAGCCATGGCTCACCCCTGTAATCCCAGCACTTTGGGAGGCTGAGGCTGGTGGATCACTTGAGGTCAGGAATTCGAGATCAGGCCAGCCAACATGGTGAAAGCCATCTCTACTAGAAGTACAAAAATTAGCAGGATGTGGTGTCATCCACCTGTAGTCCCAGCTACTCAGGAGATTAAGGTGGGAGAATCACTTGAACCCAGGAGGTGGAGGTTGCAGTGAGCTGAGATCAGCCACTGCGCTCCAGCCTGGGCAACAGAGCAAGACCCCGTCTCAATAAATAATAATAATAATAAATAATAAATAAGTAACTAGCTTTCATGTCAACTAATAGTTGCCATGTCAAATAATAGAGTGAGAACTCATTATTGTGAGGAGGACACCAAGCTTTTGTGAGGGATCTGCCTCCATAACCTAAACACCTCCAGCTAAGCCCCATCTCCAACACTGGGGATCACATTTCAACATGACATTTGGAGGGGCACACATTCCTGCTAAAATTTTACAACTAAAAAACCTATATTAACATATAAAACAAACATCTAAAACGTACCCAGAGGACTTGGAACTGAAGAATCCATCAACACAAGTGCCAGCAGGCATAGACTACAACATCCCCAACAAAGCCTGCTTTCTCTTTTTTTTTTTTTTTTTTTTTTTTTTTTTTTTTTGGTGACGGAGTCTCGCTCTGTCGCCCAGGCTGGAGTGCAGTGGCCGGATCTCAGCTCACTGCAAGCTCCGCTTCCCGGGCTCACGCCATTCTCCTGCCTCAGCCTCCCGAGTAGCTGGGACTACAGGCGCCTGCCACCTCACCCGGCTAGTTTTTTGTAGTTTTAGTAGAAACAGCGTTTCACTATGTTAGCCAGGATGGTCTTGATCTCCTGACCTTGTGATCCGCCCATCTCGGCCTCCCAAAGTGCTGGGATTACAGGCTTGAGCCACCGCGCCCGGCCAAGCCTGCTTTCTCTAATCAAAGGACCAGGAAAGGGGCAGCCTACCCAGACAGAAAACTTTTTGACAATAACAGTCTACTCCAGCCAAACACCACAGAAAAAACTATGGTCCCCAACCCCAACTAGAAAAAGCAAAGGCTAAGTGGGAACCTACACTTCCATTCTTATGAGACCCTAACAAGGTATCTCAACAATCCCACCAGGGTGGCATCAGAGAAAACAAAGTAGGGAACTGGAATTTTATCCCAGATTGCCAGTAATGAGCCTCTTCCTGCCCTTTGAGGTCAGTGGAGACAACAGGGAGACCCTGGACTTGTTTTTTTTTTTTTTTTTTTTTTTTTGAGACGGAGCCTTGCTCTGTTGGCTGGAGTGCAGTGGTGTGATCTTGGCTCACTTCAACCTCTACCTCCTGGGTTCAAGTGATTCTCCTGCCTCAGCCTCCCAAGTAGCTGGAATTACAGATGTGTGCCACCTTGCCTGGCTAATTTTTGTATTTTTAGTAGAGATGAGGTTTCACCATGTTGACCAGGCTGGTCTTGAACTCCTGACCTCAGGTGATCTGCCCGCCTCAGCCTTCCAAAGTGCTAGGATTACAGATGTGAGTCACCGTGCCCAGCCTGAACCCTGGACTTTTTTCCCACCCATTGGTAAAGAGAAGTCTTCCCTCAGATGTCAGTAGGCAACTTGGATGTCTATCTGCACTGGGCAGTAATGAGGTGATGCCCCATTTTGCCCCTAGCAGAGTGATGTCAGAGAAAGCCAGCTAAAACAGAAGGTTTAAATAAGATCTGGAGTTGCATAACAATAAATAAATGTTTAGGCTTTAATTAAAAATCACCTGTCATGCCAATATCCAAGAAGGTCTCAAACTAAGTGAAAAAAAGGCCGAGCGCAGTGGCTTATGCCTGTAATCCCAGCACTTTGGGAGGATGAGGCAGGCGGATCACGAGGTCAGGAGATCAAGACCATCCTGGCTAACATGGTGAAACCCCATCTCTACTAAAACTATAAAAATTAGCTGGGCATGGTGGTGCGTGCCTGTAATCCCAGCTACTTGGGAGGCTGAGGCAGGAGAATCTCTTGAACCAGGGAGTCAGAGGTTGCAGTGAGCCAAGATCATGCCACTGCATTCCAGCCTGGTGGCAGAGCGAGACTCCGTCTCAAAAACGAAACAAAACAAAAAAACCTAAGCGAAAAAAGACAATCAGTAGATGCCAATATGAGCCATCACACTACCTGACTTCACATTATGTTACAGGGCTACAGTAACCAAAAGAGCCTGGTACTATTGGTACAAAAACAGACACAGACCAGTGGAACAGAATAGAGAACACAAAAGTAAGGCTGCACACCCACAACCATCTGATCTTTGACAAACCTGACAAAAACAATCAGTGGGGAAAGGACACCATGTTCAATAAATAGTGCTGAGATAACTGGCTAGCCATACGCTGATAATTGAAACTGGACCCCTTCCTTACACCGTATATAAAAATCAACTCAACATGGATTAAAGACTTAAATGTAAAACCCAAAACTATAAAAATCCTGAAAGACAACCCAGGGAATACCATTCTGGACATGGGAATGGGCAAAAATTTCACGACAACGATGCCAAAAGGAATCACAACAAAAGCAAATATTGACAAATGGGATTTAATTAAACTAAAGAGCTTTTGCACAGTATGAGAAACTACCAACAGAGTAAACAACCTACAGAATGGGAGAAAATTTTTGCAAGCAATGCATCTGACAAAGGTCTAATATCCAGCATCTATAAAGAACTTAAATTTTACAAGAAAAAAAACCTCATTAAAAAGTGGGCAAAGAACTTTAACACTTCTCAAAAGAAGACATACACGCAGCCAACAAGCATATGAGAAAAAAGCTTAATATCACTGATCTTTAGAGAAATCCAAATCACAATGAGATACCATCTCACACCAGTCAGAATGGCTATTATTAAAAAGTGAAAAAATGATAAAAGTTGCTGGCAAGGTTGCACAGGAAAAGGAATGCTTATATACTGTTGGTGGGGGGTGTAAATTAGTTCAACCATTGTAGAAAACAGTGTGGTGATTCCTTAAAGACTTAAAAACAGAACTACCATCCAACCCAGCAATCCCATTATTGGGTGTGTACCCAAAGGAATATGAATCGTTCTATCATAAAGACACATGCACACATATGTTTGTTGCAGCACTATTCACAATAGCAAAGACAGTGAATCAACCTAAACCCCCATCAATGGTAGCTGGATAAAGAAAATGTAGTACATATACTCCATGGAATACTATGCAGTCATAAAAAACAATGAGATCATGTCCTTTGCAGGAATATGAATGGAGGTGGAATATGAATATCCTTATCCAACGAACACAGAAACAGAAAACTAAATACCGCATGTTCTCACTTATAAGTGGGAGCTGAACGATGAGACCACATGGAAACATAAGAGGGGAACAACACACACTGGGGGTCAATTGGAAAGTGGAGGTTGGGAGGAGGGAGAGGATCAGGAAAAATAATGAGTACGAGTCTTAATACCTGGGTGATGAAATAATCTGTACAACAAACTCCCATGACACAAGTTTACCTATGTAACAAACATGCAGATGTATTCTTGAACCCAAAATAAAAGTTAAAACAAAAATCAACAAACACTTGAAAACTAAACCACATACTTGTACATAATCTGTGCATCAAAGAAGAAGTTGCAAAGGACGTTTAAAAATCAGTTGAACTGAATGAAAATAAAAATAAAATCACAATTTGTGGGTCGCAGCTAAAGCACCACTGAAAGGGAAACTTAGAATACTAAATGCATATATTAGAGAAGAGGAAAAAACCTCAAATCGATAAGCTAACCTCCCACCTCAAGAACCTAGAAAAAGAAGAGTAAAATCAACCAAAACCAAGAAGATGGAAGGAGATAGTAAGGTTAAAAGCACAATAGAATGGAATGGAAACTATAGAAAAAAAATCAATAAAATAAAGAGCTGATTCTCTGAAAAGATCAATAAAATTCACAAACATCTAGCAAGACTGATAAAAAGACACAAATTGTCAATATCAAAAATGAAACAGAATGCCATTATGGATCCTGCAGACATCAAAGGGATTGTAAAGGAACACTGCTAACTCTACGCAGGTAAATGATGTGTGTAGATGGGTATATAGCTATGGAAATGGATGAATTCCTTGAAAACTGCAAATGACCACAACCTTACCCAATATAAAATAAGTAATTTGAATAGCCTTATAACTATTCAGGAAATTTAATTCATAAGTTAAAAGCTGTCAGAAATCTTCAGGCCCAGATGGTTTTCCTGGATAATTCTACCAAATATTTGAAGAGGAATTAAGAGCAATTCCATATACTCTCTTTCAGCAAATAGAAGAGGAAGGAACACTCAATGAACACATAAAACTAATTTTATGAAGCTAGTATTATCATCTTGATGTCAAAGCCAGACAAAAACAGTACAAAAAAGAAAACTGTAAGCTAATATGCTTCATAAATATAGACACAGAAATCTTTAACAAAACATTAGCATATATAATTCAGCAACATATATAAAGAATTATATGCCGTGACCACGTGGGTTTTATTCCAGGGATGCAAGGCTTTTTTAATATTAAAATCTCAATCAATGTAATCTGCCATATGAACATAGTAAAGAATAAAAATCATATCACTAAATGTAAAAAAAGCATTTCACAAAATTCAGTATCCACTCATGATAAAAACTTTCAAGAAACAGGAAAAGAAAAAAAATCCTCAACTCGAAGAGGAGTGTCTGCAAAAAATCCCATAGTTGATATTATACTTAATGATAAAAGATTGAATGCTTTCCACCTAAGCTCAGGAACAAGGTGAAGATGTCTTTTGTCACCACTCATGATTATCTACTAAGGAAATTCCAAGGACTCTACAAATTCTTATAAGTAACAAGTGAGTTCAGGAAGATTACAAACTACAAGCTAAAATATGAAAATCAATCATATTTGTATATACTAGCTATGAACATGTGATCACTAATTAAAAATGCAATACAATCAAGGAAATGAAATCTAATAAAACGTACATTATTTAAATCATGAAAAGTACACAATGTTAATGAAAGACATCAAAAGATCTAAATTAATGAAGAGACAAACTGTACTCATGGGGTGGAAGTTTCAACACAGTAAAGATACCGTTTCTTTTCAAACTGATATGTTTAATGCAATTCCCATCAAAATCTCAGGAAAATTATTTATAGATGTAGACAAGATTATTCTAAAATGTATATGGAAAGGCAAAGGAACTAAAATAGCTAAAAACAATGTTTAAAAAGGGCTGGGTGCGGTGGCTCACACCTGTAATCCCAGCACTTTGGTAGACCAAGGTGGGCGGATCACAAGGTCAGGAGATCGAGACCATCCTGGCTAACATGGTGAAGCCCCATCTCTACTAAAAATACAAAAAATTAGCCGGACGTGGTGGCAGGCACCTGTAGTCCCAGTTACTCAGGAGGCTGAGGCAGGAGAATGTCGTGAACCCAGGAGGCAGAGCTTGCAGTGAGCCGAGATGGCGCCACTGCACTCCAGCCTGGGGAGCAGAGCAAGACTCTGTCTCAAAAAAAAAAAAAAAAAAAAAAAAAAAAAAAAAAAAAAAAAAAAAAAAAAAAAAAGGGATGAAGTGAGAGCAAACAGTCAACCTGATTTTAAGACTTATTATAGCTGCAGTAATCAAGACTATATGTTACTGGTAAGTGGGACAGATACATAGATATATGATACATGATAGAGAACCCAGAAGTAGATCCTCACAAATATGCCCATCCGATTTTGACAAAGTTGGAAAACAGTTCAATGGAGGAAAGATAATCTTTTCAACAAATGATGCTGAAGCTGTGAGACAGCCATACAGCCATAGACAAAAAAAAAAAAAGAACCTTGACCTAAGTGTCGCACATTATACAAAAATTAAACCAAAATGGATTACACACTTAGCTGTAAAATGTAAAACTATAAAACTTTTTTTTTTTTGAGATAGAGTTTCACTCTGTCACCCAGGCTGGGGTGCAGTGGCACGATCTCGGCTGACTGCAACCTCCGCCTCCTGGGTTCAAGTGATTGTCCTGCCTCGGCCTCCCAGGTAGCTGGGAATACAGGCACCCACCACCACGCCTGGATAATTTTTGTACTTTTAGTAGAGACCAGGTTTTACCACATTGGCCAAAACTTGAGTCATAAAAAAAAGGAGAAACTGGTAAATTGGACTTCATCAAAATTAATAATATTTTTTTGGGGGATACAGGGTTTCATCCAGGCTTAATACAGTGGTAGGATCATGGCTCACTGCAGCCTTGACCTCCCAGGTTCAAGTGATCCTCCCACTTCAGCCTCCTGAGTAGCTGGGACTACTGATGTGCACCACCACACCCAGCTGATTTTTTTTTTCGGTAGATACAGAGTCTCACTACATTGCCCAGGCTGGTCACAAATTCCTGGATGCAAACAATCCTCCTGCCTCAACCTCCCAAGGTGCTGGAATTACAAGTGTGAACTACCATGCCCAGTCAACTTTTACTCTTAAAAGATCCTGTTAAGAGAATGCAAAGACGAACTACAGAGTGGGAGAAATTATTTGCAAAGCACATAGCTGACAAAGGGCTAGTATCTAGAATATACAGAAAAACTCATAAAACAACAGTAACCTTACTTGGTAAGAATTATATCAAACTTTTCTTCAGAAAGTATGCAAGCAAGAAAATAATATTCTAAAATATTTAAATTGTTGAAAGAAAAACCTACGAACCTAGAATTCTGTGTCTGGCAAAATTATCCTTTTAAAAGTGAAGGAGCAATAGGCCGGGCACGGTGACTCACACCTGTAGTCCCAACACTTTTGGAGGCTGTGGTGGGTGAATCATCTGAGGTCAGGAGTTTGAGACCAGCCTGGTCAATATGGCGAAACCCTGTCTGTACTAAAAATATAAAACTTAGCCAGGCGTGATGGTGCGCCTGTACTCCCAGCTACTCGGGAGGTTGAGACAGACGAATCCTTTGAAGTGGGGAGGTGGAGTTTACAGTGAGCTGAGATCTCACCACTGCACTCCAGCCTGGGTGGCAGAGTGAGAACCTGTCTCAAAAACAAAACAAAACAAAACAAAAAAAAACCGGTGCGGTAGCTCACACCTGTAATACCACGTAATCCCAGCACTTTGGGAGGCTGAGGTGGGCAGATCACGAGGTCAGGAGATCGAGACCATCCTGGCTAACAAGGTGAAACCCCGTCTCTACTAAAAAAAAAAAAACAAAAACAAAAAATTGGCCGGGCGTGGTGGTGGGTGCCTGTAGTCCCAGCTACTTGGGAGGCTGTGAACCTGGGAGGCGGAGCTTGCAGTGAGCCAAGATTGTGCCACTGTACTCCAGCCTGGGCGACACAGCAAGACTCCATCTCAAAAAAAAAAAAAAAAAGGAGAAATGAAAATTTCCTATGCATTAAAAAATGGAGTATACCTGCCTTGCAAGAGATGTTCAAAGAAGTTCTTCAGAGAGAAGGAAAATTATATAGGTCAGAAACTCATATCTAAATAAATAAAGTGCTAGAGAAGGAATAAATGAAGCTAAAATAAAACAAGCAATCCAATTAGAACATGAGCAAAAGATATGCAGAGAATTTCACTGAAGGAGTTATGCAGAAGGCTACTAAGCACATGCAAAGATATTCAACATCATTAGCTATTGGGGAAATGTATATTAAAACCATAAAGAGATATTATTACACAACTATCAGAATGGCTGAGATAAAAAACAGTGACAACACCAAATGTGGGGATGTGGATAAACTAGGAAATCATACGTTGCTGGTGGGAATGTAAAATGGGATTCTCACTCTGGAAAACAGTTTGTCAGTATCCTAAAACAACAAACATGGAATTACCATAAGACCCAGCAATTTCATACCTGGACATTTACCTTAGGGAAATGATGACTTGTATTTACACCAAAACCTATAATGAATGTTGATAGCAGCTACTATCTGTAATAGCAAAATGAGAAAAAGAAAAAAAACTCAGATGTCCTTTAATGGGTGATGATGGTTAAACAAATTGGTATATCCATACCGTGGAATACTACTTAGCAATACACAGCAAGAGCTATTGATATATGCAGTGACCTGAATAAATACCCATCGAATTATGCTTAGTGAAAAAAAAAAAAAAAAAAACATTTGCAAGGTTACATTCCATGTGATTCCCTTAATATAGCATTTTCAAAATGACAACATTATAGACACCCGGATCATGCAAATGGACTGATTCCCTTAGGAGAACTAAGGCCATATCTACCTAGAGGCTGGAAGAAGACCCTTCTGGGCCTGACAAGCACAGATAACAATTCTGGCAACAATTGGCCCTGGGGTTTCAGCAGGTCCACAGGTGGAAGTTGAGAGTGGGATTTAATCTGGTTGAGTTCATCTTCTGGTAGGAAACCACACAGAACCCAGGAGCACCACCAAGATGGCAGGGGGAGCTATGTGGCTCAGAGATAACTGGGGCCCCATCCTCTTCCTGTTCCTCATTGACTGGCTGGAAAGGTGGACACTAAAAATTCAAGATTCATTTGTAGTTAGTTGAAGTATGCAAGGAGATGACATATTATTTAGAC
>NW_016809668.1:1673582-1702085 GCF_001698545.2 Rhinopithecus bieti
CCCTCCCTCCTTCCTTCCTTCCTTCTTTTTCTTTCTTTTTCTTTCTTTCTTATGGAATCTTGCCTTTGTCACCCAGGCTGGAGTGCAATGGCACAATCTCGGCTCACTGCAGCGTCCACCTTCTGGGTTCAAGTGATTTTCCTGCTTCAGCCTCCTTAGTAGCTGGGATTACAGGCACACACCACTATGCCCAGCTAATTTTTGTATTTTTAGTAGAGACAGGGTTTCATCATGTTGGCCAGGCTGGTCTCGAACTCTTGACCTCAGGTAATCCGCCCTCCTCGGCCTCCCAAAGTGCTGGGATTACAGGCGTGAGCCACTGCACCTGGCTACACATATTATTTTCTAAAAATGTCACTAATCCTGTGAAAGTTTCGTTTGAAATGCTTGTCCTAAAATACACTAACTTTTTGTATGTCATGACAGATCTAAGTGCTTGTGGTGTGTTCATTTTGAGAACCATCAAATATTTCTAGGGTAAAATTTCTTTGAAGTTTTTCACTTCAGAGGAGGATCAAGTGTCTCCTAATTACTGTATCATTTGTTTCCCAAGCTGCTTTTTTTGTTCGTTTGTTTGTTTGTTTTTGCTTTTTTTTTTGAGACAGAGTCTCACTTTGTCGCCCAGGCTGGAGTACAGTGGCGCAGTCTCGGCTCACTGCAAGCTCCACCTCCTGGGTTCACACCATTCTCCTGCCTCAGCCTCCTGAGTAGCTGGGACTACAGGTGCCCGCCACCACGCCTGGCTAATTTTTTCTATTTTTAGTAGAGGCGGGGTTTTACTGTGTTAGCCAGGATGGTCTCAATCTCCTGATCTCATGATCTGCCCACCTCAGCCTCCCAAAGTGCTGAGATTACAGGCGTGAGCCACTGCGCCCAGCCACTGCATTGTTAATGAGAAAGATTAAAGATCTTTTTCATGGCTTCTTGGTGGGTGGTCTGCAACTTTCCTGGCAATGACTGCCTCCTACTGAATATACTACATTTCAGATCCTTACCTTTATCTGTTATGATTAGAGAATAAAGGGTGAGCTCATTGTTCCTAATCTTTTCCACTGCCTTTAAGGCCCTGACATACTTTACCCCCTCCTTTTCAGTAGACAATGTTTTCTCCCACTTCTTTCAGAAATATGAACTGCTTTATCTTCTCTCATCCTCAAAACGTGTCAAGGTATTCATATTTACTCTCTACATTCCCCTCTTTCTTAGCAAAGGGTTCTGTTAGGACATTTGATTTTAAGTCACATAAACCCAACTCCAACTAGCTTAAACAAAAATGTGACTTTACTATAAAGTTTCTGGGGTATCTTGGGAAACTGTTTGTGGCTGGATCCTGGGCATATAGCTGGAGCCAGGGACTCCTTACTGGCTCTTTCTATACAGCCTTCTTTGGGACAGCATCATTATTCTCTCTACTGTTAACTATTTCTGCTTGCCCAGCCATCTGGTGGAACAGGCCACCAATAGTGCCCAGGTTTATATCTCCATTTCGTCAGTCAACCATGTGGAACTGGAAGAGCTCAATTCTGATTTGAAATTCCCACAAATGCATTCTGATTAGCCAGCTTAGATCACCACTCACTCCTGGACCAATGAATGTTAGCCACAGAGTCAGGTCACAGTATATACCATGGTTGTTCTTAAGGTAGCCATCTGAATGGAGTTGGGGGTTGGGGGAAGGTGGGAGGTAGAAGGTGGGCAGTCTTCATTGAATAAGAGGGAGCAGAAGGTCTTGGAAAAAGAAGGGATGCCAGGAGAGACAGAACAATACTTGGCTACTCCATGCCATCCCTTGTCTTCAGGCAAATGGAAAGATCTTGAATTTTTATTTCTATCTCTTCTCATCTTCAGGATTTAGTTTAATTAATTACCCTTTTATATATTTTTTTAACACTAGATTATACTGCAATAAATTACCTTTTTTTCTTTTTGCATTTTGAATATTTCTACTCAAGCTCCTTTTCTTTAGGCTTACATTTGCTCAAGATTCTCTTACACCAAAGGAGCATCCCATAACCTGTCTTCAAGTTCCTGCCCAATCTCTGTACCTTTCTTTTTTCTGCCATGTAAATGTCATCTGCCCCATATCACACTTTACCCCAATCTGGCCTCCTCCCTCTTCATTTCTTTCTTCAATGCCACCTCCATTTTCCCAGAGTGTTTTTTGGTTTTTGAAAGGCTGAACAGAGGCAGAGTGAGGGAAGGATGAAATCTACAGGCCATTGTGATGCAGCCCTTCCAGCAGGTGTGACAGGTAGTCTCTGATGTGCCACTGCCCACTCCCTCGCAGCCCGGCCCCAAGAGGCCCCTTGGATTGTAGAGCATAACACTGACCAGTATCTACCTTTCTAGCTTCCTGGTTCCAGAGAGTCTGTGGCCACAGTATCACCTGGACCCCACCCAGATAGCTGATAATCAGCTTATTTACCAAAGTTTCACTGGGTACAAGGACCGTCTCATGAAGAGAGAGGGTGGGCGCCCTCTTGGAGAGGCTGTTTGCTATTTGCTCCCTCACAGGTGTAGCCTCCCATTGCCAGTCCTATGCTCTCTGGAATGAAGAGGAAAGGTAATAACCACAGGCTGGACCAGAACTGCTTTATTTTTTTGAGACAGAGTCTTGCTCTGTTGCCCAGGCTGGAGTGCAGTGGTGTGATCTCGGCTCACTGCAACCTCTGCCTCCCAGGTTCAAGCATTCTCCTGCCTCAGCCTCCTGAGCCGCTGGGATTCCAGGTGCATGCCACCACGTGTGGCTAATTTTTGTATTTTTAGTAGAGACGGGGTTTCACCATGTTGGCCAGGTTGGTCTTGAACTCCTGATGTCAAGTGATCCACCCACCTCAGCCTCCCAAAGTGCTTGGATTACAGGGGTGAGCCACCACGCCCGGCCAGAACTGCTTTCTTAAGTGTCCCCGTAGGTAAAGGTCAAGCCCTCGCCCTCACTCACCAACTTGTGTTCTTGCAGCTCTCGGCTATGTTGGTGCTTGTGGTGCTTGTGGTGCTTGCGAAGCCACATGAAGCCCTTTGCCTCTGGTTAAAAAAAAAAAAAAATCTCTCTCTCTCTCTTTTTTTTTTTTTTTTTTAAGATGCAATTTTGCTCTTGTTGCCCAGGCTAGAGTGCAGTGGTGCAATCTCGGCTCACTGCAACCTCCGCCTCCCAGTTTCAAGCGATTCTCCTGCCTCAGCCTCCCAAGTAGCTGGGATTACAGGCATGTGCCACCACACCCAGCTAATTTTTGTATTTTTGGTAGAGACGGGTTTCTCCCTGTTGGTCAGGCTGGTCTCAAACTTCCAACCTCAGGTGATCTGCCCTCCTCGGCCTCCCAAAGTGTTGGGATTACAGGCGTGAGCCACCATGCCCGGCCAAAATAAAACTCTTTTATTATGAAAATTTTAAAACAGGTACAGGTAGAGAGATTAGTTTAATGTGTTTACCACCCACTTTTCACAATTATCCATTTGAGGCCAATGTTGCTCCATCTACACCCCCATAGTGACACTCCTCCTTTATTTCAAAGCAAATCCTAGATCATATACTTTATGGGTAAATATTTCAGTATGTATCTCTAAACAACAGCTTTCCTTTTTTGTTTCTTTTTGGCTTTGCTCATTATTGAGGTATAATTTACATGCTGTAAGTTGCCCTTTTTAGGCTAATTTTGAGGTTTTATAAGCTTATTCCGTCATAAAACCATCACAATCAGGATATAGAACAGTTCTGTCCCCTCCCCAAATTGCCCTATATCCCTTTGCAGTGAATTCCGCCCAACCTCCATGCAACTACACATCTGTTTTCTGTTCCTATAGTTTTATATTTTTCAAAATGTCGTTAAAAATAGAACATCCTACAGTGTGTAGCCCTTTGAAATGTCACTTTAAAAAACATAACCATCAAACTGTGATCACATCACCCCCAATCAATAATTCTCTGATATCAGATACCACATTCCCACAACTGTCCTAAGAAGTATGTTTTCACAAACTAATTTAGGATCTACATAAGGTCTACACATTGCAATTGGTTGTTTTGTCTCTCAAGTCTCTTAATCTATAGGTTTTCTCTTCATCTTTTGTTTAAGAAATTGGGCTGTCACAGTTTTTCATAATCTGGATTTTTATCAGTTGTATCTGCATGTTGTCATTTCTTCTGTTCTCTATAGTCTTGCTACTAAAATGTGGTTCATGGACCAGCAGCATCTGCATCACCTGGGAATTTGTTAGAAAAGCATAATCTTGGACCCCACTCAAGACCTATTGAATCAGAATCTGCATTTTTAACATTCAACAAGATCTCTGACTGGGCGTGGTGGCTCACGCCTGTAATTCCAGCACTTTGGGAGGCTGAGGCGGGTTCATTTGAGTTCAGGAGTTTGAGACCAGCCTGGCCAACATGGTGAAACCCTGTCTCTACTAAAAATACAAAAATTAGCTGGGTGTGTTGCATACCTGTAGTCCCAGCTACTCAGGAAGCTGAGGCAGAAGAACCCCTTGAACCTGGGGGGCGGAGGTTGCAGTGAGCCAAGATCATGCCATTGCACTCCAGCCTGGGCGACAGAACAAGAATCCGTCTCAAAAAAAAAAAAAAAAAAAAAAAAATCTCCACCCGATTCTGTCCCTGTAAAATGGCTCTGAAACCTAGTGTGTTGATCTGGTTTAGGTTGGTTGGTTTGTGGATTTTTTTTTTTTTTTGGCAAGCCTATGGGTGGCATTGTACCCCTTATTTATCAGCCCCGCCCACCTGGTCCTCTCTAGGTCTCTCTGACTGCTCCTGCTCCTCGTCAGCCAGGACCTGTGTCTCCTCGTAACTCAGGCCTCTGTAAATGTAAGTGTGTCCAAGGAGATACATCCCACATACTACCCCCAGACCTCCATTCTCTTTGTCTGCTATGGCTTTCAAGTATCTCGTCTGTCCTCCTGATTCACAAATCTCCTCTCTAATTGTGACCTGTCTATGGTCTCTTAACTTGCCTTTTCAGTTGCCAAGAGAATATCTCTTCCCAGATATTCTTGTTGCTAATACTAATTCTCACTAGCCTGCGCCTTTAATTCAACAAGTCAAAACCTGAATCACTGCTTTCCCTTCTATTTTCCATTTTGGATTAGTAACTTATTTTCTTATCACTCAGCCTAGGCTATTTGAAGCTGTCTTCTATTTTTTCCACTGTTTCATGTCTGATCTCTAATCAGTAGTTTAGTTTTATTAATTCTCCTGTATTTGTCAGCCCTCATTACGTTATGCTGGGGTAAGAGAAAATCCCTCCAATCTCAGTGGTTTGCAACACAAAATTTTTTTTTTGTTTTTTTTTTTTGTTTTTTGTTTTTTTTTGAGACGGAGTCTCGCTCTGTTGCCCAGGCTGGAGTGCAGTGGCCGGATCTCAGCTCACTGCAAGCTCCGCCTCCTGGGTTCACGCCATTCTCCTGCCTCAGCCTCCCGAGTAGCTGGGACTACAGGCGCCCGCCACCACGCCCGGCTAGTTTTTTGTATTTTTTTAGTAGAGATGGGGTTTCACCTTGTTAGCCAGGATGGTCTCGATCTCCTGACCTAGTGATCCGCCCGTCTCGGCCTCCCAAAGTGCTGGGATTACAGGCTTGAGCCACGGCGCCCGGCCTTTTTTTTTTTTTTTTTTTTTGAGATGGAGTCATACTCTGTCACCCAGGCTGGAGTGCAGTGACACGATCTCGCCTCACTGCAAGCTCTGCCTCCCGGGTTCGCAGCATTCTCCTGCCTCAGCCTCCAGAGTAGCTGAGACTACAGGCGCCCGCCACCACGCCTGGGTAATTTTTTCTATTTTTAGTAGAGACGGGGTTTCACTATGTTAGCCAGGATGGTCGCGATCTCCTGACCTTGTGATCTGCCCACCTTGGCCTCCCAAAGTGCTGGGATTACAGGTGTGAGCCACCACACGTGGCCAACAACACTGTTTTATTTTTTCTTCAAGTTATATGTTGGCTGTAGGTTGACTGAAGCTCTGGTCTTTTTCATTCCAGGATCTAGGCTGAAGAGAAGCTCCAATTTGGGATACAGCAGAGGGAATAAAAAGGAATGGTAAAACTAGGAATAGCTTTCAAAGTTCAGTCATTGTGTAAATCAGTTCCATGGCTGATATGGTTTGGCTGTCTCCTCACCCTAATCTCATCTTGAATTCCCNTGACACGATCTCGCCTCACTGCAAGCTCTGCCTCCCGGGTTCGCAGCATTCTCCTGCCTCAGCCTCCAGAGTAGCTGAGACTACAGGCGCCCGCCACCACGCCTGGGTAATTTTTTCTATTTTAGTAGAGACGGGGTTTCACTATGTTAGCCAGGATGGTCGCGATCTCCTGACCTTGTGATCTGCCCACCTTGGCCTCCCAAAGTGCTGGGATTACAGGTGTGAGCCACCACACGTGGCCAACAACACTGTTTTATTTTTTCTTCAAGTTATATGTTGGCTGTAGGTTGACTGAAGCTCTGGTCTTTTCATTCCAGGATCTAGGCTGAAGAGAAGCTCCAATTTGGGATACAGCAGAGGGAATAAAAGGAATGGTAAAACTAGGAATAGCTTTCAAAGTTCAGTCATTGTGTAAATCAGTTCCATGGCTGATATGGTTTGGCTGTCTCCTCACCCTAATCTCATCTTGAATTCCCATGTGTTGTGGGAGGGACCTAGTGGGAGGTAATTGAATCGTCAGGGCAGGTCTTTTCCATGCTGCTGTTGTGATAGTGAGTAAGTCTCATGAGATCTGATGGTTATTATAAGTTGGAGTTTTCCTGCACAAGCTCCCTTTTTTGCCTGCTGCCATCTACATAAGACGTGACTTGCTGCTCCTTGCCTTCTGCCATGATTGTGAGGCCTCACCAGCCATGTGGAACTGTGGGTCCAATATACCTTTTTCTTTTGTGAATTGCTCAGTCTCAGGTATGTCTTTATCAGCAGTATGAAAATGGACCAATACAATGATCATAGCAAATGACAAAGCCAAGTCTCATATTCATGGACTGAGAAAGTATGTTCAAATATTTGGAATCAATAGTATAATCTATCACAATTGCCATTTTGTATTTCAATTGCATCTTTTATTTTGATTCTGTTTACCCCTGCCTTAAACTTCACTTCTCTCAGCTTCCTCATGGAAGCCTTCTCTGATGCCCTGAGACTAGGCCACATCTACTGCTATTGGCTGTTGTGGAATTTATACTTCTCCTTCGTGATGCATATGAGACAACTGCAATTATTTATGAACTTACTTAATTTCTGACAGCCCCTAGACCGAAAGCTCTGTGAGGGCAGAGACGCTGTCTGTTTTGCTTACCGTTTAACCATTGGCACCTAGAAAAGTGTCCGGCATAGTGCAGCATGTAAAGGAATGAATGATTGCCTTAGTCATGCCCATATCATCCTTTACCTGGTTTACTGAAAGACCTTACCAGTAGTTTTGGAAATCTAATTTATTTTTCTGCCATCAGGATTTTCTTTCTTAAAGACTTACTCTTGGCCAGGTGTGGTGGCTCACACATGTAATCTCAGAACTTTGGGAGGCTGAGGCAGCCAGATCATTTTAGGTTGGGAGTTTGAGACTAGCCTGGCCAACATGGTGGGACCTCATCTCTACTAAAAGTACAAAAATTAGCTGGGTGTGGTGGTGTGCACCTGTAATCCCAGCTACTTGGGAGGCTGAGGGGGAGGATCACTTGAACCTAGGAGGTGGAGGTTGCAGTGAGGCAAGATAGTGCCACTTGACTCCAGCCTGGGTGACAGTGAGAATCCATCTCAAAAACAAAACAAAACAAAAAGACTTGCTCTTCATATCATTTATTGGTTTTCTAGGTCAGGTTGTGCTTCTGAAGTTTCCTGAACGTGTATGCTTTCTCAGACCTCTATCCATTTGCATGGGCTGTTCCTTCTGTAGGATTCCATTTCTCCCCGCAGTGCTCTGCCTGGTAAAATCCTGTTCATCTTATAAATCTCAGTTCTGAGGCTACCTCCTCTGTGAAACCTCCCATGACTCCCATTGCAGACTTGGGCCCTGCCCTTCTGCTTCCACATGTGTACCTCTGTTTTAGCAATTATCATGTTTCATTCTAAACCCAACATTCTGGTTTTCCAGTGCAGATTAGAAAAAGGGGAGTGTTGTGGGAGGTCAGGGACCCAGAATGGAGGGATCAGCTGGAGCTTTGGCAGAGGAAACATTAAATTGTGAAGATTTCATGGACATTTATCACTTCCCTAATAATACTCTTATAATTTCTTATGCCTGTCTTTAATCTCTTAATCCTGTTATCTCCATAAGCTGAGGATGTACATCACCTCGGGACCCTGTGATGATTGCGTTAACTATACAAATTGATTATAAAATGTGTGTTTGAACAATATGAAATCAGTGCACCTTGAAAATGAACAGAATAACAGTGATTTTAGGGAACAAGGGAAGACAACCATAAGGTCTGATTCCCTGTGGGGTCGGGCAGAAAGAGCCACATTTTTCTTCTTACAGAGAGCCTATAAATGGACGTGCAAGAAGGAGAGATATAGCTAAATTCTTTTCCTGGCAAGGGATATTAAGACCCTGGGAAAAGAATTGCATTCCTTGGGGGTGTTCTGTAAACGGCCGCTCTGGGAGTGTCTGTCTGATGCAGTTATGATAAGGACTGAAATACACCCTGGTCACCTGCAGTACCCTCAGGCTTATTAGGGTGGGGAAAAAACTGCTCCCTGGTAAATTTAAGGTCAGACCAGTTCTCTGCTCTCAAACCCTGTTTTCTGTTGTTTAAGATGTTTATCAAGACAATACCTGCATAGCTGAACATAGACCCTTATCAGGAGTTTCTGATTTTGCCCTTTGCCTTGTGATCTTTATTGGCCTCCGAAGCGTGTGATCTTTGTTCTCCTTTTTGCGCTTTGAAGCATATGAGCCTTGTGACCTATCCCTGCTTGTACACCCTCTCCCCTTTTGAAATCCTTAATAAAACTTGCTGGTTTTGTGGCTCAGGTGGCATCATGGGCCTACCGATATGTGATGTCACCCCCAGCGGCCCAGCTGTAAAATTCCACTCTTTGTACTCTTTCTCTTTATTTCTCAGACCAGCTGACACTTAGGGAAAAAAGAAAGAACCTACATTGAAATACTGGGGCTGGTTCCCCGATAGGAGAGAGGTTAACAGTGTGGTTTTCCAGTGCAGATTAGAAAAAGGAGAGAGGGAACAGCAGAGTGGTGCAGTGGAAGCGTGCTGGACCCATAACCCAGAGGTTGATGGATGAAAACCATCCTCTGCTAGCTTTGTGATCTTGGCTGGGTGTGGCAGCTCACATCTGTAATCCCAATACTTTGGGAGGCCAAGGTGGGAGGATCACTTGAGACCAGCCTGGGCAACATAGCAAGACATGTCTCTATAAAAAGGAAAACAAAAACAAACACACACACACACAAGAGTGGCATTTCTAAATAGAGGCCTACTGACAACAGCAGAATTTACCACTGATGGCCTGTCAGTAAAGGAGCGGCACCTGTCCCAGTTAACACAAGCACCTTCTGCAGTGGCTGCAGCAGTGTTTCTCTAGTGAGGACTTGGTTCCTACAACTCTCATCTACAAGTCTGAGCTGAAAACTGCCTCAGATTTTAGCAAAACAAGCAGTCTTGCTATCTTCTTCTGTTTTCCTCTGAGCTGAAGGGGTCCCGGGCAGACTCAGAGCCCCTGGTTTCCTCATCATGAGCCTGAGTGTGAGTCAGAATCACCTGAGGGCTTGTGAAGCCAGAGGTTGCTGGCCTCCATCCGGAGTTTCTGATCCAATAGATCTAGGGTGGGGACTGGAACTCGCATTTGTAAAAGATTCCCAGGGGATGTTGCTGCTGCTGGGCTGGCCTTAACCACTGGCCTAACAATGGGCCACAAGCAGGACCACAGTGAAAAACTCCAGTCAAACAGGAAGATACATATAACTTCATCCTTGATCAGGCACTTCTTGCTTCATTTACACAGGTGCCTGCATTTTTTACCCCAGGGAAGACTTTGTGACTTGATAATTTCCGCTTGTGGAACCAGTTGAACTGGATATTTATTATCAGATATTTACTTATACCAAATAAACATTGTTATACACTACGTAAAAATAGAAGGTGCTGGCATTCTGAATTCCTTGCAAGGGCTGTTCCTTCAGACCTGCTCCCTTATGGATCTGTATCACTGAGTCATGTAGGCCAAAAGCATTGTAAGCCAAATCGTTGGAACTCAGGAGTTCTGTTCCTTGCTGTCACTGCATCCTTCCCTCAACAAACTTAGTTTACAGTAGACATCAGAATTTTGTATTCAACCACTAGCAGTAGTTTCTAAGGCATCATGCAATTAATATAAATCAATTTTAAAATTTATAACCTCCTAATAGGCCCTCTTGTTAAATTACTAATGTTGTATTTATTTTAAGAATGTTGGCTGGATGCAGTGGCTCACTCCTATAATCCTAGCACTTTGGTAGGCTCAAGGGATCACTTGAACCCAGGAGTTCGAGACCAGCCTGGGCAACATTATGAAACCTTGTCTCTACAAAACATACCAAATTTAGCTGGGCATTGTGGTGCACCCCTGTGATCCTAGCTACTCATGAGGCTGAGGTGGGAGGATCGCTTGAGTCCCGGGGGTGGGGGTCAAGGTTGCAGTGAGCTGCAATTGCACCATTGCACTCCAACCTGGGTAACAGAGGGATACCTTGCCTAAAAAAAAAAAAAAAAAAAAAAAAAAAAATCAACAATGTTAATAATAGAGAGAGCTATGAAAACAAAATTTTAGAGACAGTGTGGCTCAAGTACGGTCTCTGTGCAGTTGTAATTAGAAGGAACCAAGGTGGCTGACTGATTTTGAACTATAATTGTCACTGACAATAAGAGTTACTGTGGAGGATGAAAAACTCCCATCATTCCCTTAGCAAGACTTGGAAAGAAGGATGAATGACATTCAGCAAATTTAATATTTCACTGGTGCTAAAACTCACATTGTTTTGCATTGTTAAGTCTCTGAAATCCTGATGCATTTTACCATGGATGGCATTTTATGATTATGGTTGGCTAGGTCATGGTTGTGATGTGGTGTCACTGCCTGCACATGTACAAACTTGGTGGTTATTCCTGGTGGGATGACTTGTTAACTGTAATCTCCATGTTTCTCTCAACAGATTATATAAGGACCATCTGGAAAAGGAACATGCTCCCTGTTGTCCGGAAACCTTCCATTGACACCTTCAGGTAAGATCAGGAGAGCCCCAGCATCAAAATTTGTAAAACAGGTGTCAGTAGTTTGCAAGAAAACGGTAGTGGAATAGTTTTAAGAACTGCTGCATTATTAGCACATAGTAATTAAGGACACAGAGGACATTTCTGTATGAACGACACAGACTGCAATGACTATAAGCTCAAAAATGACTCAGAAGAATAATAGAGATTCTGAATGTAAAGAAATTACAGGAATTCTTTAATGAATTTATTTTTGCTTATAGCTTCCTTCTTATGTATGCACAAGAGATGTATGATAACAACGTAGGTCTGTGCTTGTTCACTAAAAATTCTAAACGATAAAAAAAGTATTACAAATAGTTTAATTGGGAATATTTCCTTTTTTTTTTTTTTTTTTGAGATGGAGTCTTGCTGTGTTGCCCAAGCTGGAGTGCAGTGGCGTGATCTTGGCTCCCTGCAACCTCTGTCCCCTGGGTTCAAGTGATTCTTCTGCCTCAGCCTCCTGTGTAGCTCTACTAATTTTTGTATTTTTAGTAGAGACGGGGTTTTGCCAAGTTCGCCAGGCTGGTCCCGAACTCCAGACCTCAGGTGATCTGCCTGCTTTGGCCTCCCAAAGTGCTGGGATTACAGGCATGAGCCACTGCACCCGGCCAGGAATATCTTTCTTTTTAACAGCAACTTTCAATCTTTTCAGTCTGAGGACTCCTTTACACTCTTAAAAAATATTGAGAATGGCCGGGCCGGTGGCTCAAGCCTGTAAGTCCCAGCACTCTTGGGAGGCCGAGTACGGTGGAATCAAACGATGTCAGAAGATCGAAACCATCCCTGGCGTAACATGGTGAATACCGCCGTCTCTACTAAAAAATAAGCAAAAAAATAGCTGGGTGAGGTGGGCGGGCGCCTGTAGTCCCCAGCTACTCGGAGGCTGAGGCAGGAGAATGGGCGAAACCCGGGAGGGCGGAGCTTGTAGTGAGCGTGAGATCGCGCCACTGCACTCAGCCTGTGGGCGACAGAGTGAGACTCCGTCAAAAAAAAAAAAATATTGAGAACACCGGAGAACTTGTGGTTTATATGGTAATATCAATAGTGACCATATTAGAGATTTATTTAGACTTTTAATACCAAAGAATCACAAGCACATGCTCCATTAGCTGTCAGAAAGGTAATGACATCACACATCATGTATCCTCTGGGAAACTCCAATGTACACTGGTAAGAGAATGAATATGAAAAGAAAGGGAGGAACCACACTTTGAGAATCCCTGGCATATAAAATAATGGTTTTTAGAAAAATACAATTATATTTTGATGAATATGGATATATTTCCAAGTAAACTGTTGTTGGAAGAAGTAAAATATTGACTACATAGAAAATTCTATTGCTGAACAGTTGGTGTAGCATTTTGAGACACAGAAATTAACTGATATATCTTTCTTCTGTGGCTGTGGGAAACATGCACCCCCAACAGCCCCCCCTCCTTTTTTTTTTTTTTTTTTTTTTTGAGACGGAGTCTTGCTCTGTCTCCCAGGCTGGAGTGCAGTGGCGCTATCTCCCGGGTTTACGCCATTCTCCTGCTTCAGCCTCCCGAGTAGCTGGGACGACAGGCGCCTGCCACCACGCCCGGCTAATTTGTTGTATTTTTTAGTAGAGACGGGGTTTCACCGTGTTAGCCAGGATGGTCTCGATCTCCTGACCTCGTGATCCGCCCGCCTCGGCCTCCCAAAGTACTGGGATCACAGGCGTGAGCCACTGCGCCCGGCCCCCAACCGCCCTTCTTAGGTGGCCAGCTCACACGGGGTATCCTGTAGGTCTCGGTAAATCGACCCTAAGGGAAGGTAAGAGTGTATCTTCTACTTGGACTCTGGAGGGCAGTGGAATTGCCTGTAAAGCAGGAGGAAGGGATAGAAGTTGGGACAAAGATGAAAGGAGGAGTGTGGTTTGGCCCCTGGGGAACAAACCTGGATTTTCTAGAGACTAGGAGTGGCGGCGGGGCTTGCAGTTTCTGTCAGTGATGGAGATCTCTGGGGACTTGTACATGGCTCTGTGGGTACCGGTGGGCAGACAAACACTTGGTGCATAGGACACTGAAGCACCACCCAGGGTCCTGCTGGACAGTCAGGCCCAGAGAGAGGGCAGACCCTGGGGAGCTGCTGGCCTTTAGGGTACCCTGTGGTCCGAGCAAGACGTCCTAATGGCAGTCACCAATGGGCTGCTGTCCAGGGCCTCTTCTGCCCCTGTCCTGACCTAGAATCCTATAACCTTTCAAGGAAGGAGAACCGGAGCCATCACATACACACAGAGGGTGGCTTTCCTCCAGGGATCCTGGGAACCAGATTGACTTTCATTTAGAAACCGCAGAACAGTTACAGAAGCAAAAGAAATTAGTTATGACTGGATCTGAGGACATCTTGCCTGAATTGAATTTCCAGCTCTGTCACTTGCTAATGGAAGTCCCTCACAGGGTCTCCGCTGGGCACACTAAATGAGTGATACATGGAAACTCTTAAGATAGCACCTGGCATATGTATGTTATCTATCACCTCTTGAACCTCGATATCTTGGAGATGTCATAGGTGCCACACTACATCCTCTGCAGTTTGGGATGGCTGACGTTTGACCCTTTGCCTAAGTCCCCATATCGAAGGCTAGATTAAGCCCTAACGCTGGAGCTAAGGCGAGGGAGGGCAGGAACGTACTCTAAATAGAACTGCTCCCCCAGGGAGTGGGCGACCCAGCCTGCTCCAGCAGCCGGGAAGGTCTTCCTGCCACAGTGACTGCAGCGAGTGGCGTCCGGCCTCGCAGGGACTGAGGGCACTTCTCTGGTGTGAGCATTGGCGTCCAACGCCCGGCGCAGCAAAATTGCTGCAAACTCTCCCTGAGTCCAGAGAGGTCCAGGTCCTCCTGGGTTTCTTTTTATGTTAAATTTTTTGCCAGGCAGAGTTCTGGCGCTCCTTCAATCCGGGGGCGCCTGCAAGTCTGAGCCAGGAGATGGGCGTGGGCAGGCGTGGGTAGCACCATCTAGCCCCTGGCCACCTGCCGGGTGCTGGGTAGTCTGGAAGCGTCTGGAGCCCGGACCCCGCCTCCCGGCGCCCCACCCTGGACCCCTCCTTCCACGCGGGTCCCGCCCCACGATGGGCGTGGCCTCCCAGGGGGCGGGGCCGGGGAGGGCCTGCGAACGAGTCACGTCCCACAGGCTAGGCAAGGCCAGGCGGGGCGGAGCGCAGGAGGCCGGCTGGGAGGCGCACATCCGGCGGCTGCCCGGTACTTCATAAAGCCGATCTCGCCGCAGGCTGTTGCCGAGGTTTGCCTCTGCAGAAGCTCTGGGCTCTTCTCGGCTGCGGGAGCAGCTGCTCCAATGCTCCAGAGTGGCCATGGGCGCCCCGCACTGGTGGGACCAGTTGCAGGCTGGCAGCTCGGAGGTGGACTGGTGCGAGGACAACTACACCATCGTGCCTGCTATCGCCGAGTTCTACAACACGGTGCGGGGCGCGGGAGAGGGGAAGGCAGGCGGGCCGGCGGGAGGGGGCTGTCCCCGCGCCGCAGCGTCTGGAAGCTGGACGTGGGTCCCTGCGCGTATCTGGGGGCATTCTCTCCAGGGGCTGAGTCAGTCCACACCCCCTCCTCAGCACGCTCCTTCCAGTTCTCCATCTGTCCTCCTCTCCTGTCCCCATTCCCGACAGCTGGGCTCCCCTTCCTCCTCCTGTCATTTTTTGTGTTGTGTGTGTGATGGTCCTATTGTCTTGTTTGGCCCTCAAGCGTCCAGAACCAGGGGCTATGTCAGCCCATTCTCCTTGTTTGGGTCAGTTGGGTGCGGTGAACCTGCCGGGACAAGTCTCTTCCTCCCCTGGGATCTCTGTGGCGTGACGCACTTGGGTCGCATTGTGCGTTTTTGCACTGAATACCTGCTCTTGGCGTGCTGGGAAGAGCACGCCCCCGGCAGGTCCCCGCGGCTGGGGTCACTCCCACCAGGCAGACTTGCCCCAACCCCAAGAACATGCCTATAATGGTCGAGTTATTTTTGGTCAGAATCAAGTTAATTACTACTCGTTCTTTTTTTCTTGCCTTTAGTGTCTTGTCTTGCGCAAGCCGCTAATTCAACTCCCCCAGGACTGTGCTTTCTCCAGTTCTGAAGTCTGAGGGGTGAAAGGAAAGTTTGGGCGTGACAATGTGCGGGTTTTGGACTTGTCTAGGTCCCTAGATGAGAGTGAGCAGAAACTTCCCCATTACAGAATCCTGGGTGTTTTTAGTTCTTGTGGTAGGGAAGGGTTGCAGCTGGGAGAGGAAATGCCTCTTATTTGTGTATTTCCATGGCTCAGAATCCTGGTACAGAATGTGAGACTTTGCGTGGTCATTTCTGTGGCTTATCTTTTCACCGCCCAAACAAGGAAAACAGGAACTCCTGGTTTGGGTCACTGTGAATTTGAGGTTGTTGTTTAGGACTTTTCCTTCTGGATTTGCTAGAGAGAATGTCTTTGGCAGGAGTCAGGTGCTTACTGCCTGCAGGAATCTCAGATGATCTAGTCCCTGCCCTTTTATTCATCTGATGAGAAAACTGGGCTGTTGAGGAGGGAGCTGTCATGCTCACATTTCTGGCATGGCTGGGGCCACAATCCAGAAGTCTGGGCTCTCCCTTCCCTCAGTGCTGAAATCCATGGCTGGCTTCCATACAAACACTCCTGCTTCTTTTTTTATGATTAGGTTAATTCCTTAAGAAAACATAAGGCTGGGCATTGTGGCTCACGCCTGTATTCCTAGCACTTTGGGAGTCCAAGGCAGGTGGATCGCTTGAATCCAGGAGTTCGAGACCAACCTGGGCAACATGGCGAAACCTCATCTCTACAAAAAAATACAAAAATTAGCTGGACATGTGGCACGCACCTGTTGTCCCAGTTACTTGGGAAACTGAGGTGGGAGGATCACCTGAGGCTGGGAGTTGAAGGCTGCAGTGAACCAAGATCGCGCCACTCCACTCTAGCCTGCGCAACAGGATCTCAAAGAAAACCTGGCCCTCTGCTTTCTACAGCGACTATGAAAGACAGTTAGTGGAAGTGGCCATGACTTATCTATTACATAACCTTTCAGAGCATGCTGTCAGAGGTAAATAGTTGCACACAGAGGATGGGCTGGAGTAGTTCTGGGTACTTTCAATAAGGAGAAACACCAGTGGTAACACAAGTTGTCCTTTTGTAAATAACGAATATAGTGAAAGAGTAAGGATTTCACCAGAGTTCAAGAAGAAAAGACAGCTTGATGACAGGTTCTCACACACTTAGCAAGGTTATTATATGTGGAGTCTGGGGTCTATAGAGAGGGAGGGTCAAGCTTGGTTATTTTGGCCAAAAAAGCTAGTGTATTGCTTCTCTGAGTCTGTCTTGAAAAGTGTCATAGGGCTGGATGAAAGGGAGAGTTTGTCTTCACTTTTAATCTAGTCCCATTGGAGCCATTACTCTATGTAGTGAGTGCTAAAGTCATTTTCAGAAATGAGCGGTTGATCCTCAACTGCAGTGTCTGGCTGATTAGCCCAGCTGGCCCATCTGACAAACTTTATTCCTTGGAATACTCATAAACCACAAAAATTGCCTTGGCAAAGCAGAGAGCGTAAGGTGTCAGATAATAAGGTCATTGCCTAGCTTTGTTGAGTGTAAGTCCAAGGAATTTAGCAAAAAATGTTTCTTCCCCTCTGTTCCTATTAAAAAAAAATTTTTTTGAGACAGTCTTGCTCTGTTCCAGACTTGAGTGCTGTGGTGCAATCTTGGCTCACTGCAACCTCCGCCTCCCAGGTTCAAGCGATCCTCCCAAAGTGCTGGGATTACAGGCGTGAGTCACTATGCCCGGCCTTCTTCCCCTGTGTTCTGACGTACTACTTATATTTTGATGCTTATCACAGGACATTCCCGTGCTTATCTTACTCCTGTGTTGAGAAAGACAGTGAACTGTTATGTGGTGATAAATATCCTCTTGAATCCTCATAATAAGGCAACAGGTCTAATTACCCAGTTTATAGGAAACGAATAATCATTGCCAGTTTTGAGAAAAAGTTGGAGGAATTGACAATGTTAAATCAGGAGAAGACTGGGAGAGGGATCTAGAACCTTCTTAATGGGTCTTAGGGGTAGCACATCACTACTACACCTTCAGATACTACTATCTACCATTACTTATTTGCTATGTGTTGAAGCTCTGCTGGGTACTCTATACTCACCCTAGACAATGGGTTCTATTTATTATATCCATTTGTTAAAGGTGGAAATTGGGGCCTAGAGAGTTTATGTAACTTGCTGTCGTCAAAAGCATAGCACAGCTGAAGTCAGAACTTGATCCATTTGACTCTACCAAGAGAGTTATCTTGAAGCTGTAAGTGCCACTGTAACTAACTTAGATTTATCCATTTGGCATAGAATAGATATTTATTATTTAGTTATTGCATAACTTAAAACTCCTGTCTTGGGACCATTTTAGCTCTAGGATAAAACTCATAGTTTTTGATAGGAAAAAAGTTTACTTAAAGTAGTTTTTAAAATTACTGTTTATTGTAAAAGTAATATGATCATGGTAAAAAATTTAGAGTATGTAAGTTGTAGCATGAAAAATACCCTTCTGTATCTTTCTAGGTATTTTCTAGGTGTGTAAAAAGCACATGTATCTGTGTGTGCATATAATATACACATGTATAAGGCCGGGCGCAGTGACTCACGCCTGTAATCTCAACAATTTGGGAGGCCGAGGCAGGCAGAACATTTGAGGTCAGGAGTTTGAGACCAACCTGGCCAACATGGTGCAACCTCATCTCTACTAAAAATACAAACAAATTAGCTGGTTGTGGTGGTATGTGCCTGTAATCCCAGCTACTCAGGAGACTGAGGCAGAAGAATTGCTTGAACCTGGGAGGTGGAGGCTGCAGTGAGCTGAGATTGCACCACTGCACACTCCAGCCTGGGTGACAGAGCAAGACTCTGTCTCAAAACAAACAAACAAACAAAAAACCCAACAACAACAACAACAGCAAAAGCGTGTGTAGCAAAATCATGAATACCTGAAGTTTTTTTCCAACCCATTTGAGAGCGTACTGTGTAAACTCTTATGTACCTTGTGTTTTTCACTTAATATGTCTTGGAGATATTTCCATATCAGCTCATATAGTGCTCTCTTCCTGTTTATAATGTTTATACAGTGCTCCCTTTAATGGAT
Organism: Rhinopithecus bieti; assembly: GCF_001698545.2. Lineage (NCBI taxonomy): Eukaryota > Metazoa > Chordata > Mammalia > Primates > Cercopithecidae > Rhinopithecus > Rhinopithecus bieti. The sequence continues at coordinate 1,691,966 of NW_016809668.1, forward strand.
TGATCATAATTTATTTATCTAATCAATCTTTATTGATGGACATTTCATATAGTTTCTGTTTGTTTTATTGTTTTCATTTTGGTTTTTGAACAGTAATTCAGTGAATATCCTCATTCATGCATCTGGATGTACTTTTGCAAGTACTAATCTTAGATGGGGATTGCTGTGTCAAGGAGGATATTCACTTTAAATGCTGATAATTACTGTGAAATGGCACACTAAAGAGAGTGCACTGATTTCCACTGACAATGTTTGGGCATACAAAACATTTTGCTTTGGCCTATGCAAATCTCTATTGCCTCAAATTTTATCATCCTTTGCTTCAGCCAAGCCTAATATCTCTTCCATGAACATGTAATTTCCTTTCACAGCCTTTTACTTGTGCACGTTTTGTACTATTTCTTCTAAATACAAACTTTATTGAATTGAGTTCCTTTTTATATTTTAAGATTTAAGACCCCCTGGCTGGGCACCGGTAGCTCACGCCTATAATCCCAGCACTTTGGGAGGCTGAGGTGGGAGGATCACTTGAGGTCAGGAGTTTGAGGCCAGCCTGGCCAACATGGCATAACCCCATCTCTACCAAAAATACAAAAAACTAGCCAAGTGTGGTATGCACCTATAGTCCCAGCTACTCGGGAGGCTGAGGTAGGAGAATTGCTTGAACTTGGGAGGTGGAGGTTGCAGTGAGCCGAGATCAGGCCACTGCACTCCAGCCTGGGTGACAGAGCAAGATTCCATCTTAAGAAAAAAAAAGAAAAGAAAAGATTTAAGGCCCCAGTCACATAGACCTAGCCACTTTGGAGAAAAGCTGGATCTGCCTTTTACCCACTGAGCTTGGCCTTTGGGGACTCTGTTGCTCAGCGGGGACTTGAGGACAGAAGGAAGTCAACTGACGGCTGAAAAGAATCTTGAAGCAAAATACATGCATAAAATCAGCTAATGATCTGTCACTTTCTGCTCTATCCCCAGTCATCAAGATAAATAGACCTTTCGTTATATGCCAAGTCCTACATCCCACTCTCTTCAGGCTGAATCTATCTATCGGTCGATCTATCAATCTGAGCATTTACTGGGCAACAACTGTGTGCTTATTACAGAGACCAGCTCTATAAATAGTCATCTGGGTGGTGAGGGCTATGATAGAGGTGTGTACAAGCCGCTGAGGGTGTTAGTAGTAGTGTGCATGGGATTGATGTACTATGAGGATAGAGTGGTGGTTTTTGCAAGAAGGCTACTGAATAGAGTGACCAAACCCATCCTGGGTTTTTGCCTGAGACTTTTCTGATTTTAAAACTGAACGTCCCATGCCTTGGGAAGCCCCCTCAGTCCCAGGCAAACCACGACAGTTGGTCATCCCAGGAACAGAAGTAAAACAATGGAATGGGTAGGTAGGAATCAGCACACAATAAAGATGGACAGGCAATCCAATCAGCCAGGGTAAAAGTCCTCAGCCGTTTATGAACCTGCTGTCCAGAATATGTACAGCCTGTTGTTTTGTCTTTATTTACCCTCTGTCTGGAAAGTGCACATTCAGATGCATCAGGATGAGACTGCAGTATGTTCATGAGATTATTTTGTAGCAAATGTTACGTGGAAATTCATAGAATGAAGAACTTTCTAAGGAAATAATACATTTTAAAAATCGTGGACTAGGCGCAGTGGCTCACACCTCTAATCCTAGTTCTTTGGGAGGCTGAGGCTGGCAGATCACTTGAGCGCAGGCGAGGCTGGCAGATCACTTGACCAGCCTGAGCCACATGGCAAAACCCTACCCTGTCTCTACAAAAAATGTGAAAATTAGCTGGACATGATGGCACATGCCTGTGGTCCCAGCTACTCGGGAGGCTGAGCTCAAGGCTGCAGTGAGCTGTGAGCATGCTATAATCTAACAATAGGCTTTAAAATATACCCCTTGAGTGAACTATTCTACAATTTCAATGACCAATACAATTTTGAGGGATACATCTCAGTAGAGATGGAGCCATGAGTCTGTTTTTAAACCATGACTGGTTTGCTTTTTTGTATTTCTTTTGGTGTTCATCTTTTTGTCTTGGGGAAAGTCTTCCACTAATTTGTTCTTTTCCTTTCCATATATTGATGTCTTTAAAAGGTACAGTGGGGGCCAGCGAGCCTTGGTAGATGGACTAGGCAGAAGCAATAGTGTAATTTCAGTATTATTTGAAGCATATGGCAAAATAGTGCTTCTAAATGGTGCTTCTAATATGCACATTTAAAGAAACTGTTTGGGCCAGGTGTAGTGGCTTATGCCTGTCATCCCAGCACTTTGGGAGGCCGAGGTGGGTTCATCACTTGAGGTCAGGAGTTCAAGACCAGCTTGGCCAACATGGTGAAACCTGGTTCCCTACTAAAAATACAAAAAATTAGATGGGCGTGATGGCACTCGCCTATAGTCCCAGCTACTTGGAGGAGGCTGAATCAGGAGAATTGCTTGAACCTGGGAGACAGAGGTTGCAGTTAGCCAAGATTTCGCTACTGTACTCCAGCCTGGGTGACAGAGTGAGACTCCATCTCAAAAAATAAATAAATAAATAAATAAATAAAATTAAAATTAAAAAAAGAAAATGTTTGACATATCATAATTTTGCTGTAGGTGTGATAAATGATTTCATGCCTTTGCAAATAATATATAAATACATTTTAAAGTGATTAGTGTGTCCATTGCTAGTGGAAATATAACCCAAGAAAGCCATTATGGGACAGCTTGGGAGTAGATAGTTGCACGTAGCAGAAGCAAGGTAGATTGAGAGGACTTGAGGCACTAAAGATCTTCTGGGGTAAAAATCGCAATGCATTATATTTCTTGACATTATAAGTGGGACTGTAAATTGGTGCTCCTTCCACTGGAAAATGTCTAAACTGGTGCCATCTGCCTCACTTACAGCAAGTGAGGTAGATCTTTATTATCTAGGATGAAAAGGTTTGCAGGGAATATTGTTGAAGGAGAAAAGGAAGCTGCACAATGGGAATGTTACAATATGTGACATATATGTACCTATTCATGTAAATGTGAAGAAAATGAGGACAGTGGTTATCTCCGGGGAAGAGGCTAGAAAGGAAACTTTATTCCTTTTTTACAAGAACACATTCATGTATACGAAGGGAGAAAGATCAGGTTTTAAGTTACCTATGGTATAACAAATCCATTTTTCTTCTCCTCTTTCTTCACTCCCTTGATCCCCCTTCATCTCCTCCTCCCCATTCATCTCCTTTTCTTCCTTTTATTTCTAGTTTAACAAGAGGAAAGCCATGTTTACATCAAAGCCAAGAAACTGGTCATATGTGCACAGTGTGTGATGCACAGTAGGTGATGCGATTCACAATTTTTAGATGCTAGTGGAGGAGTTAAGCCAAGAAGGTCAGAATGTGGTTGGATGGGTTGGGGTTGAAAATCACCTGGGGGCAGTGGAAGGAGACGGCTCTGTGCAGATTGGCTCTCTGACTTCATCCGGCCCCGGAGCCTTTCAGGGCCCTCAGCTATATCCCTTTGTAAAACAAGGGATGGTTTTTATTTTTATTTTTTATTTTATTATATTTTATTTTTTTGAGACTTGTCACCCAGGCTGGAGTGCAATGGCGTGATCTCGGCTTACTGCAACCTCCGCCTCCCAGGTTCAAGCGATTCTCCTGCCTTAGCCTCCTGAGTAACTGGGATTACAGGTACCGGCCACCAAGCCCAGCTAATTTTTTTTTTGTATTTTTAGTAGAGACAGGGTTTTGCCATGTTGGCCAGGCTGGTCTCAAACTCCTGATTTCAGGAGATCCACCCGCTTCAGCCTCTCAAAATGCTGGGATTACAGGCGTGAGCCACCCGTGCCCAGCCCAAGGGATGGTTTTTAAGATCCTTCTTAAAATGACCTTTTTTAAAAAGACCCTCTTATGGATCTTTGATTCTTAAAATGATTCCATTGAAAGTTAAGTTAAATTGTCTCTGTTTGCAGATGACATGATTATATATTTAGAAAATCCCATCGTCTCAGCCCAAAATCTCCTTAAGCTGATAAGCAACTTCAGCAAAGTCTCAGGATTCAAAATCAAGTGCAAAAATCACAAGCATTCCTATATACCAATAACAGACAAACAGAGAGCCAAATCACAAGTGAACTCCCGTTCACAGTTGCTACAAAGAGAATAAAATACTTAGGAATACAACTGACAAGGGATGTGAAGGACCTCTTCAAGGAGAACTACAAACCACTGCTCAAGGAAATGAGAGCACACAAACAAATGGAAGAATAGTCCATGCTCATGGATAGGAAGAATCAGTATTGTGAAAATGGCCATACTGCCCAAAGCAATTTATAGATTCAATGCTATCGCCATCAAGCTACCATTACCTTTCTTCACAGAATTACAAGAAACTACTTTAAATTTAATATGGAACCAAAAAGCCTGCATAGCCTAGACAGTCCTAAGTGAAAGCTACCTGACTTCATACTACAAGGCTACAGTAACCAAAACAGCATGGTACTGGTACCAAAATAGGCATATAGACCAATGGAACAGAACAGAGGCCTCAGAAATAACGCCACACATCTACAACCATCTGATCTTTGACAAACCTGACAAAACAGGCAATGGGGAAAGGATTTCCTATTTAATCAATGGTGCTGGGAAAACTGGCTAGCCATATGCAGAAAACTGAAACTTCCTTACACCTTCCTTACACCTTGTACAAAAATTAACTCAAGATGAATTAAAGACTTAAATGTAAGACCTAAAACCATAAAAACCCTAGAAGAAAACCTAGGCAATACCATTCAGGACATAGGCATGGGCAAAGACTTCATGACTAAAACACCAAAAGCAATGGCAACAAAAGCCAAAATTGACAAATGAGATCTAATTAAACTAAAGACTTCCTGCACAGCAAAAGAAACTATCATCAGGGTGAACAGGCAACCTACAGAGTAGGAGAAAATTTTTGCAATCTATCCATCTGACAAAGGGCTAATATCCAGAATCTACAAGGAACTTAAACAAATTTACAAGAAAAAAAAAAAAACCATCAAAAAGTGGGCGAAGGATATGAACAGGCACTTCTCAAAAGAAGATGTTTATGTGGCCAACAAGCATATGAAAAAAGTTCATCATCACTGGTCATTAGAGAAATGCAAATCAAAACCACAATGAGATACCATCTCACGCCAGTTAGAATGGCAATCATTAAAAAGTAAGGAAACAACAGATGCTAGAGAGGATGTGGAGAAATAGGAATACTTTTACACTGTTGGTGGGAGTGTAAATCAGTTCAACCATTGTGGAAGACAGTGTGGCGATTCCTCAAGGATCTAGAACTAGAAATACTATTTGATCCAGCAATCCCATTAGAGGGCATATATCCAAAGGATTATAAATCATTCTACTATAAAGACACATGCACACGTATGTTTATTGCAGCACTATTCACAATAGCGAAGACTTGGAACCAATCCAAATGCCCATCAGTGATAGACTAGATAAAATGTGGCACATATACACCATGGAATACTATGCAGCCATAAAAAAGGATGAGCTCATGTCCTTTGCAGGGACATGGATGAAACTGGAAACCATTATTCTCAGCAAACTAACACAGGAACAGAAAACCAAACACCATATGTTCTCACTCATAAGTGGGAGTTGAACAATGAGATCACATGGACACAGGGAGGGGAACATCACACACCGGGGCCTTTCAAGGGGTGGGGGGCTAGGAGAGGGATAGCATTAGGAGAAATACCTAATGTAGATGATGAGTTGATGGGTGCAACAAACCGCACGTTCTGCACATATATCCCAGAACTTAAAGTGTAATTTAAAAAAAAAAGAAAAAGTTAAGGACTTTGGTCATAACAATGAACAAAGCCTACTGCTGGCCGGGCGCAGTGGCTTATGCCTGTAATCCAAGCACTTTGGGAGGCTGAGGAGGGTGGATCACCTGAGGTCAGCAGTTCTAGACCAGCCTGACCAACATGGTGAAACCCCATCTCTACTAAAAAAATAGAAAAAATTAGCTGGGCATGTTGGCTTATGCCTGTAATGCCAGCTACTTGGGAGGCTGAGGCAGGAGAATTGCTTGAACCCAGGAGGTGGAGGTTGCAGTGAGCCGAGATTGCGCCATTGCACTCCAGCCTGGGCAACAAGAGCGAAACTCCATCTCAAAAACAAAACAAAACAACAAAACAAAACCTACTGCTTATACAGTATAGTACTTAGACCTTTTTCCGGATTCCTCTGTACCTGCTTCTTGGTAAATGAAAACTGACTACATTTCTTTTCTTTTTCTTTTTTTCTTTTCATTAATCTAAGAAAAATTGGCCACATTTCTCAGACTGGAGACTGTATACTACCTGGGACGTCTCAGACAACTTGTCCATATTCTTACCCAGGGTCACTAGTTGCACATAGCACTTCTATGTGGGAAAGAGAGAAAGATCCACAACAAAGTGAGCCAACTAAAGGCCGAGCATTGGGGGCTCACACCTCTAATCCTGGCACTTTTAAAGGCTGAGGTGGGCGGATCACTTGAGATCAGGAGTTGAAGACCAGCCTTGCCAACGTGGTGACTCCATCTCTACTAAAAATACAAAAATTAGCCAGGCGTGGTGGGCGCCTGTAATCCAGCTTCTCTGGAGGCTGGGGCAGGAGAATCGTGAAGCCGGGAGGCGGACATTACAGTGAGCCGAGATCGCGCCATCGCACTCCAGCCTGGACTAGTGACAGAGTAAGACTCCGTCTCAAAACAAAACAAAGCGAGCCAACTAGAAAAAGGTACCCCTTTCTGCATAATGATACAGCCCCACTTAGGTATTTCAGACCTGGATTTTAACCAAAGGCAGCAGCTCTGCTCCCATTCTGCCTCTGTCCAAGGATCTTGTTCTCCTCCTTTAACTTGCATTTCTCTCCCACCCATCTTTCTCCCCTTTCTAAAATGTGTCGTGCTTACCCCCTCTCCTCCCCAGATGGTGGCAGAGGCAGGCATTGGTCCCTGAAGTTGCCAGCCCTTACTTGCCCTATGCCTCAAGCTCTGGGGTTTACTGAAGTATTCTATTTAGTTGTATACCATTGTGGTTTCGTAGGTCTGGGAAAGCTTTTTGGCCCTGCTCGCTTCAGTTCAGTTCAGGTGCCCACCATCATGGTTCTTTGAGACGTCCTCTAAGTGACCATTCTGTATTGTCCAACATGAGTAACCACTCTTTTCTTCTGAAAGTTCTGTGCCCCTGGCTTTGCAGAGTTCATCTACCCTATCCTGTGGTTTTTGTTTGGGTTTAGTCCAGGACCCCTCCCACCCCATCCCGATGGGTGTTACTCATGTAGACTTAGCTGTCATCTTCACATTCGACATAGTTCCTTTGTATGCTCAGTCCTGTACAAGGAGCCCCTCACTCCACAATTAGAGATGAGACTTAAAAGCTGAATGTTCCTACTACTTCATATCTTCTAAAACGGCCTTAATTTAAAAACAAAAGAATATAACAAGTGTTGGCAAGGATGTGAGAAATTGGAACACTGTATATTACTGATGGGAACATAAAATGCTGCTGTGGGAAAATGTTTGGTGGTTCCTTAAAAAGTTAAAAATGGAATTAGTACACCAGCCAGTGCCTTAGTCCATTCATGCTGCTATAACAAAGGATCTTAGACTGGGTAATTTATAATAACAAAAATTCATTTCTTACAGTTCTAGAGGCTGGAAGGTCCAAGATCAAGGTGCCAGCAGGTTGGGGGTCTGGCAAGGGCTCCCTGCTTCAAAGACGGAGTATATGCTACACTCATATGGTAGGAAGGGTGAATACCTCCATCAGACCTCTGTTAGAAGAGCACTAATCCAATTTAACACCTCCAAATGCCTCACCTCTTAGTACAGTTGTGTGCTGGGGATACGTTCTGAGAAATGTATTGTCAGGAGATTTTGTCATTCTATAACATTATAGACCATACTTACACAAACCTAGATGGTATAGCTTTGTACACACCCAGGCTATGTGGTATGGCCTATTGCTCATAGGCTATAAACCTGTACAACATGTTACTGTACTGGACACTGTAGGCAACTGTAACACAACAGTAAATATTTGTGTATTTAAGCCTATCTAAACCTGGAAAAATGTGGCATTAAAGCTCCGTTATAATATGGGTCCACTGTCATATATGTGGCTCATCGTTGACTGAAATGTCATTATGTGGCAAATTAATGATACTGTCACATTGATGATTAAGTTTTTTTTTTTTTTTTTTTTTGAGACGGAGTCTCGCTCTGTCGCCCGGGCTGGAGTGCAGTGGCCGGATCTCAGCTCACTGCAAGCTCCACCTCCCGGGTTTACGCCATTCTCCTGCCTCAGCCTCCGGAGTAGCTGGGACTACAGGCGCCCGCCACCTCGCCCGGCTAGATTTTGTATTTTTTTAGTAAAGACGGGGTTTCACCATGTTAGCCAGGATGGTCTCGATCTCCTGACCTCATGATCCGCCCGTCTCGGCCTCCCAAAGTGCTGGGATTACAGGCTTGAGCCACCGCGCCCGGCCGATTAAGTTTTAACATATGAATTTTGTGTATGGGGGTGACACATTCAGATCATAGTATCCAGCAACCATTAATGTATGAATAGATAAACTAAATGTAGTATATCCTTTCAATGGAATGTTATTCAGCCATAAAGAAGAATAAGGTACTGGTACATGCTGTAATATGGATGAACCTTAAAAACATTATGCTAAGTGAAAAAATAAGCTAGATACAAAAGGTCATATATTGTGTGATTCCACTTATGTTATGTGAAATATTTAGAACAGGTAAAATCATAGAGACAAAAGGCAGATTGGTGGTTGCCAGGGGCTGAGGGAGGAAGAAATGAGGAGTGACTGCTTAATGTGAATAGTGTTTCTTTTTGGGGTGATGGAAACATTTTGGAACTAGATAGAGGTGATGGTTGCCCATTATGAATGTACTAAATGCCACTGAATTGTACACTTTAAAATGGTTAGCTTTATGGTATGTGAATTTCACCTCAATTTTTTAAAGTTCAGAAAAAAAAAAAAAAAAGGCTATGAGTCTGTGAAACAAAAAACCTCAAAATCAACCAAACAAAAGTAAGTTACAAAATTAGGGATGAGGGCCGGACGTGGTGGCTCACGCCTGTAATCCCAGCACTTTGGGAGGCCAAGGCGGGCAGATCACGAGGTCAGGAGATCGAGACCATCCTGGCTAACATGGTGAAACCCCGTCTCTACTAAAAATACAAAAAAAAATTAGCCGGGCGTGGTGGCAGGCACCTGTAGTCCCAGCTACTCGGAAGGCTGAGGCAGGAGAATGGCATGAACCTGGGAGGCGGAGCTTGCAGTGAGCTGAGATGTGCCGCCGCACTCCAGCCTGGGCAACAGAGTGAGACTCCGTCTCAAAAAAAAAAAAAAAAAAATTAGGGAGGAGGTTCCAGTATGACCGTCACTGGCCACATGTAGCTGACTGTTGAGCACAGGAAATGTGTCTAGCCCAAACTGAGGCTTGTGAAATTTACACTGATCTTCAAGGCTTTCGTGTGAACAAAATAACATAAATTAGGCTGGGCGCAGTGATAAACTAGACTGGGTGTGGTGACTCATGCCTATAATCCCAGCATTTTGGGAGGCTGAGGCAGGAGGATTGCTTGAGGCCAGGAGTGTGAGATCAGCCTGGGCAACATAGTGAGACCCCCATCTCTACCAAAAAAAAAGTAATAATAATAAATAAAGTCAGGCATGGTGGTGCATGCCTGTAATCCTAGCTATTCAAGAGGCTGAGACAGGAGGCTCCCTTAAGCCTGGAAGTTGGAGGCTGCAGCGAGCTGATCCTGCCACTGCACTCTAGCCTGGTTGACAGAGTAATACCCTGTCTCTAAGAAAAAAAAAAAAAGGAAACTATGTCATTAATGATATTTAATAGTGATTACATGTTCAAATGACAATATTTTGAGTACACTGCCTTAAATAAGATAGATTATTAAAATTTTTAAAAAGTTGAATGCCCATGGAGACATAACAGAGAGGCTTAAATCCATACCAAAGTCTGCAAGATAAAATGATATCATTTTAAAGCTGGGAAGAAACTTTCGAATATAATCTTTACTTAAAATAGGTTTTGGGG
>NW_016809668.1:1702717-1709495 GCF_001698545.2 Rhinopithecus bieti
AAAAAAAAAAAAAAAAAAAAAAATAGGTTTTGGTTAGGATGAGAAAGCTGACAAAGGGCGACTAAGGGGGAAACTAGAAAGAGTCCTCACTTTGTGTAGGCCCAGGGGAAAGGGCTAGCCTGGCTGGGGAGGATTACTGGGAGCTGGACAATGTCTAGTCTTTTTGATGCCTTCATTAAACTTTTTTTTTTTTTTACCTTTATTTAATACAGACTTTATCTTTAAAAACGCAAATGCGGGTGGGCATAGTGGCTCATGCCTATAATCCCAGTGCTTTGGGAGGACTGAGGCGAGTGGATCACCTGAGGTCAGGAGTTCAAGACCAGCCTGGCCAACATGGTGAAACCCCGTCTCTACTAAAATACAAAAATTAGCTGGGTGTGGTGGTGAGTGCCTGTAATCCCAGCTACTCAGGAGGCTGAGGCAGAATAATTGCTTGAATCCGGGAGGCGGAGGTTGCAATGAGCTGAGATCGTGCCAAAGAGCTCCAGCCTGGGCTGTAAGAAACAAACTCTGTCTCAAAAAAAAAAAAAAAAAAGTAAACACAGCCAGGGATGGTGGCATGTGCCTAGTCCCAGCTACTTGGGAGGCTGTGGTGGGAGGATCACTTCAGCCCAGCCTGGACAGCATAGCTAGACCAAGTCTCTTAAAAAAAGATTATGAAAAAAAAGTAAGTGCAAGTAAATTAGAATGATTCATAATTAACGTTGCAATGAGAATTACTGGTTCATTGAATCAAGAGGAGCTTGGGCAGCTTTCATAGACTGCAGTGCTTTTATAGCTGCTCCTATGATCAAAGAAGCAGCGGGGAGCCCCTTAAATGGTCATTTTAAAAGTTTTAAGTTCTCCTGATTGTGTATCTATAGTCAAAAAAAGTGTAAGAGGCTGGGTGTGGTGGCTCATACCTGCAATCCCAGCATGTTGGGAGGCTGAGGCAGGCAGATCACCTGAGGTCAGGAGTTCAAGACCAGCCTGGCCAACATGGTGAAACCTTGTCTTACTAAAAATACAAAAATTAGCCAGGCATGGTGGTGGGTGCCTGTAGTCCTAGCTACTCGGGAGGCTGAGGCAGGAGAATTGCTTGAACTCGGGAGGTAGAGGTTGCAGTGAGCCGAGATTGTGCCGCTGCACTTCAGCCTTCCAGCCTGGGTGACAGAGTGAGACTCCATCTCAAAGAAAAAAGAAAGAAAAAACGTGCAAGAGCTTAAACAAGATATATGACCATGTTTATCCCAGTTTGCAAGGACATACTTGGAAGAGGCCACTTTATTTTTTGCCTTTTTTACTTAATTCTCATCTTTCTGTCTTACATTTTTTTCCTGCAGATCAGCAATGTCTTATTTTTCATTTTACCGCCCATCTGCATGTGCTTGTTTCGTCAGTATGCAACATGCTTCAACAGCGGCATCTACTTAATCTGGACTCTTTTAGTTGTAGTGGGTAAGTGGAGTCGTTTGGGAACACGGACTTAACAGGGTGTTGGGAGGGTAGAAGGAATCCCACACACTTCCTGTCCCCTTTGAACATAATGTTTTGTAAACTAAAGTCACTCTGAGGTCTTAGCAAACTTTTTTTCCCACTTACGTGATGGCAAAAGGACTCTTGAATGCAGGCTTGATAACAAGCTTGGCATTACTATCACTTGCGTGCGTTTGAGACTTCATTTGTGTAGTAGCTATTGGGGCTATGCCAGTGCAATTTTCTGAACGTCTGAAGAAAGTCTTATGAAACAATTGATCTCTGGGGAGACTGGTTTCTAATGGACTAAAATTAAAGAAGAAAATGTAGATGTTTGATCCCTCATTGTTTTGTGAAATACTTGTGTCATTTCCATTTCCTCCGACAGGCAGGCTGGGAATTCTTAACAGTGAGGGACTGTTGAATTTTATTTACTGCCTCTTCCCAGAAAGGCTCAGTGGATGAAGACAGAATGTGTTTCACTGTGGAGTTGTTAAAGTTCTGATGTGCTGATATTTGGGCCCTAGTTGAAATCCTCTTTCTAGACTTGAGGTGTGCGTGCCTGGGTGGTGTGAGTTTCTTTCTTCAGTTTCTTTTTTCAGAGGGAGAGAGTGATCTGGTGACTGTGATAACTATTGGTGAAAGGACTATCCTTAAGCAGTGTATTGAATTTGTGTCTCTTCTGTGGTGACCTTTTTTTATTGGTTGTAATTGATTCTAGGAATTGGATCTGTCTACTTCCATGCAACCCTTAGTTTCCTGGGTCAGATGCTTGATGAACTTGCAATCCTTTGGGTTCTGATGTGTGCTTTGGCCATGTGGTTCCCCAGAAGGTATCTACCAAAGATCTTTCGGAATGACCGGTAAGCTTGCACTAAACATTTTTGCATTTACCACTAGGTGTAGTACCCAATATAACAACGTATATATGAAGAAAAATAGCACATGATTGAACTCAGCCTAGTGATGAGCTTATCATATTCTTGTTCAATATCTATTGATTGTTTTTATGATCTGACAATATAAGTAAACTGACAGATTAAAGAGGGAATTTTAATAATGCTTGGGGAAGAACTGATATAACATTAGGGACAAAAGTCAAATAGTGCCCTTGTTTGATATGAGCAAGAGTGGAAAGACCTTCAGTGGAGGCGGCATTACTGAATTCAATACTCTTTGATTTTCTGCTAGAACATTTATTTGAGACTAATCTAACTCTACCAGTTTCATACATCTGAAGTAGAATCCAGACTGATGAACTGGTTCTTGGAGCTACAGATACTGTAGTTTTCAAGTTGTCTTTTTTTTTTTTTGCTTCCGATGAGAGCTGTGCACCTGTGTGTGTGTGTGTGCGCACACACACACACTCATATACTGTATATATGTTCAAATTGGAAACCCAGAATTTCAGGAAGGGATGCATTTTAATAGCCATTGTGTTAGGGTTATACAGGTATTCATCCAGTAAATATTTTTCAACACTTGTATTTTACTATGCATTTTTCTAGGCACTGGAATATCACAGGTAAACAAAACAGCAGAGTCTAATGAGCTTACACTGAAGTTGGGGAGATTACAAATCAACAAGCAAGCAAGTAAATAATGTAATGTTAGGATATGTCAGGTACTGTGATGAAAAGTGAAGCTGATAAGGGTATAGTGGTGACTTAATTTGCTGATTTAGAGTTTGGTCAGAGAAAGTCTTTCTGAGGAGCTATGTGAGGTTTGTTACTATCTAGAGGCACAGAGGAGATTCGGCCCAATAAAGATAAGAAATGCTCGTGGAACATATTACCCACATTTTCTGTAGAACACTGTTTTGTCAAAATATACATATATGGCTAAATAGTCTAAAACTATGGATTCAGTGAAGCAAACGGTATGTGCCCATGGAAGAGTTATATCAGGAAAAGAAAATAATTCATTACAGTTTTACTGGCACTATGAAAAGGAACAGGAGCTGTACAGCTGCTGAGAACTAAGGCTGCTATCTGTGGACTGAAATGGAGAAGTGTCTATGAAAAATGCTGGCTGCAAGGGGCACATTATATAATTGTATATGTGATATCCTAATTTTAGAATGAATGAACTAAACTCTTTCTGAGTATGTTTTTGTATTAGCACAAAAATGCCTGGGAGGTGAGGACACCTAACTACAGCCATTGGCTGTTCTTGGGCGTTGCAGCAGAGAGGAACAGCCACTTTTACTTTTCATCTGAACTGGTTGACTTTTTTTTTTTTTTTTGCAAAATTAACACATTAATCTTTCTTGCTTGCTTTCTTGCTTTCTCTCTCTCTCTTTCTCTCTTTCTCTTTTTCTTTCTTTCCTTCCTCTTTCTTTCTCTCTTTCTCTCTTTCTCCTTTTCTCCCTTTCTTTCTCTCTTTCCTTTTTTCCTTTCCTTCTTTTCTTTCCTTTCCTTCTTTCCCTTCCCCTCCGTCCCCTCCTNCCTCCCTCCCTCCCTTCCTTCCTTCCTTCCTTCCTTCCTTCCTTCCTTCCTTCTTTTCTTTCTTTTCTTTCATCTGACTCTGTGCCTAGGCTGCAGTGCAGTGGAGCTGTCTTGGCTAAATGCCACCTCAACCTCTCCAGGGTCAGGTGATCCTCCCACCTCAGCCTCCCCAGGAACTGGGACTACAGGTGCACGCCACCATGCCTGGCTAATTTTTGTATTTTTTATAGAGAAGGGGCCTTGTTATGTTGCCCAGGCTGGTCTTAAACTCCTGGGCTCAAGCAATCTGCCCACCTCGCCCTACGAAAGTGCTGGGACTACAGATGTGAACCACTGCACCTGGCCTAATTTTTTTTTTTTTTAAATAGAGACAAGGTCTCGTCATGTTGCCCAGGCTGGTCTCAAACTCCTGGGTTCAAGTGATCTTCCCCTCTTGGCCTCCCAAAGTGCTGGGATTATAGGTGTGAGCCTCCGCACTTGGCCATGGCCTAATTTTAAATACTAAATATTTATTTTAAAATGAGATAGGGAGAAAACATACTTTAATTAGATTCGCTGTACAATCTTATTCTGGGAAGCAGGATTTGAATTGAATAGTATTATCTCTGAGTGTCCACTAGCAGATAGAAGTACTCTCAAGAAGGTTACTTATCAGAAAATAAAAGTGAGAGAGTGAAAGGGCGGGGGTGGGAGGCGGAGAAAGAGAGAGAGAGAAAGAGAGCAAGGGAGTGAGAGACAGAGAAAGGGCTGTTGACAAGTAGAAGTCCCTCATCTCAGATGAAAAGTGGTTCTCCATCTTGGTGAGGCCTTCTAATCAGCAGGGAAAATATGCTTTCAAATGTGGCCAGGTTGGTTTATGCTGTCACCAGTTTCCAGTCATGTTTAGTTTCCTTGTTCAACTTTTTAAGAGAAGCCTTGGGAGGCAAGGAAGGGGTTAAGGATGCAGGTGGAGGTAGAGGGCACCAGGTAGGGTCATGAGGTGGTTCTGTAGGTAGGGACCTTTTGACTCTGCCTGAGAAACAAGCCATTTACCCTTTGACTTTTCCTTCTGTCTTGAAAGGTACCCACCGGTCACCACCATGCTTTCTCTAAACCTGGTGTACGTTACATTGAGAGCTGAGGAATCACTTTTCTCAGATAACTTATTTTTCAAGTCTGAGTAAGAAATTGAAGAAATGGAAATAAAGGTGTTGTGTATGTGTTTGTGGCATTCTGGAGGCCTGGATTGAAATTCCAAGAGACAGTTTTTAATGTATTACTTATAGAAAACTTTTTTTTCTTTTCTTTTCTGGGTTCTTGGAGGTAGGAGGAATGTTGTTTGAGCAGGAAAGAAGAAAATAGGGTGATGACATTGGTAGTTAAAGCTTACCAACTTTAATAATGAAAACTGAGCCTGTTGAGGTGGTGCACGCCTGTAGTCCCAGCCACTCAGGAAGCTGAGGCAGGAAGATTTCTTGAGCCCAGGATCTTGAGCCCAGCCTGGGCAACACAGTGAAACCGCATTTAAAAAAAATAGAAAAAAATAATGAAAACACATTGTGAGGCAGAGTTGTCTGTGACTGTAGGGGAGTTTTTCATCACCAGCAGCCTGCAGCATTTCTCTGGGGAAGATGTGATGATATAGCCACTCTGTCCTCCTCTGGAGGCACTGGATACCATATGTGTATATATCCCTGGCTTTGGAAACGATCCGGGTTGAATCCTAGCTTTACAACTTGTGAACTGTATGACTTGTCTTGACTCTTTCTATTTCCCTATCTGTAAAATTAAGTACATAATAGTGTTCATCTTTGAGACGATCCTGTAGGGCACTTAGCATAATACTAAGCAACATAGAGAGGGCTCAAAGTTAGCTTTCCTGACTGCCTGGGGCATGGAGAGGAGAGTTCTGCCTAGCATTTCTGAGATATGCGTACAAATTGATGGAGATAATGGACATTGAAAATTTTAATGAGCAAAGAAATAAAAGGTGCATGTTAAGGAAAAAGTAAAGATTTCAACTCTATTTGCACATCTTCAATTTTCCAGTGACCAGGGAGGGCAAAAAGGCCAAGCCCCTTTGCATGTACTTCACTCCCCATGACATGGGACAGGTGGCAGCTCTGCAGTGGAAGTGGCAGACCAAACCAAAAAAATCATGTCAAAATCAGGATTTCTATAGATCAAGGATTTCCAGTTTATCTGCCTGAACTTACCAAATAGTAAACAAATTATCTCCTTTTCTTTCTTTCTCCCTTCCCTCCCTTCCCTCTCTCTCTCCTGTCTACCTGCCTGCCTGGCCCTCCCTCCCTCCCTCCCTTCCTTCCTCCCTTCCTTCCTTCCTTTTTTCTTTTCTTTTCTTTTCTTTTTCTTTATGTTTTTCTTTTCTTCTTGATCTAGACTTTGCTGGAATATTCTTTTTTTTTTCTTTCTTTTTTTTTGAGACAAGAGTTTCACTCTTATTGCCCAGGTTGGAGTGCAGTAGTACGATCTCGGCTCACTGTAACCTCTGCCTCCCAGGTTCAAGCGATTGTCCTGCGTCAGCCTCCTGAGTCGCTGGGATTCTAGGCGCATGCCACCACATGTGGCTGATTTTTGTATTTTTAGTAGAGACGGGGTTTTGCCATGTTGGTCAGGCTGGTCTTGAACTCCTCACCTCAGGTGATCTGCCCGCATTGGCCTCCCAAAGTGCTGGGATTACAGGCATGAGCCACCACATCTGGCCTTAGCTGGAATATTCTAAACACACATTAAAAATCGTTTTAATGTGAGATTTTTGGAGAAGAGACAGTAGAGTGTGGTGGCTGAGTTTGGATTAGACAACATAGCTTTGAATAACAATTCACTTAAAAAAAAAAAAAGGCTCTGGGACCCCATTTTGCTTGTCCATATAG
>NW_016809668.1:1709945-1716349 GCF_001698545.2 Rhinopithecus bieti
CATGGTTTTTCTTTTCTTTTCTTTTTTTTTCTTTTCTTTTCTTTTCTTTTCTTTATGTTTTCTTTTCTTCTTGATCTAGACTTTGCTGGAATATTCTTTTTTTTTTCTTTCTTTTTTTTTGAGACAAGAGTTTCACTCTTATTGCCCAGGTTGGAGTGCAGTAGTACGATCTCGGCTCACTGTAACCTCTGCCTCCCAGGTTCAAGCGATTCTCCTGCGTCAGCCTCCTGAGTCGCTGGGATTCTAGGCGCATGCCACCACATGTGGCTGATTTTGTATTTTAGTAGAGACGGGGTTTTGCCATGTTGGTCAGGCTGGTCTTGAACTCCTCACCTCAGGTGATCTGCCCGCATTGGCCTCCCAAAGTGCTGGGATTACAGGCATGAGCCACCACATCTGGCCTTAGCTGGAATATTCTAAACACACATTAAAATCGTTTTAATGTGAGATTTTGGAGAAGAGACAGTAGAGTGTGGTGGCTGAGTTTGGATTAGACAACATAGCTTTGAATAACAATTCACTTAAAAAAAAAAAAAGGCTCTGGGACCCCATTTTGCTTGTCCATATAGTGGAGATGACAAAAGTATCTTCCTGATGCGGTCAGAAATACATGAGAAAATTACATAAGGTACAGTGGCTCACACAGAGTAAAGACTCAATAGGTTCTGGTGGTTATTATGAATGGCTTATGGACAAGTGGTTCTTTTTTTTTTTTTTTTTTCTGTTTTTTGTTTGTTTGTTTGTTTTGAGATGAAGTCTTGCTCTGTTGCCCAGGCTAAAGAGCAGTGGTGTGATCTTGGCTCACTGAAACCTCTGCCTCCTGGGTTCAAGTGATTCTCCTGCCTCAGTCTCCCAAGTAGCTAGAATTACAGGCACCTGTCACCACGCCCAGCTAATTTTTGTATTTTTAGTAGAGACAGGGTTTCACCAGATTGGCCAGGCTGGTCTTGAACTCCTGACCTCAAGTGATCTGCTTGCCTTGGCCTCACAAAGTGCTGGAATTACAGGCATGAGCCACTGCGCCTGGCCTGAATTTTTTATTGATATATAATAGTTGCACATATTTTATATAGGGAAATTATTAATGTTCATTATGTCAATAGGATATAAATGTTGGGTTTATAGAAAAAAAAACGTACTTTCATCTTGCCTAGAATGTCCTGAGACTCTTCAGGACATATACTCAATTGCTCATGGTTATTAATAATTTTAGATATTTTATTTTGAGAAAAAAATGAGAACAAGGAACTATTATAGGCTAATTGTATCTATTTTGTTTTGTTTTGTTTTTTGGAGACAGAATCTCATTCTGTTGCCCAGGCTGAAGTGTAGTGGCACAATCACAGCTCACTGCAACCTCTGGCTCCTGTGCTCACGTGATCCTCCTGCCTCAGCCTCCCAAGTGACTGGGACCACAACTGCCTGTCACTGCACCTGGCTAATTTTTTTTTTTTTTTTTTTTTTTTTTTTGTAGAGACAAGGTTTTATTGTGTTGCCCAGGCTGGTCTCAAACTCCTGGGCTCAAGAGATCCTCCCACCTTGGCCTCCCAAAGTGCTGGGATAACAGGCATGAGCCACTGTGCCCAACCTTGTATCCACTTCTTAAATAATTTGTTCTTCTGTAGTTTTTATGATTTTATCTTTAGAAAATATCAGGACAGCCTTCACTTTAATCTACTTTATTTTTCGAATCTTGAATAGCAAGGGAGCAGTCTGGGATCTGCCTGCCCTGCTAGCATTCTTGCTGGATGACTTGAGGCTGGAATCTTAAACTCTCTGGGCCTTAGTGCTTTAGTTATGAAATAACAGGGTTGGACTACCCCTCTGAGGTCCCTTTCATGACCAAATGCTATAGTGCTGTGACTATCAAGGGCTGGCTGTTCTAAATAGATTAAGTTTTGGTAGCTTATAGCAGTAGATCTTAACCAGGGACATTTACAATTCTATGCGACATTTAGAAATCTTGTGGACATGTTTTTGGTGGTCATTATGATGGGAGGTTTTATCATCTATAAATTTTATTTCATTTCAGAAATGAAATTACCACTGCTTTAAAGGGTAGCCAGTGATAGTTGTTTTCAAGCCTATACCCTGTGTTCCTTTTACTTTAGTAAAAAAGCCAATGATAGTAGTTTTCAAGCCTGAAAACAAAGTTTTACTTTGGTAAAAAAGGACACAGGATATAGGCTTGAAAACCACTGTTTTAAAGGGTAGTTAGTGATAATAGTAGCAGCTTTACTATGAAAATATTTTGATGATGGTACTGAGTTATTCGATTTTGGATTACAGAATACAGGAAGCAGTGGTGCTAAGGGTTTCCTGACCTTGTGTTTCAGTGTGAGACCCTAATGGGCTGGAAAGTTGAAATAGGACCAGAGGCTGTCATCAATCACAGTTTAGAAAAACACCCTGCTGAGGCCTCTTACTCCTGGATATTTCTAGCTCTCTTGTACCCAGGGCCTCTGTTGACTCTGGGGTGTGCTGGGCTGGCTGGCTGTCTTTCTGCTGGCCACATGGCCTCTGTTTACTTCTCCCGGCTGTTTGTGTTCACAGGATGTCCTTGTTGGCCTGCACATTCCTGTACACCTTCTGGACCTGACATGGGGAGGCGTCTGCAGATGACCTCTCTAAAGAAAGCATGTTTTGCAGCTGGCTGCAGTGGCTCATGCCTGTAATCTCAGCACTTTGGGAGGCTGAGGTCAGGAGTTTGAGACTAGCCTGGCCAGCATGGTGAAACCCCATCTCTACTAAAAATACAAAATTTAGCTTAGTGTGGTGGCGGGCGCCTGTAATCCCAGCTACTTGGGAGGCTGAGGCAGGAGAATCGCTTGAACCCAGGAGGCGGAGGTTTCAGTGAGCTGAGATCGTGCCACTGCTCTCTAGCCTGGGTAGCAGAGTGAGACTCTGTCTAAAACAAAACAAAACAACAACAACAACAAAACCCATGTTTTTTTAAGCTTACTGCCTTTAAACCATTTGGCAGTACTCTGTGGAGCTTTTGGTGATTGCAACAGCAGCTCAGTCACATTTTCCCTGAGAGTATGATATCAACAACAATAATATTATTTAAAGTAGTGTTTATTTTTAAAATGATGGTAAGGATAATAGTAATAATGCATTTTATTAGCACATAACATGTACCAGGCACTGTGTTAATGCTTACAAGAACACTGTGAGGCAGAGCGTCTTAATTTTTATGTGGGAAAGGCTCAAAGAGTTGAGTTACTTGCCAAAGGTCTCACAGCTGCTAAGCAATGCAAGCAGGATTTGAATGCATATCGGTCTCACTGAACACCTATGCCTTGAATCACTCTGTTGCCCTCTCTGACCTGTGCCTAGTTCTTAAACCACTGGGTACAGAGAGGTGATGCACTCTGGACATTTCTGATTATGTGTTTATCCTAACGAAAAGGCCAAATTGCCTTGGCATGTGTCAAACCCAGTGGAAGAGTTCTTGTGGGTCCCCAAGGGCCCTGCACGTGATGGCTGTGGACCGTCACCCTGAGGCTGGAGCGGGCGGCCTTTCCTCCAGTAGATGAAGAACACCAGCCGAGGCCAGGAGAAAAACATGCCTCTCCTGAGGATTAGCTGCCTGGAGCCTTTCCCACATGTATTTTTTCCTCTGGTAGAGGTTCAGAGCTATAATTCCTGTTCATTCCAGTCTGAAAGTTGGCAGCTTGATCAATGATTTCCTGTGCCTTGATGATGAATGGCTTTCCTATTTAAAAGATAAATTTGTATTTTGAGGGTTCAATGCCCTTTAATTTCTTTATAATGGAATTTCATTCAAATTGGCTTCCTAACTGTGACCTGTTCCAGGGGCTTTTGGCCAAAGTAAATTGTGCTAATGAGGAATAACAGAAACTTCAGGAAAATCATGTACTCCTAAATTTAAGTCATGAATGAGGCCTTAGAAATCGTCTCGTCCAGGCTTTTCGTTTTACAGATAAGGAAATGGGTCCCAGGGAAAAAAAAAAGAGCATGTCTAGGATCACGTCGCCACTTCTGGCTCTTTCTACTGAAATGACCTCCACTGAGGGGTGTGAAGATAGTATCAATTATTTGTCTTAAGACTTGTCATTTCAAAACCTTGTCCATGTAGATTCTAGTGCATACTAGACTTGTAGGTTGTCAGTAAATATAGACTATTTTTTCTTAGTCTATTGAAATTTTTTCTTAAAACTTTTTTTGGGTGTGCTAGACACATAGGACAATTTTTCTTTTAAACTAGGATGCTTTATGATTTGTGAATGGTCTCTGTTTTACTTATGAAAGTTATACATGTTCACTTTGTAGAACAGAGGGTGATAAACTACGTCCTGTGGGCCAAAAGGGTTCTGTTTTGCACATCAGGTTTTATTGGCTCCCAGCCATGCCCATTCATTTACTTATTCTCTGTAACGACAGAGCTGAGTAGCTGTGGCAGAGACCTTAGGACCTGCAAATCCTATATATATATATGTGTGTGTGTGTGTGTGTGTATGTGTGTATGTATATATGATTTATTAAATATTGATGTTTAATATAATTACACATATTTATTAATGCATATATTTAATTATATATTTATACTTATATATAACCATATAGTTATACTATATTTAGATATGGATAATATAGTTATATATAACTATATACTATATATTCTTTATACTTATATATAAAAACATGTATTTAATTTAAAATATATATATATAATTTATTTTATTTTTAGGTTATAGCTCACTGTAACCTCAAACTCCTGGGCTCAGGCCACCCTCCCACTTTGGCCTCCCAAAGCGCTAGGATTACAGATGTGAGCCACCATACCCAGCCCAAACCCAAAAATCCTTTATAGAAAAAAATTGCTAAACCCTGCTGTAGAACATCTGAAAAAATACAGAGAACTCGAACATCTAAAAAAATACAGAAAAATCGCACGAAGAAAACAGTTATCCGTATCTCACCCTCAGTGATGTAGGTTGAGTGTAATTTTACCATTCTCATGGCTAAATATTTTGAAAATCTCTGATTATTTCCTAAGGATAAGTTGCTTGAAGTGGAATTCCTAAGCCAGTGAGTGTGAGTGGCTTTTTGAACCTTGGTACTTAGCGCAGAATTTCGTTTCAGCCTGCATTTCTGGCAATGCCTGTACCTTGCTAACATTAAACAAACAAACAATAATTCCTTTTCTAATGGATTTGGTTTTGTTTTCATGGATTCAGGGGTAGGTTCAAGGTGGTGGTCTGTGTCCTGTCTGCAATTACAACGTGCCTGGCATTTGTCAAGCCTGCCATCAACAACATCTCTCTGATGACCCTGGGAGTTCCTTGCACTGCACTGCTCATCGCAGAGCTAAAGAGGTAGGTGCCGTCATTCCTGCCTACCCTTTAGCTATCCCTGTGCTGGGGAAACACCAGCTCGGGGCTTCTTTGCTGTCCTGCAGCCGAAGAAGAGTTTTATTCCTCATGAAGAGTTAGTTGCTGACGGCTGGATGGAAGCAGGTTTGATGGTTTGGTTCAAAATGCTAATAATCTCATTTTCAGTAAGAGGGGAGCAGCTGTTTTGCAGATGCAGTGCATCCCACTGATCACAAGCTAGCTTACCAGGACCATCTCAGCACCTAGACCAGGCTGTCTAGACTTAATTCTGTAGAAAGGAAAAGTCCTAGAAAGGTTATTGCATTCACACACAGAAGGAAAAGAGAAAGGGGGCAGGGAAAATGAGTTTGTATCTATAAGGAAATATGCACGTCAGGTCAACTGCAGTTGACTGTGATACTTTCTTTGAGGCTTAGTGTTTCATTTACAATCTATTAGGCAAAGGTTTTGCTCTTTGCACTAGCATTTTCCTTTGGGAACTTGTGTATTCAGAGTTCAGGTTGATATCCAGAAACATTTTCGTTTAGCGCTTCTTGGTGCATCATTGTCCTCTTCTAGACCCAGCTGAAGTACATCTAATCACTACCCTTATTTTCATGCTCTTTGAAAACACTTCTTTTTATTTCCAGCCATTTAAAGAATGCTTTTTTTTTTTGAGATGGAGTCTCGCTCTGTCATCCAGGCTAGAATGCAGTGTCACATTCTCGGCTCACTGCAACCTCTGCCTCCTGGGTTCAAGCAATTCTCCTGCCTCACCCTCCCAAGTATCTGGGATTACAGGTGCCTGCCAGCACACCTAGCTCATTTTTGTATTTTCAGTAGTGATGGGGTTTCGCCATGTTGGCCAGTCTGGTCTTGAGGTTGGGGTGAGGGTAGAGTTAGAGCGGGGATGTAGGGAGGTGGTAGGGGAGACAGAAAAGGGAATGACTACTAATAAGTAAGGGCTTCTTATTTGAGTGTTGGAAAAATTATAAAATGAGATTGTGGTAATGGGTTGAAGATACCAAAACACACTGACCTGTACATTTTTTTTTTTTTTTTTTT